>NW_024070186.1:180431923-180597343 GCF_014754425.2 Oryx dammah | reverse complement strand
GGGAGGGCATAAACAAATAGTTACCTGCTATTCCTTGTTAATTGCAAAGATGAGAACGGTTTTCAAGAAAAACAAGACAGCACCATTAAAACAAATACAAGAAAAAAAAATTCTGCTTTCTCCAGGGAATCTGGGAAGCCTTCTCTGATACAGTGACATTTAAGCTGAGGTCTCAAGGACAAGGAGAAGTAGACAGGAAATGTGATAAATAGAGGGAGGAGAATTCTAGGATGAGAAAATACAAAGTACAGAGGCCTTCAGGCACGCAGGAGGTTGGTCCATCTTGGGAATTAAAAGAAGGTTTTCTTTTTGTTTTCATTTTTAATACTGTAGATAAAACCTGGGGAGGATTTTACGACTGTTTCTTAAGAACAGATACCAGCTCCCTATCACAACAACGATCTTTCCAACATGCTCCACTGAGCAAGAGATAGGTGTGCGGGCTCCTGCCTGTGTCCTCACACACGAATGCATGAAACCCTGGCAGATGATGTGCACTTCTTTTTTTTTTTCCCTAAAAAGACAATGAAATATATGTAACTCATAAGTCCCCAACCTCATCAGCCCATGACTACAAAATGAGATTATGCTCTTCTTTCAGAGGCAAATTATTATGGCCTGAGGCCCTCCAACTGTCTCCCAGCTGTTTCTGAGAGCTTCCCTGGGCCTCCTGTGTGTCCAGAATTATGTTTTTAGTTTCAGTTTGCTCTGAGCTTCTTGTCTTGCTGCGCCCATCTGTCCTCATTGGCGACTACTGCTGATGGTGTTCTCGGCTTTAGGGAAAGGATCTGTGGTTTAGGTCCAAAGGGACCACCTTGGTGAGCTTCAACACTTGCTAGGGCAATCTGAAGTGGAGAAGGAAATGGCAACCCACTCCAGTATTCTTGCCTAGAGAATCCTGTGGACAGAGAAGCCTGGTGGGCTGCTGTCCATAGGGTCGCACAGAGTCGAACACGACTGAAGCGACTTCGCGTGCATGCACTCATTGGAGAAGGAAATAGCAATCCACTCCAGTATTCTTGCCTGCAGAATCCCAGGGACAGAGGAACCTGATGGGTTGCCGTCTATGGGGCTGCACAGAGTCAAACACGACTGAAGCGATTTAGCAGCAGCAGCAGCAGCAGCAGGGCAATCTGAGCGCAGAAGCATCTTTGAAGCTGGGAAACTTGGCCAGAGCTGCTTCCAAACATCCAAGCTGCTTCCAAACACCCCCAGGAAACCCAGACTGTAGTGATGCTTTCATCCTTCCCATCCCCTTCTGCCTCCTTGTGGCCAGAAGGCCGCTCATTCCCTCCATGGGCCCCTCAATACTGCAGAGCTGAGATTCTTCACTAGAAGCTCATGTTCGTGTTCAGGCGCTAAGTCATGTCCGACTCTCTACGACCCCATGGACTAAAGCCCACCAGGTTTCTCTGTCCATGGAATTTCCTAGGCAAGAATACTGGAGTGGATTGCCATTTTCTCCTCTAGGGGATCTTCCCAACCCAGGAGTCAAACTCACATCTCCGGAATTGGCAGGCAGATTCTTTACCACTGAGCTACCAGAGAAGCCCTCTTTACTAGATAATCTTGAGTAATTGCTCAATCTTTCTGTTCCTAATTTTGAATCTACAAAATGGTACACTCACCAATTTCTCTGTGTCCCTAGGGGAACAGAACAAGCAAATGACTGTAGAAGGATTCTGTACAACCTGAACAATAACCACAGAAGCCTCACACAACAGATCCAAGCTCTGCCCGGGTAAAGCTGTAATTATCATCTCAGTACCGACCAGACAGCATGGCACAGTGTAGCCCAGGGGGTCCTTAAGACTCACCATAATCTAGCCTATCGCCTCTTTCTAGCTGCATCGCCCACTGGAACCTGCTGCAAACCCAGTGACACACACCACTCAGATTTCATGAGGACACAATGCTTCTTGTGCCTCCGTGTTTCACACATACTATTCTTTTGCCTAGAATGTCCCTTCTCTCTCTACACGGGCACATAAAATTATATCGGATTTCCCAAATTTGAAACTGAAGAGATCATTCAACTCAAAGTCATATAAGAAAAGTAAAAGTGAATTGACAGGTTAGTTTAACTAAGCAGTACATGTTTAACTAGATCTGGGGCTTCCCTGACAGCTCAGGTGGCAAAGAAAACACTTGCAATGAAGGAGACCCCAGTTTGATTCCTGAGTCAGAAAGATCTGCTGGAGAAGGGCTAGGCTACCCCTCTCCAGTATTCTTGGGTTTCCCTTGTGGCTAGCTGGTAAAGAATCCACCTGCAATGCAAGAGACCTGATTCCTGTGTTGGGAAGATCCCTTGGAGAAGGGAAAGGCTACCCTCTCCAGTATTCTGGCCTGGAGAACTCCATGGACTGTATAGTCCATAGGATTTCAAAGAGTCAGACATGACTGAGCAACTTTCAATCACTCAGGGTTCGAGAGAGAAGGAAATGGCAACCAACTCCAGTATTCTTGTCTGGAGAATCCCATGGACAAAGGAGCCTCAAGGGCTACAGTCCACAGGTCACAAAGTCAGACACAGCTGAAGCAACTGAGCACAGCAGAGCATAGGGTTCAAATGATAGCACTGGGCAGAATTTCTCTTTGCTGCTCATCTTTTTCCCTGATATTGACTCTATTCTTACCCTCTATAAACTTGCCACGCAGATCAGGCAGCTTCTAAATCTATTTTTCTCTCTTGTTGGCAACCAACTAGACAGATGTTCAACTTTCCTATTAACCTAAAAAGTAGTCCCATAAAGGTAGCGCCTTGTCCCTAATTAGTCCAACCTAGATGGCCAGCAGAATGCCCTGAATGTGCATTCCACCTGAGATGCTGGAGCTGGGTTAACTTCACGAATAGCACAAGCTCTGAGAGATTCCCATAATTTCAGCACTGCATGCCAAATACTGGGGGCAAAAAGCACAAGAATCTACTACTGCTACTCTTACAACTGTACTCTCCATTTTTCTTGTGAAAAACTCCTCATTGTGCTTCAAAACCCCATTCTGTAAAAAGTCTGCATCACAAGAAAAAAAATTGTAACCATGTATGGTAACGGCTGTCAACTATATTTACAGTAGCAATCATCATGACATGTATTACAAATATCAAGTAGCTATGTTGTACATCTAAAAATAATACAGTCGTCACTCTCTATTTGCAGAGGGGTGGTTCTAGGACCCCAGCCCTCCAGGATATTAAAATCCAATGCTCACACCCCTTATATAAACTGCCATAGTATTTGCATATAAACTATGCACAATCTCCAGTATATTTTAAATGATCTACAGATTATTTGCAATGCCTGAAGCAACATGGGTTTCCAATGTGGCTCAGTGGTAAAGAATCTGCCTGCCAATGCAATGCAAGAGAATTTGCCTGGGTCAAGAAGATTTCCTGGAGGAGGAAACGGCAACCTGCTCCAGGATTCTTGCTTGGAAAATCCCATGGACAGAGGAACCTGGTGGGCTACAGTCCATGGGTCGCAAAGAGTCTTGACATGGCTTAGCAACTGAGTACGCAGGCGCTAAAGCAACATAAATGCTATGTAAATAATTGTAAATATAATGTAAATACTATTAAGTTGGCAGGGTGGCAAATTCAAGCTCTACTTTTTGGAATGATCTGGAAATTTTCTCTGAATATTTTGCTCTGCAGTTGGTTTAAGCCTAGGATATGGAAAATGTGGATACAGAAGGCTGACTGTATAACGTTATATGTCAATTATACCTCAATTAAAAACAAAAAATCATCTACCAAAGCTGGCACTGTATATTCTTGATTCCCATAATTCTCTATAGGGATCTTTTCTGTAGAATTTATCCCACTGGATAATAAAATATCCAAATCTGCTGCTGGGAAAGCCTCAAACGCAAAGATGTGGCTTTATTCATCTCTTTATTCCTTGCATGTAGTATGTTCCTGGACTATTAAAAGTGTTTAGTAAGAGTTAAACAATGGATGATGATCTATATATTTTTGGCCCGAGTTTGTTTGTTTGTTTGTTTGTTTTTATCTTTATCAAATCGCTGGTTATATTCATCTTGTGGTCAAACAAATCTTCCTAGCTCTGATCCTTTCACCCCTTTTATATGGACACATTCCAAGTTTGGTGTTTCTTCCCATTTGGTGAGAAGAAATTCATATTGGTGAGAAATTCAATTCATATTTCAGGCCTAAACACCAGACTCTGCCTTGTTGTTGTTCTGTTGCTAAGTCATGTCTGACTCTGCAACCCCATGAACTATAGCACACCAGGCTTCCCTGACCTTTACCAACTCCCAGAGTTTGCTCAAACACATGTCCATTGAGTCGATGACACCATCTGCCTTAGCTCCTACTAAGTTTCAACTTCACTGGTGCGTCTCTCATTCTCCAACTTGATCAGAGAGTTCTGAGTCCTGATTTCATCATTCTTCCTAATAACTATTACACTTAGCTTGGTGTCATCTATATATCTGATTAGTAGACCTTCTAGGTTCTCATCAAATCACTGATTAAAATGTTTACTAGGGCAGAACCAAACACAGAGGATCATTAGTGGACTCATGGATCATAAATAGAAGTCTTTCTCCAGGTGCCAAAAGAACTATTCATCACATTTCAAGGTTCGGCCAGCTGGAAGTCCACAGAATGGTGTCATCGTCAAGGAAATACATCACTATCTTAATCAACAGGGACACACAGAGATGCTCCCTCAGTTATCCATCAGAAGTCATGACACCCTGGTACCCACAGTGCTTTGTTGGTGCCATAGATTGTTTTTAAACTCGATTTAATTTTTTTAATGTGGGAGATTTCACATAAAGGGCTCTACTTCTGGCTTTTAAAAATGCCCCCAAGGGCCTTTCCTGATGGTCCAGGGGTTAAGAATCCACCTGCAGGGGATATGGGTTCCATCCCCAGTTGGGGAACTGGGATCCCACAAGCCAAGGGACAACTAAACCTGCGTGCCACAAGTAGAGAGTAGCCTGAGTCATGGTGAAAGATCCCACATGCCACAACTAAGACCTGAAAAAGCCAAAAAAATAAATATGAAAAAAAGAAAGCCCCCCCAAACCCAACACCATGGAGCCCACAGCACCAAACTGCTGCCACCATCTAGAGCTCGGTATTGCAAGAAAACATCCTTCAGTCTGCCGTAGTCCACATCTAGACTCTTCATTTACCTGCCTGGCCCTCACCAGCATGGGAATTTACAAGCCCTGGCCCTTGGCATTCCTCCAATATGCTCGACCAACTGCCAAGGGCTTGTGAGAACACCAGGTGCAGACTCCCATGTGGGTACCTCCTTCAAGGCTCCAGCAGCAGAAGAGCAAAGAGCGAACATTCCCAGTATTGAAAGCCCACCAGGCTGCAGTGTCGACTCTTTCTTTCCTAACAGTTGATCATTAATGTTCTTTTTCACGGGCTTCCCAGGTGGCATTAGTGGTAAAGAATCCACCCGTCAATGCAGGAGACCTAAGAGACCCGAGTTTGATCCCTGGGTGGGGAAGATCCTCTGGGGAAGGGCATGGCAACCCACTCCAGTATTCTCGCCTGGAGAATCTCATGGACAGAGGAGCCTGTTGGGCTATAGTCCACAGGGTCGCACAGAGCTGGACACGACTGAAGCAACTTAGCACACACACACACACACACACACACGCACCCACGTTCTTTCTCATGAGAAGGTAAAATCTCCCCCTCAACCTCCCTTTTCTCCATTAGACTGGATCTTATCCTCCGGCACCATGTTGGAAATCACGACCACCTCTCCCACTCGCCAATGCTTCTATATTTTGAGGATTCTGCCTTCTGTCTCCCCCTGGTTGAGTGAGTCTTGTCTTTTCCCATGTAAATAACCTCAATTCCTTCATCATTTTTATGGGTAACAGTTTCTAGATCCTACTTATATGCCTAATCACCTCCTCTTAACCCTGTGAATGTGTAGAAGTCTTCAGAGGGCAGAATAACATCAAAAACCAAACAAGGAGAAGACCCTTAGAAACAAGTCAAAAAGGTATTTATCTGAAAAGCTAGCACCTCCCGCCAGGAATTACCACAGAGTCTCAAGGTTGGAAGGAACCTAGGCAATCACCCAGCCATTTCTAAAATAAGTGTGAAGATGTCACAGCCCTAGAAAACCAGGTGTGATTCACCTTCCTTGAGGTGATCAGAAGAAAGAGCGGATGGACTTGGACAACAAATGACCTCCTGATAACTGCCAGAACATTCACCACAGCATCTAAGATTTCTTCTCTGCCCTGAAAAACAGGGGAAATAGGGATTTTTTTTTTTCCAACTGTGCTAACCCTCACTTTCAATGCAACTGAAGGTGGAAAGCCAATGCAAGACGCCTCTGTTCAAGATGAGGCTTCACCTGAGAACCAATTATCAGCAGGAAGAGTGTTAGAGAATTAGGGAAACTAACCTCTTCTAATCCGCTGTCTAGCAGGAACGTATCAGCAGCCAATCAATAAGGGCTGCGGCGGAGGGGCACTTGAGGTCCTTCTTTGCGCCTTCACATAAGTAATTAAAGCTAGTTTAATGAGATTGCCCATGAGCTGGGTGTCGGAGAGCAGGAGGGGAAGACGGCAGCACGAGCCAGAGTGAGCTGGTGGGTGTGAATCACCCTGGAACCTCTCTGGCAAAACGCGATGAGGAGCGCAGGAAACAGGCCCCTGAATTAAACAGAAAGGCTGTGATTGCCTGCTGCAGTTGACAGCCGAGGGAAGGAGAACTTGAAAAAGAATCCGCATTGTCTGAGAGCTGCTCTCCCATCCCCCGCCCCCATTCCCACCTTTGCAGAAAACGTCTCATCTCTGAAATTTCACCGACCCCTATGGAATGGTGGAAAGAGTCTAGATGTAGAAGCCAGATTGCACCAAGTTGAAAGGCCAGTTCTGCCAGTTCTATTTGGAGTAAGTCTCTTCTATCATAATCAAGTCCTTTCAGGTTCTTAGGCCTCAATCGTCTCTCCTGTAAAATGGGATCATAACAATACATACCTCTGAAGGATTTCGTGAGGGGTAAGTGGGATCATGCATTTATTTATGAAACAGAGTCACAGATGTAGAAAATAAACTTATGGTTACCAAGGGGTAAAGCGGGAGATAAATTGGAAGATTGGGATTGACATATCATGCTACTATTTATAAAATATCAATAAATAACTAATAAGGACCTGCTGTACAGCACAAGGAATTCTACTCAATACTCTGCAATGATCTATATGGGAAAACGATCTAAAAAAGAGTGGAGATATATATATATATATATACACGTTGTTCAGTGGCTAAGTCGTATCCACCTCTTTTGTGACCCCATGAAATGTAGCCTGCTAGGCTCCTCTGTCCGTGGGATTTCTTAGGCAGGAATACTGGAGTGGGTTGCCATTTCCTTCTCCAGGGGATCTTCCTGACCCAGGGATCAAACCTGTATCTCCTACACTGCAGGCGGATTCTTTACTGTTGAGTCACCAGGGAAGCCTGCTCCGGAAGATAACATACTACTTTAAGGGATGTTTCATAAAAAGAGTTCCAGGTATTTTCACTACTGCTGAGCCACCGATCAAGTATACTTCAATAAAAATTTAAAAAAATAAAAAGTGCCAAGCACAGTGCCTGGCTCCAAGTGAGCATTTGCTCCATCACGTATGGTTATCATTATGGTTATGTTTCCCTCTTTATCTCAGGCTCCTCACCCTGGAAATAGGAAGAACATCCCACACTCGGATAATGTTAGGTTGCTACAAGATACAGTGTATGAAGGGCTTAACTAGACCCAGCAGGAAGCAGCCACAAAAAACAGCAACTCCTATTCTTTCTCTAGGCTAAACACTGCAGATAGAACATCAGCAAAGAATTACTAGGTAGAAAACTGCTTTACAGAGTGCAAACACTGCAAATTTTAGGGTGGCAGGCAGAGATCAGGGGAATGAACTTTCAATACGGTGTTCTGTTCCTTTCCTTTCAAAAATCTCCACTCAAGGGAAACACAGCCTTTGGAAACCAAGTCCCATCCAGTGGAATCGTGTCCCCCACAACCCACCCATTGGAAGCAGCGAGGCGGCCTCGGCCTTGACACCTCTCAGAAACGGAAAGCCTCGAAGGCAGAACAGCTGCAGCCAGGGGTGCTGGCAGCTCCCAGGCAGAACTATCTGGCTCAATACACGTTCCACATCAATTACCTTTTGGCACTGAGCTAAACAAAAGAACTGAGAATCCTCCTGCATCTGAATAACAGCCTCCCTTTCTGCAGCATCCTCTCCCACCAAACAGAATCTATCTGCAGATGCTGGGGCCACACGCATTCTGATCAGCTGGCCTGTGATTTAAGACCAGTGATTTCTCATCTCCATCCTGCATAATGAAGTCAGTCACATTTTATTGCCAAACGGCCCTGGTAATGCCTCTGTAACTGCCCATCAAGGGTGCTTTGGCTTTCGGGAATAAAGAACGCATCTGAATTTCACCAGGATAAACTCATGAGCGGGTCAATACATCAGATGGTTATCATGGGTGCGTTGTACTTTATTTTTAGGCTCTGTTCCTACAAGGAAATAAAAAACGTATCACTTGAGTATTTAAAAGCTAGGGGCCTAAGGGAGAGGATGTGGAACATTTGGGAACTGTTTCTTTGTAAGGTGGGGAACAGACAAAGCAGGCCTTCACTGCTGGTAGGAAAAAAAAAAAAAAAGCAGTGGGAGGGGAAGGCAATAAAAAGAAGAAAAAATCACTTACTCCAGCACCAACTTTGAACTTTATAAGGCCTTTTCCCCGCCATGGGTGACAGTCAATCCTCCAAGAGTCTTGAACAATGAGTTTCATTTTACACAAGGGTAAACTGAGGGCCCTCCAGTGGAAGGGGGTGTTTTCAAGTACGGAGATTCTGGAACTCAGATGGGAACCATGTTTCCAGTTCTCTCTCCTAGACACATGGGAAACTCACACTCCTCCCCCTTTTGGAGTGAGGTGTGACCCATGACTTATTTTGGACCATACAACTTGAGCAAAGGGAAGAATATCACCATTGGTAGAAGCTTGGACAGCCAGAGTACAATTCACGATTCTCTCTCTGCTGTGATCAAACAAATATTCCAGATGGTGGCCACCTGGCAACATGGGAGTGAGAGGACATGAGGCAGAGCTCCAGCCTAACCATGATGGACATGAAAAAAGTGAGGAAGAATACTTTGCCTTTTCTTGCCCCCATGACCCTGGTGTTGACTGTTACTGCAGCACAACTGAGCCCATCCTGACTCTCAACTCCTATGCTAAGCTCTTCCCTCCACTAAGTAAAGCCAGAAACTGAGCTCAGGTCTCCCACATTAAGTTCTCGATTTTTCTTTGGCCCTCTTTCTTCTATTAGGAGATCTTAATTTTTTTAATTTTTTATCCCTACTTTGTAGAATATGAAATTAAATTTTGGAGAAATTACTTGCCTGACAGCACAGTGTGAATGAGTAGCCTGATGATGTCTGCTTTAGCAGCAGAGCTTCTCTCAGCATCCTCTCCTTTTACTTTCTGGTCCCCACCTCCTAGGAAATCCCTTAGTCCAGGGATTAGCAGCACAGGCTGTGAAGCTGGATTCAAATATGACTTCGGGCAAGTATCTAATCTTTCTGAGTGTTCATGTCTTCATCTATGTAAAGAGTATTAATAGTCATAGTATCTACCCCATGGGGTTATTGCAAAATGTGTAAAAGTGCTCTACACCTGTGGTCACCAACCTTTTTGGCACCAGGGACCTGTTTCATAAAGACAATTTTTCAAGGGACCAGGAGGTAGGGATGGTTTGGGGATGATTCAAATGCATTACACTTATTGTGCACTATATTTCTATTATTATTATATCAGGTCCACCTCAAGATCATCAAGCATTACATCCCAGAGGTTGGGGAGCCCCACTCTACATCACTCATGGCAAGCACTAAGTGCCCAACGTATGCTTCCCCTCACTCTCCTTCATTCAACAATACCATGCTACTTTTAGAGGATGCCAGCTTCCTTTGGGCACAGTTACTGCCAACTCAGTTCTCCCACTGTGTCCACTCCCACCAGTCTGTTTTGCTGAGATGTCTGCAACTCTGCCCTAAACCTCAACAGTGCAGAAAGGGGACCCCATTCACAATATGCACCCCGAGGGTTCATGAGCAGATGGCTTCTGTCCGTGGGCCAAGGTTGCCCAAATTTTGTCCTCTGTTGCTCACTCAACTTCACAAACTGTTGATATAATCATCTGTCTTAACACTGTTATCACTACTTCAGGTGTCTAAGAACTTACATTCCTTTTCTTCCATTTTCATTTATTACTCAGGGAGTCCCTGCCAGGTGCCAGGCATGGTGCTAGGTAGCTGGAATATAAACGGTGATTCAGACACAAGCCCCCAGGATTCATGGTGAAGCAAAGGAGGCAGACCCCTAGGAAAGCAAATCGAAAACACTTTGATCAGCACTTTTGATAGAAGGTGCATATGGGGTCCTGGAGACATACTGCTTTATTCAACAAACATTTACTGAGCACCTATTCTGTATATGACATTTTGTTCAACACTGAAAACACAGTGGTGGAAAAGCCAGGAACTATTTCTTCCCAGTATTCATTGGAAGGACTGATGCTGAAGCTCCAATACTTTGGTCACCTGATGCGAAAAGCCGACTCATTAGAAAAGACTCTGATGTTGGGAAAGGTTGAAGGCAGGAGGAGAAGCAGATGACAGAGGATGAGATTGCTGGATGGCATCACCAACTCAATGGACACGAGTTTGAGCAAACTTCAGGAAATAGTAAAGGACAGGGAAATCTGCCTCCTGCAGTCCACGGGGTTGCAAAGAATCAAACATGACTGAGTGGCTAAACAACAAGTTTCTTCCCACATGGAGTTTAGAATCTCATATATGCCCCAGTATCTCTTCTTCCCAAATCCTCCCTATAGCCTGTCTAGATGGCTTAGGCATGCCCGACTCTACTCTGAATCCAAGGATGGGTTTGTAATCAAGACTTGACTGGTGGGAGTTTGGTCACAGTTACTGGTTCATGAGTAGGCATATGATCCAAGTGTCCACTGAGGGACAGCATCTAGACATTTGCTGGAGCTACCAAAAAAAGAGGTCATTTCAATTTACTGGGATTCTTACATTGGCAGGATGTAAAACCTGGAGCGACTAATATGTCTATCAATATTTAGGGAGGACCAGGCTAATGGCAAACCACTCCAGTGTTCTTGCCTGGAGAATCCTAGGGACGGGGGAGCCTGGTGGGCTGCCATCTCTGGGGTTGCACAGAGTCGGACACGACTGAAGCTACTTCGCAGTAGCAGCAGCAGGCTAAGGCTGAAACCAGCAGCCCAGAAAAGAGATGAGAAAAGGTCTTTGCTGACATCCTCTTAGCCAGTCATACTGAAGGGTGCTGAATCTAGCCATACCTGAACATACTATTACATCTCGATTTTATAGTTAACTGAGGACTTTTTTACTTCAGCCAGGTTGAAGGGGTTTCTGTCACTTGCAAAAAAAAGAATTCTAACTCACTAGACAAAGAAAGAGAAAGTATAAGATCCTGCAAAGGGAGAGCAGCATTTCCCAGCCTAGGACTTTGCAGATCTTCTATCAGCTAGAGACACGTGGAAAGAGAGGTTCAAGGGACAGGCAACTCAGTGTTCCAGTGATTCCACTGGATGGGGCTCAAGCACCAAAGCCAGAGGTTACAAACTGGTCCGCGGACCAAATCTGACCAGCGAACAGGATCTTTCATTTGTCTACATGTTTCTAGTTGTCCAGGCAAGACAAAGGCTTTGCCTCTTCTGTTCAGCTATATCCTCAGCACAATCAGTATGCTCACATAATTAACGTTCAATAAGCGTTTACTGAACTGCTAGGTAAATGGATACTGGAACTGTGTGATTTTCAATCAACATTCAGACTTCTAGCTCGTTTGAAATCTCAGGGAAAACACAGGAGAAAAGTAAGCTGGGGCTGAGTTACAGCTACTCCCTAAAGACAGAAGCCATTCCCTCCACAGTCCTCACCACTCTCTTTTGTCTCATTCTGAACCCACTTCATTTCTAGACATCATTGCTGGCATGTAAGCATTTGTGTTCTCTGATCTAAGCCATTATGAGAATTTTTAGTCCCTAAAGAGGGGGCAGCCAGACAGTCTGGTTTGCCTGACTAGTAAGAGAATCTATGGGTCTTAGGAAGTCAAAAATGTCACAGACTCATCCCATATCTTTCTTTGCTTCCAACATTTCCAAGATGGGAAACATGAATCCTTCAAAATTCAAAATAACCTAGCTCAGTTTTTTTTTTTTTTTTCAGTAAGACCACAGGCAGCTTTCTTTCTTAAAAGCTTTACAAATGCTGGGTCGGTTATTATTACTGCATATCCCACTGGACCACTGTCTGCAAGGAATCAATGGCGAAGGCAGACACGGAGTTAACTGAACAGAGCAAGAAAATCAAAATGGCTTTTCATTAAATTATTTGAAGACTTTACAGAATTCTGAATGGTGCCGCTCCTGTCATGCAGTGGGGGGGGGGGGGCACCCACTGACCAAATCACAAATTAAAGTCTAAAAGGTACAGACCTATTGAGATCCCAGGAAATCCTCTAGTGTTCTTGTGGACACACTATCAGCAGCTGGGAGGCACTGCAGTTTGATGGTTAAGGGTATGGATTAACTGGCTAAACAAATCCAGGTTGGAGGTCTGGCCCTGTGGCTCAGTGTTAAAAAAAATCTGCCTGTGATGCAGAAGACCTGGTTTGATCCCTAGTTCGTGAAGATCCCCTGGAGAAGGGAATGGCTACTCACTCCAGTATTCTTGCCTGGAGAATTCCATGGACAGAGGAGCCTGACAAGCTACAGTCCATGGGGTTGCAAAGAGTCGTACACCACTGAGCAACTAACTTACTCCAGTATTCTTGCCTGGAGAATCCCATGGACAGAGGAGCCTGGCAGGCTACAATCCATGAGGTCACAAAGAGTTGGATACAACGGAGCAATGAACACTTTCACTTTTTTTTCTGTCACTGACTATCTGAAAGTTCTGAGCTTCTCAGCCCCAGTCTCCTCAGTTTCTATAAATGACAATAAGAAGAGAAAAAACTTCTTCAGTTGAAGTGAAGTTTCAATAAGGATCATGAGGTTGCAATATTAATGCAAACACTGAGCAGAGCTTCTGGCACCCAGGAAATGCTGAGTACACATTAGCTATGCTATTCTAAAAAACAAATGGCATGAAAGTTTCCCCCAGATCAAGCAATAAACTCAGGCTCACTCATATATAGACTGATCTATTTGACCTGCCATTAGCAGGTGTTTTGCTAAGTCCCAGGATAAGGAAGTGATCTTGGTATTTAAAGTCAACTTGGAGAAACACACACATGAACAACAATTACCAGACCATTTTACAAGTTCATACAAAGGATGTTAAGAGCCTGGAAGATGAAATGACTCTGCCTGGGAGAGACTGAAGTTCTTAGCGAGGCAAATCTAAAGCAGCAGAAAGTAGATTAGTGGTTGCCTGGGGTAGAGGGTAGGAATGGGGATTGATTACAAAGGGCATGAAAGATTTTTCTGGAGGATAACGAAATGTTCTAAGTAGAACTCTGTGACGGTTGCACAACTAGGTAAATTTGCTAAAAACCATTGAGTTGCACACTTAAGTGAATTTTAGAAAACCATATCTCAAGAGAGTGTTTTGTTGTTGTTGTTGGAGTATAATTGCTTTCCTCTCTCAGTTGGGAAGATCCCCTGGAGAAGGGAATGGCTACCCACTCCAGCATTCTTGCCTGGAGAGTTTCAGTGACAGAGAAGCCTGGCGGGCTACAGTCCATGGGGAGCAAAGTCAGACATGACTGAGCGACTATCATTCACTCATTCATAACTGCTTGACAATGCTGTCAGTTTCTGCTGTACAGCGAAGTGAATCAGGTATATGTATGCATATATCCCCTCCCTCTTGGACCTCCCTCCCACTCCCCCTCAATCCCACCCATGTAGGTCGTCACAGAGCCCTGAGCTGGGAGTGTTTTTAAAAAAAGAGTTCACAGAGGAAGTGCCATGTAAGCTAAGGCTGCAGGATGGGTACGATTCACTAAGATGTGGCTTCCTCCCAGGTCCTGGCACAGAAGCAAAGGCAGAGAGCCAGCAGAACTCAGCTGATCAGGGACCAGCAACATGGCAAGTGGAGGGAGAGATGGGTGAACAAGCAGAATGAGCTCTCCCATCGAGGGCTGAACTGTGGGACAGCAGGCTTCCCAGGTCACAGCTGTATTCTCCCAGCCTCGGCAATGACCGGCCTCTGCTGTTTCACCTTCAATCTTTCGAGCTGATAGGGGACTCGCCCTAAGCCAAAAAAAAATCCATGGGGACTGAAATCAGAAATCCCCTCACAGGACAGGAGAACAGAGTCAAGTGTTTGATTTCGCTGTTTCCCCAGCTGAAGCTTCCCCTTCACTGGTACTTGGAGGGTCTGCAGCTTCTTTGTGGAAATGGCACAAGAGGTTTCTCGGCTGAATCCCCAGGTCTTCAGAGTCTGGGCTGCATTCAGCTTCTGTTTCAAGAGCGCCATGGTGAAATATGACAGCAGGCTTTGAGCTCTCTGTACAGGCAGCAAGCAGGAGGAAATCAAGGCGCTCAGGAAGCTTTTCAAGATGAGAAAGCTGAGGCCAAAGCAGCACCTGATGTCAAGATTTCTACTCAGACCACAGTTTCCTCTCTGGAAGCCCAACCTGCCACCTCCGCAGATGGGGTAACAGTCTCTGACCCCCACCCTCCTAACCTATGTTGATTGGATCGCAGGTCCCAGCTGGGACAATCACCGGATCTCATCAAAGGATGGAGAACCAAACTGATGTGCGGGCGTTGTTCTGGGGGGGTCAGTGGACCTGCACCCATGAGAAACTGACATCTGCCCTGGAGACTGATGGGAGTTCACCTTTCTCCCCACCCACCCATTCTGACAGCTGTCTAGTTTCTAAGTCTAGTTTTCCCTGAGGTTTGGGTTCAATTTATGACACCCCTGGGATTTATTAGACGCTCTCGATGCTTCCAGTAAATTCTTATATTTTGCTTATACAAGTCAGAAATGGATTCCTCTCACTTGAAATCAGTGTCCTAACTGAGTCAGAGAGTGGTGGGTCCAAATCACAACGCAAAATTAACACCAGATTCCTTCTCTCCTGCCATACCAGGGATCTTGGTGTTCATTACCCAAGATGGTAGAGGTAAACTGCTCATCAGGTCAGGGCACCACATAGAATTCACATGATTGTTTCCAGAAGCAAGTCCACCTCAAGTAAGACCTGAGAAGGGACTGCATTTTATAAGAGCGAAAGGTTGTAGTGAGAAATCACAAATAGAAAGACAAACCGGGAGAAGAAAGTAGGGTTTATCCTCGCCGGACTTTACATACTGCAACAATTTTAGTTTTGCAGCAGGATGATACAAGGAAACGGGTCAAACACAGGACAGTGTCTAGTACAAAACAAGTGCTAGTTACTATTAAATAAGAATGATTATCCTAAGGGTAATGGGGAGTATGGGGCTTCCCAGGTGGCTCAAGGGTAAAGAATCTGCCTGCCAATCAGGAGACACAGGTTCTATCCCTGGGTCGGGAAGATCCCCTGAGACTGAAATGGCAACCCACTCCAGGATTCTTGCCTGGGAAACTTCATGGACAGAGGATCCTGATGGGTCGCAAAGAGTCACGACTTAGCAACTAGACAACAACAACAGCAGGAAGCACTTGAAAGGTTGTTAACAGAGGTAATAGCACTTTTAGATTTTGCAAGGTCTCCTGGATTTGGGGTGGAGGATGAACTGATCAAGAGCTTCAGAGGGCCGAGGAGGCAGATGGAAGGCTATTGTCATCCCTACCATGTGAGAGGACAGTTGCTTTAACTAGAACGGTGTCAGTGGAGGGAAGTAGATATGTTAGAGATATGCTTAATGGGTAGAACTGACAAGACCGGGTGATAGACTGTTGAGAATAAAAGCATGCACTTTAGAGAGGGCTCTCAGATTTCGGACTGAACAACAGACGGCTTGCTCATGTCATTTAACTGAGACAAACACTAGAAGAAAACTAAGTTGTGTGGGGAGGTGATAAGTTTCATCTCTGGGCACTTTGAATGTGAGATGAATGTGAAATAGCCAAGTGAAGATGTCAAGTAAGCATCTAGATATTGATGTCTGAAGCTCAGAGGAGAAACCTAAAAAAGGAAACATTTTGAGTCACTATTATTGCGAAGTTGGAGCCAGGAGTATGGATGAGATGTTCCAGAGGGCTGCCCAGGGTCACGTTCCAGCGAAAGCCAATGAGATCTACTTAAGCACACGGATACTGTAGCCTGCGGAGCCCCGCCCCCACCCATGCCTCAAGCCCCAGTTCAATCAATAGTTACTTATTGAACAAACAAATCAATCAATCAATTCATGAGTGGGACTGAAAGCTGGAGCAGCATATTAGATCCTTCTGTGGAGACAGTGAGAGAGAACCATGGCCTGGAACCAAGTTTTGTGGCTCTTTTTTGTTTCTCCCATTTTATACTGGTAAATAATTGGCATACATCACTGTATATGTATAAGGTGTACATGATGGTTTAATTAACAGATATTGTGAAATGATTACCACAATAGGTTCAGCTAACATCCATCTTCTGAGATAGATACAATAAAAAGAAAAGAAAGAAATTTTCTCCTTGTGATGAGACCTCTTAGGATTTAGTTTCTCTCCTATACATCATACAGCAGTATCAGCTAGTCATCATATAAGATACATCCCTGTACTTACTATAACTGAAAATGTCTAGCTTTAGTCACTCTCCTCCAATCCCTGCCCCCAATTTTGATAGCCACAAGTCTGATCTCTTTCTATGAGGTGTCGTAGTCGCTATTTTGTTTGAAAGATTTCTCTATCTGTTGGCTGTGGTGGGTCTTCATTGCTGCACTTGGGCTTCCTCTAGCTGCAGTGAGCAGGGGCTGCTCTTCTTGTGAGGCTCTGGCTTCTCATTGTGGTGGCTTCTCTTGCTGCATAGCACTGGCTCAGGTGCGTGGGCTTCTGTAGTTGCATCACGTTGGCTCATGGGCTTGATGGCTCCCTTGCATGGGGAATCTTCTTGGCGAGGGGATTGACCCTGGGTATTCTGAATTGGCAATAGGATTCTTAACCACTGGACCAAGCCCAACTACTGTTGTTTTTTTTTTAAGATTCTATATGTAAGTGATATCATACAATATTTGTCTTTCTCTAACTTAGGTCACACAAAAAGTTGACTCACTGGGAAAGACTCTGATGCTGGGAGGGACTGGGGGCAGGAGGAGAAGGGGACGACAGAGGAGGAGATGGCTGGATGGCATCACGGACTTGATGGACATAAGTCTGAGTGAACTCCAGGAGTTGGTGATGGACAGGGAGGCCTGGCGTGCTGCAATTCATGGGGTCGCAAAGAGTCGGACACGACTGAGCGACTGAACTGAACTGAACTAAACTTAGGTCTCTTAGCATGAGACTTTCAAATGCCATCATCCATGTTGCCTCAAATGGTAGGAATTCTTCATTTTTAAGGCTGAATAATATATATATATATATATATATATATATATACACACACACATACATACATATTCACCACACCTTTATTCATTCATCCATCAACCACATAGGTTGGCTCATGGCTTGGCTATTGTAAATAAAGTTGCTAAATAAATAAAGATGTAAATAGCTTGGCTATTGTAAATAAAGATAAACATGAGAGTGAGGATATATTTTTGAATTAGTGTTTTCATTCCCTTTGGATATATTCCCAGAAGTAGAATTGGTAGATCATATGGTAGTCCTATCTTTTTTTTTTTTTTGGTGGGTTTTCCATACTGTTTTCCATAGTGACTGTACCTGTAAGCAATGTTTATTTCCTGAATTCTAGGCTCTCGTTCTCTCTCTCTCACACACACACACACATACATACACACACACAGAGTCATGTCTGACTCTTTGTGACCCCATGGACTATACAGCCTGTCAATCTCCTCTATCCATGGGCATTCACCGGGCAAGAGTACTGGAGTGGGTTGCCACTCCCTTTTCCAGGGGCTCTTTCTGACCCAGGGATCGAACCCTGGTCACCTGCACTGCTGGTAGATTCTTCACCATTGAGCCATCAGGGAAGTCCATCTATAATATACATACATATATATATATGTATGTGCATATTAAGATAAACACAGATGCAGAAGTTGCAGGTAAATGAAACATATCTGAAGTCTCACTCTCAAAAGGAACAAAAAACCCCATTGTATTGTAGAAATCCGTTCATTATCATTCTTCCATTACTGTCTTTCTCTTTGATAGATACCTTAGGTTTCACGCACCAGAATTCTGGAAGTGCCAAGCTCTGAGCATTCTGGCATGGACAGAGCAAAACAGAAAAGAATCAGGCAAGCCTGCCTGGGAGAAGACGTTAATAACTTTGTTTCATACAAAGGCAGAAAATAGCCTTGAGTATTGTACCTTCCAACTAACATCAGCTTTCTCTCTTCAATCCAAAAGCTCTTTAAAAAAAAAAAAAAAACCTGCCACCTCCTCAAAAAAAATTTCAGAGAAGAGTTAACTAATTCTGAAGCATGTCACCCCATAATGCCTTAGTTGGAATTCATGCAGCTTATGGATTTGTGCAATAGTAGTGAAAAAAAAAATGGAAGAAGCAAGAATAATAAAAACAAAGTCAGTGAACTCGATGCAGTGGAGTCAGAAAACCTAATTTTTAAGGGTGGCTGCTATGGTCATCCAGCAAACGTGTTTCTATCGAAAAAGTTTATATTACATTCTAGATGCTGCCACTCCAATGGGCCCTTCAGAGGAAAACTGACTGATGGCCTTGGCCTTCTTTCACAGCTGAGTGGACCAGGGTGAGACCTAGCCCGAGGGCAGCTATTCTATACGGCAGCAGCTCTTAAATCTTAATGTACAAAAGAATCACCCAGAAAATTTGCTAAAATACAGTTTTTGAGGATGCATGCTCTGAGATTGGAATTCAGTAGGTCAGCGTGTAGCGATGAATGTGTATTTCTCTCAAGCTCCTCTGTTGTGATGCCGATGCTGCTGGTACCCAGGACAGGTTGCCAGCATTGTGCTTAGCAGCTGTTATTTCTGCCATGGCAGGGATGCTCAGGTATCCAGCATAACCAGAAAGTTGCCAGGCCAGAGGAATTGCTCAATTAAATATTTGTTGACTACACAGTTCTCTCATAAGGAGTTGCACTATTTAGACATAACCAGTTAGCAGATAAGAGAAAGACCAAAAACACAAATACAGAAGGTGGTAGAAGCCATGAGGTAGAAGCCATAAGGCAACCAAAGGCGCAGGCTTGCATGTGGCCATATATGAGCCAAACTTTAGAGAGAAGAGGGAAATTCATCAGCAGCGTCTAGGGTAATAAAAGCAACGCCTAAGATTCACTGACTTTCCTACAAACAGCAAATGCTGGAGAGCATGTGAAGAAAAGGGAATCTTCCCACACTATTGGTGGGGAAGCAAATTGGTACAGCTACTATGAAGAACAGTATAGAGCTTCCTCAAAAAGCTAAAAATAGAGCTACCAGATGATCTAGCAATTCCACTGCTGGGCATGTGCTACGCTCAGTTGCTCAGTCATGTCCAACTCTTTGTGACCTCATGGACTGTAGCCTGCCAGGCTCCTCTGTCCATGGGGATTCTACAGGCAAGAATACTGGAGTGGTAATGATAACTCTATATGTGAGACAGCAAAAGAGACACTGATGTATAGAACAGTCTTTTGGACTCTGGGAGAAGGCGAGAGTCAGATGATTTGAGAGAACAGCATTGAAACATGTATATTATCATATGTGAAACAGATCGCCAGTCTGGGTTCGATGCATGAGACAGGGTGCTCAGGGCTGGTGCACTGGGATGACCTAAAGGGATGGGATGGGGAGGGAGGTGGGGGGGGTTCAGGATGGGAACACATGTACACCCATGGCTGATTCATGTCAATGTATGGCAAAACCACTATAATATTGTAAAATAATTAGCTTCCAATTAAAATAAATAAATTTAAAAAAAAAAGAATACTGGAGTGGGTTACCATGCCTTCCTCCATGGGATCTTCCCCACCCAGGGACTGAACCCAGGTCTCCCACATTGAAGGCTGATTCTTTACCATCTGAACCATCAGGGAAGCCCAAGAATACTGAAGTGGGTAGCCTATCTCTTTTGCAGGGGATCTTCCTGACCCAGGAATCAAACCGGGCCTCCTGCATCACAGGCGGATTCTTTACCAGCTAGATGAAACTATAATTCGAAAAGATGCATGCATCTCTAAGTTCATAGCAGCACTGTTCACAATGGAGGCAACCTAAATGTCCATCAACAGATGAATGGATAATATGGTATATATACAATGACATATTACTCAGCCATTAAAAAAGAATGAAATAATGCCACTTGTAGCATCACGGATGGACCTAGAAATGATCATGCTAAGTGAAGTAAGTCAGAAAGAGGAAAACAAATGCCATATGATATCATTTATACATGGAATCTAAAATGCGACACAAATTAACTTACTGACAAACAAAAACAGTCTCACAAATACTAAAAAATAGACTTGTGGGGAGGGATGGATTGGAAGTTGGGATTAGCAGATGGTATTATATACAGAAGAGATAAACAACAAGGTCCTACTGTATAGCACAGAGAACTACATCCAACATCATGTAATAACCATAACGGAAAAGAATATGAAACAGATACACACACACACAACGTATATACATACATAACTGAATCACTTTGCTCTACACTAGAAACTAATACAACAGTGGAAATCAACTACGTGCTGTGTGCTGTGTTTAGTTGCTCAGTCGTGTCCGCTCTTTGCGACCCCATGGGCTGTTACCCACCAGGCTGCTCTGTCCATGGGATTCTCCAGGCAAGAATACTGGAGTGGGTTGCCATGCCCTCCTCCAGGGCATCTTCCCAGCCCAGGGATTGAACCCAGGTCTCCCACATTGCAACCAGAGTCTTCACCATCGGAGCCACCAGGGAAGCCCAAGAATACAGGAGTGGATAGCTTATCCCTTCTCCAGGGGAACTTCCCAACCCAGGAACTGAACTGGGATCTCCTGCACTGCAGGCAGATTCTTTACCAGCTGAACTACCTGGGAAGTCCAAATCAATGATATGTTAATAAACATTTTTTAATTAAAAGAAAACAATGATGAACAAGGTGGAAAGAGGAGCAGATCTCATAATTACATGAAGCAGAAGACTTTGATCCACACCCTGTGCCTTATAGATACTTAGCCCCTGGTTTCACTGATAGTGAGAAGGAACTGGCCCTTTTATTTGGGTTCCTTTTATAACAAAGCTTCTCGGAAGACATTTATAGACTGGATTTAGTTCCTTTCCTCCCTTTCATTTTTCAGTTCAGTTCAGTCGCTCAGTTGTGTCCGACTCTTTGCGACCCAATGAATCGCAGCACGCCAGGCCTCCCTGTCCATCATGAACTCCCGGAGTTTACTCAGACTCATGTTCATCGAGTCAGTGATGCCATCCAGCCATTTCATCCTCTGTTGTCCCCTTCTCCTCCTGCCCTCAATCCCTCCCAGCATCAGGGTCTTTTCCAATGAGTCAACTCTTTGCATGATGTGACCAAAGTACTGGGGTTTCAGCTTTAGCATCATTCCTTCCAAAGAAATCCCAGGGCTGATCTCCTTCAGAATAGATTGGTTGGATCTCCTTGCAGTCCAAGGGACTCTCAAGAGTCTTCTCCAACACCACAGTTCAAAAGCATCAATTCTTCAGCCCCCTCAAATATGGATTCTTTCCTCATCACTCTTCTACAATGACTGACAATTCACAGGGCACATTTAGGGCCTCACCTTCTCACACCTCCCAGTAGCCTTCAGGCACAAGTGGCTATGCCATTATTTTGAACACTATCCATTCTCAGTGTGGGTGGCACCAGTTTTCCTCATCTCCCACCCAAATCATCTGGCCGCTCTTTCTCCTAACCTGGTCCTCATATTCTTCTTACCATGTTGAATCTGCCAAGACTCAGGCCTGGACCACTTCTTCCTCCACACCATCTCCCTAAATGATGTCCTAAGTCCCATGACCTGCAAAACCAATTATTGCCAATGACATCCCCAATTCACTGATGTTCTGATCTCAGGTTGACACATTCAAGTGCATTCTCAACCACTCCATTTGTCTACTAGGCATCTCACACTTAACATATTGAAACAGAATTTTTTAAAATTTTTAATTGGAGGATAATTGCTTTACAATGTTGTTCTGATTTCTGTTGTACATCAGTGTGAATCAGCAGTAAGTATACATATATCCCCTCTTGAGCTTCCCTCCCATCTCCCTATCCCAGTCCTCTAGGCCATCACAGAGTACTGAGCTGAGCTCCCTGTACACTGAGTCTTCACTGCTACATGAAGGCTTTCTCTAGTGGAGAGTGGGGGCTTCTCTCCAGTTGCCTGTGCAGGCTTCTCACCACAATAGCTTCTTTTGTAGTGAAGCACGGGCTCTAGGCTGGTGGTCTCAGTAGTGGTGGCACACAGGCTTAGTTGCCCCAAGGCATGTGGGATCTTCCTGGGCCAAGGATGGAAACTGTGTCTCCTACACTGGCAGGTAGATTCTTAACCACTGGACCACCACGTATCTTAACCACTGGATACGTATTGCTGGATACATCAAGCCAAACCATGAGGTAGCATACCATTTTATTACATTTTTATTCTCCAGGAGACAAAGATTATTCTACTCATATTTGTATCATTAACACCTGGTATAAAGTTACTAGCCCATGAATGTGTGTTGAATTGAACTGCTATTATTATTTGCCCACAGAAAGATCAAAGCAAAAGTTGATGGCAGCTCCCCAGTCCACAGTTAATGCTCCTACCCATCTGTCTCAAAAAGATGCTTTGACTTCATCATAAGGTTTGGAGATCTTAAAGTCAGCATGTTTGGGGTGAATCAATACATTTACAGCCCAGGGCGAAAGGGCTTTTCTATGGATAATTTTTTGCTCTGAACAAGTTTGTTTCTTACCTGTTTGTTTTATCTTTGGAAAGGCATCTGATGTTTATCAATAAAGGCGATGTTCATTACTTGGAGGCTTAGCCAGAAAAAGAAAATAGCTGTAGATTATTAGAAGTCTGTTTTCACCCAAAGATGTCAAATATTTAGATCTCATGAACAACAACAGTTAAAGCTAAGTTATACAATGATGGGGAGTGGATGCCCAAAGCTGGTCCATGAGTGTGGGCAACGTAAGGATACCCATGTGTCCAATAAGCTCACCCCCATGATGCTCCAAGACACATGTGAGAGTAACCCATATAGATTCAGTTTACACAGCCCATCTATGGTTCCCCAATCTGGTTCATAGCCTGGCGTGATTAGAAAAGTGTGATAATATGCTGCGTGTTTACTAAGCCCCTACTATGTGCCAGAACCAAGCAAGGCATCTTCTCAGCTCATTTAACCCCTACCTAGGAGGCATTGTTATCTCTTTTTAGAGATGTGGAATTGCAAGTTCAAGTGGGTTAACCTGCCCAAGATCACAAAATTGGCCAAGAATGAATGGCTGTGTTACCTGTATTGAAGAATGGGTTCAAAGAACAACACAGCACAACAAAGGATACAGTACATTTGACACGTGTGCATTTCAGAGACTGTGAGGCCCCACAGAGTATCAAATAGCCTCACGCTTTCTTCTTGAGCCAGCATGGCCATATCTCAGCACACAGCACGACACTGCTGAAGGAGTACCCGTTTTGGACTCAACATCTCGATCTGAGTTCTTCTGCTACTGACAAGCTATGTGCTGCTAAGAGATGTGCCTCTCTCCACTTCTGATCAGATTATCACATGCTCAGTGGCTGTCCGGCCGATAACAGACCCAGAGTGAATGATATTTCCACTTTTTCTCCTTCCTGCTTCAAGGAAGGAAAGATCACTATGAAGTTTACCCTAAAAAGTGACACTAACAACTTCTCTTTCTTTCTTTCTTTCTTTTTTTTTTAACATGTCAGGCACCTAGCTAAGCCCTGGAGAGGTTAAATAGTTTACCCAATCTTAGTAATCTACCTGCAATGCAGGAGACCTGGGTTCTATCCCTGGGTTGGGAAGATCCCTTGGAGAAAGGAATGGCTACCCACTCCAGTATTCTTGCCTGGAGAATTCCATGGACAGAGGAGCCTGGCCGGCTATAGTCCATGGGGTTGCAAACAGTTGGACACAACTGAGCGACTAACAACAACAACAAAAACCTTAGTAATGGGGCAGGACTCTGACTTGAACCCTAGCCTATTTTAAGCTGGAGCACAAACTATAGAACCACCATGCTACACTGCCTCTCTCCCTACACTCCAAGACAATAAGTACTGAGAAAGCATACGCTTTTTTTTGTTCATCTGTATTTTTCACAATAATATTCCCTAACCAGGCATTCTTTTTATGCATAATCACCAGGAAAATGTAAAGGTAGAAAGATCAGGAGACATCAGCTCAGGCTGTGTAAAAATCAGCCAGCCCAATCTGTTATCACAATGGACAGGAAATTACTAGAAGTTCAATATCATCTGTGGGGGTCTACTTTGGGTATTATGTTACCTTAAAAAGTATCCTTAGAACTCCAAACACATCCACAGACATTAAGGACCTGAAATTTTCATGACATGATTGTATTTTCCTCGACAACTCCTCCTGCATAAAGAAGAAGGAAAGGGCCCAGAAATGGAGAGAAGAGGCAAATAATTCTGTTACTTTGAATCGCCAGTCTATGTCTGATGCAGGAGACAGCATGCTTGGGGCTGGTACACGGGGATGACCCAGAGAGATGTTATGGGGAGGGAGGTGGGAGGGGGTTCATGTTTGGGAATGCATGTACACCCGTGGTGGATTCATGTCAATGTATGGCAAAACCAATACAGAATTGTAAATCTAATTAAAAAAAAAATAAAACAGAATTGAGAAGCAGGTGCATTGTGCGCTTCTCACTCCAGGCCAGGCTCTCCTCTCCTTGCTGTGTCTTTGGAAAAGCAGCAAAGCAGATCGATCTGGCTCAGAGGTGGTGCTCTTCACAGAACCTATTCCAGGCATCTTGCGGGGCTACTGAATATTTGAAGGATCCAGGCTTCCACGGAGAGAATACAAAGAAGAATGAAATATGTCATGCTTTAGAGCAGTGGTTCTCAACCGTGGGCTATTTTGCACCCCAGAGGACATCTGACAATATCTGGGATCATTCTTGGTTGTCACAACTAGGGGAAAGGATGTTCCTGGCAGCTCGTGGAGAGACGCAAATAAATATGCTGCAATGCACAGGATGGCCCTCACAAGGAAGAGTGATCTGGCTGAAACGTCAACAGTTACAAGTGGCTCAGTGATAAAGAATCCACCTGTAAATGCAGGAGACGCAGGTTCGATCCCTGGGTTGGGAAGATCCCCTGCAAAAGGAAATGGCAACCCACTCCAGTATTCTTACCTGGGAAATCCCATGGTCAGAGGAGGCTGGCAGGCCACAGTCAGTGGGCCATAACAGTCGGACACAAATTAGCAACTAAACAACTATAATGTCAACAACGCCCAAATCAAGAGATCCCAATTTAAGGAAGTGTCTCTGTGTTTTAATTAGAAAAAAAAAAAAAAAACCTGTGGCAGATTCATGTAGATGTGTGGCAAAACCCATACAATATTGTAAAGTAACCTCCAATTAAAATAAATATTTATATTAAAAATATGTATATATATATAATTGGAAAAACAAGTTACCATCAGCCTGTCAATGAAATGGTCTTTGTAAAATATACTCCTTTTGATTACTTCCTGAAGAGACTACACGGCTCCCTGCCTCAGCCTTACAAGGTGGTCTAAAGCCCTCAGTAGAGTGTGCAAGAGTCTTCACCACCCTGACTGGCTACCTTCTCTGTCCTATCCCAATAAGAGCCAAATGAGCTGGGCTTCCTGCCATCTCCCAGGATCGCCGTGAACCTGCCCCCCATGTCTCTGCGCACCACTCTCCCTCAGCCTGGGAATCCTTTCATCTCTTCACCTCGCAAAACTTGATTAATCCCTCAAGGCTTCATGACGTCACCTTCTCCACCTTTCTGAAAACCTTTTTCACCAAAGCTCATGGACCAAGAGATCAGCATTACCTGGGGATTTATTAGAAAAGTAGAATCTCAGGCCCTCATCCCAGATCTAGTGACTCAGAATCTGCCATTCAACAAGACCCCAGGTGCTCTATTTATACGTTTAAGTGCAAGAGAACCGTTGTAGGGAATGTGAGCTGCCAGCCACATCCTCTACACTCCTCTGTCCATTGGGGTTTCCAGGCAAGAATACTGGAGTGGGTTGCCATTTCCTCCTCCAGGAAATCTTCCTGACTCGGGGATTGAACCGGCAACTCTTGCATCTCCTGCTTTAGCACCGTGCCATCTGGAAAGTCTGTCTATTTTATTTACCTTTGTATCACTGACATCAAAATACAAGGGACACAGAGAAGAAAACCAATGTATGACTCCTTAACAAATGAATAGCCTACCCATCCATTCCTCCTCCGTCCCCGCTGGATGAAAATCCTACATCCTCCTGCAGACTGCTGAGCCCAGCGTAGGTCCGGGACCAGCCACAGGCATATGAGGACACCCTCTGCCACCCACCTGGTGGTTGTTGCTGTTCCTCAGTCATTAAGTCCTGTCCGATTCTGAGATCCTATGGACTCCAGCACACCAGGCTTTCCTGTCCTTCACTATCTATCTCCTGGAGTTTGCTCAAATGCACGTCCACTGAGTTGGTGATACCATCCAACCATCTCATGCCTCTTCTCCTCCCGCCTGCAATCTCTCCCAGCATCTGGGTCTTTTCCATTGAGTCAGCTCTTCATATCAGGTGGTCAGCTCTTCATATCAGGTGGCCAGCTCTTCACTTCAGCTTCAGCAAAAAGTCCTTCCAATGAATATTCAGGGTTGACTTCCTTTAGGATGGACTGGTTTGATCTCTGTGCTTTCCAAGGGACTCTCAAGAGTCTTCTCCAACACAATTAGAAATCATCAATTCTTCAGCATTCAGCCTTCTTTATGGTCCAACTCTCACATCACACACATGACTACTGGGAAAACCAGAGCTTTGACTATACAGACCTTTATCAGCAAAGTGATGGTCTCTGTTTTTTAATATGCTGTCTAGATTTGTCATGGCTTTCCTTCCAAGGAAAAAGTGCAATACTTAGAATTAACAAGATGCAGAACCCACTCTGTAAAAGCCCACTGAAACTTACTGTGTACCAAGCCCTATGCTTGGCAGTGGAGACACAATACTAAAGAAAACACACCTGAAGAGCGCTGACACCAGAGTTCAGCTGAGTTATCAATCGGCACATGCATGTGAGAAGCCAAGAGACCTAAGTCAGGGAGGGGACCCTTTGGAAGGATTAGCTGGAACCCTATATGTCAATCAAGGTCAAAACAGTGCCTACCCCATCAGCAAGACCAGAAAACAATTGTGGAGCACTGGTGCAAAACTCAGCGAGTCTGCCCTCAATAGTGTGGACTAGTTAGTCCTCAGGTAAACAATGTTTTAAATATTCAACTATCCAAAACATTTAGCAGAGACATGGAAGACATAAAAACATAAATCACATTTCTAGCAAGGAAAACTACAATGTCTAAGAGCAAAATTACACTGAAGTGGATTAATGGAAGATTTTATATCAGTGAAGAAAAGATTAGTGAACTTGAAGGCATATGAACAGACAACCCAAAATCAAACACAGAGAGGGAAAAAGTAAAAGAAAAAAATCACTGACCTGTGGGTCAACTTCAAGTGATCTAATATACATGTCATTTTAGTTCCCCAAGTCAGGTGGACAGAAAAACACTTGGAAAAATAATGGCTGAAAGGTTTCCAAATTTGATGAAAATTGTAGACCTAGAGAACTGGGGCATCCTGGAAATCCCTAGCAAAGGAATAAAGAGCCCTGGAAATGCAAGGAAGGAAAGAAAGAAGGAAGGAAAGGAAGGAGGGAAGGAGGGAGAGAAGGAGGGAGAAAGGGAGAAAGAAACAAGGGAGGGGAAGGGAGGGAAGAAGAAAGAAGCAAGCAAGGAAGGAAGGAAACACCTGGTCCTTAATTACTGGGGGCTAATATTCTGGAGAGGAGATCAGCAATGAACAAGGCGTCTTAGGGCTGTCTTAGGTGGACTTACCTGGGCTCTCTTCCCTCCCTTATCCCCATCTGCTGCTCTCCAGTCCCTGGCAGAGTCCAGAGAAGGTGGACAGGGTTGGAATTCTCCAGACCAGGATACTGGAGTGGGTAGCCTTTCCCTTCTCCAGGGGATCTTCCCAACCCAGGGACCAGACCCAGGTCTCCCACATTGCAGGCGGATTCTTTACCGGCTGAGCCACCAGGGAAGATGGTGATGGGCCTTACCTTCTTTGCTTGACTAGTGCTTACTTTCCGAGCTGGATCTGAGATCTTCTCAATCATCAGCCCTCTTAGCCAAGACCTAGACCCCCTTTCTAGGCTCCTTAGAAGGCCAGACCGTGCTTTCCCAAGCCTCATCTTTTACCTGTTTCCTGCTGCATTTAGACAGGTGGCTATCCCTCACTCACTTATGCACTCACTTGGTATATTTGAGTCCTTCTTTATGTAAAGTCCTGGGGACAGAAGGGTGAATAAAACAGATATAAAACAAAACCAAACCCTGTCCACCTTCTCTGGACTCTGCCAGGGACTGGGGAACAGCAGATGGGGATAAGGGAGGAAAGAACACCCAGGTAAGCTCCACCTAAGACAGCCCTAAGATGCCCCACCTTCCCAGAGACTCATCTCCAGGGCACTCAGACCTTCCCACCGCCCCTTCCAGTCTACCGTGGTGATCCCCATTTCTGCACACCCCCTAAACAAATGGGGTGGTGTTTTCTAGTAATTTGGCTTGTGTGACTCTTTAAGGAGCTATCGGGCATGGAAAGCGCCCAGACGGAGCAGCCTACTGTGACTGATAATACCTGTCTGGGTTCCTCTGTCTCATGGAGATTCATTCTGTAATTTCTGGGGCCTCAGAGGGAATGTCTTCGTATTTCTCAATACAATAAAATAGTGTCACTATTCATTGGCTCTAACAGCTCCACTATCAAAGAGTCCAATATTATTACCAGGCATTAAGTTTCCTACAATTATTTTGTTTTATTCCCTATTTTGGTGAGATAAGCCATGCAGAATGGGCAAGTTGGGGCATCATTTGCAATTTGTTTGTGAGCTCAACAGAGCTCCATCTCCAGCCTGGAGCCTTATCTAAACTTCTTCCTGGGCTTTCTCACTGGACCTCTTGCTGTGCCTTCTATTTAGTAAGAATATTATAATAATGTTCTATCCCAGGGGTCAGCAAACTATGGCCTGCGGCAATTCTGGCTGCTTCTGCAAACATAATTTTCCTGAAAAATGGCCACATCTGTGTGTTTACGTACGGCTTGTGCAGCTTTCATGATAAAACAGTAAGGCTGACTAACTGCAACAGAGATCTCGGGCCGGTAAGCCTAAAATATTTACTATCAGACCTTTTTCAGGAAAAGATTGCCAATCCTTATGCAATAGCTTAAGTTTCTAGTGTATAAGTCCTGTGCAAAAGTCCTTTATGTGGTTTGCGTCTTTTAAGCCAGGGGTCCCCAACCTCCAAGTGTGTGTGTGCTTGCGTGCTAACTCACCTCAATTGTGTCTGATTCTTTGCAACCCTGCAAAGTTGCAAAAACTGTAGCCTGGTGAGCTACAGTCCCTCAGACTCCTTGGTCCATGGGATGCTCCAGGAAGGAATACTGGAGTGGGTTTCCATGCCCTCCTCCAGGGGATCTTCCTAACCCAGGGATCAAACCTGCATCTTCTTTACCACTGGTAAAGTCGACTATATTGACAGGCGACTTCTTTACCTCTACTGCCACCTGGGAAGCCCTGCCATGGACCAGCACTGGAGTCAGATCAGTGGTGGCATTAAATTAGAAATAAAGTGCACAATAAATGTAATGCTCTTGAATCTTCCTGAAACCAGCCCCCCAACCCCTAGTCTGTGGAAAATTTGTCTTCCATGAAATCAGTTCCTAGCGCCAAAAAGGTTGATGACCACTGCTTTAAGCCACGTAAGAGCCCAGTTTACAGATGAGACTCTCAAGGCTGAGAAGTGATGGCCTCAGGGTCCCAGAAGTACTAAATAGAAGAGACAGGATCCAAGCCTTTGCTGCATCAGCTGTGTCTAACTGACATATCCACATGCCTCTTGAGATCTGAACTTGCACTGACCCTCACCAGCTAAGGGACCCTGTCAAAAAAGGCAACTAAATTACTTTGTCTCACTTTGCACATTAGTTCAAAGAAGCCCCTGATAAAACCTAGCGGGCTGTTTGGAGAGTTGGATGAGGTATAGTAGGTAGAAACATACTGTGTCTTGGTTAAACATTCCAGTTGCTTCCCAGGTACATATGTCCACCTGCAGATAGCAGGCTGTGTTCCCTGATGCTCTCCAGCTGGACACAGTCTGATAAGGCTCCTCCACTCCTTTGCTTCTCAAAGCATGGCCTGCAGACCACCTAGGAGCATGCCAGAAATGCAAAATCTCGGGCCCCACCCCAGACCTACCGATCCAGGATCTGCTGGCCAACAGGATCTCCAGTGACTTGGTGGGAACTCGAATTCTCTTTTTTAACCCACACCCTGCTGAAATCCTGATAACACTGTCAGCCTCAGCCAGTGTCACGGACTGGAGCATCTCCACAATGTCACCACACTGGCCAAATGGACTTCTGCCTGGGCTTCCTCTCTTTAATCCTTTCCAAAAAGGGCACCCCAGTCTGTCTCCCAAGATGACATGGTTGTGCTCTGATGCCTTCCTGGGGGCTTGGGGGTCTCCTCTCCTAAGAATTCACCCCTTTATACCTCTCCCAATCTCTTCCATACCTGCTGTGCTGTGGTTCCTGACACTTAAATGACAACAGACTCGTGGCATTGAGTATTATACTCCATCACGCTGGGGGGAGACAGGCCCCCCGGACACTGGTAGAGATGAGCTGATGCTGTCTCCCTACTTTCTTGACCTAGAAGGCTTATCCTCACCCTGGCTCATATTCCTGATGTCCCAGTAGTCTCATACCTGGGATGGGACACTCAGGAATTCCTCATGGGCAATGCAAAGGATATACACCTTCACCTTAGGGTGGGCTGCCTCATCCATGAGGATCTGGAACGTGCCTCACAGAGCCCCCGCTTCCAGCACAAGGTCCAGCAAACAACAGACCCTCATTCGTGCCCTGATGATTAACCAACCAACTTCCAGAATCTATGAACCCCAAAGCTGTATTTCTGACTGCAGGCCTGCCATCCCTTGCCTCCTCCATCCATCTCTCTCAAGCATATAAGAAAGAAAGGAGACTTCCCTGGCAGTCCAGTGCTTAAGACTCCCATGCTTCCAGTGCAGAGGGCATGGGTTCGATCTGTGGTTAGAGATCTCACATGCTGCATGGTGCAGCCAAAAAAATGAATAAAAAATAAACTAGGAGACTTCCCTGGTGGTCCAGTGGTTGGGGAATCTGCCTTCCAATGCAGAGGATATGGGTTCAATTCCTGGTTGGGGAACTAGGATTCCACATGCTGCAGAGTAACTAAGCCTGCATGCCGCAACTATTGAGCCCACGTGCTGCAAGTAAGACCTGACATAGCTAAATAAATAAGCATTGAAAATAATTAAATTAATTGATGTTTTCAAATTGTGGTGCTGGAGAAGACTCCTGAGAGCCCCTTGGACTGCAAGGAGATCAAACCAGTCCATCCTAAAGGAAATCATTGGAAGGAATATTCATTGGAAGGACTGATGCTGAAGCTGAAGCTCCAATACTTTGGCCACCTGATGTGAAGAGCTGACTCACTGGAAAAGACCCTGATGCTGGGAAAGCTTGAAGGCAGGAGGAGAAGGGGACGACAGAGGATGAGATGGCTGGATGGCATCACTGACTCAGTGGACGTGAGTTTGACCAAACTCAGGGAGAAAGTGAAGGACAGGGAAGCCTGGCATGCTGCAGTCCATGGGATTGCAGAGTCGGACACCAACTTTTAGTGACTAACACTTTCACTTTCACAAGGCCCACAGACTGTAGCCCACCAGGCTCCTCTGTCCATGGGGACTTTTCAGGCAAGAATATTGGAGTGGGTTGTCATTCCCTTCTCCAGGGGATCGTCCCAACCCAGGGGTGGAACCTGGGTCACCTGCATTGCAGGCAGATTCTTTTTTTTTTTTTTAATCTATTTACTTATTTTAATTGGAGGCTAATTACTTTACAATATTGTGTTTTTTGCCATACATCGACATGAATCAGCCACAGGTGTACATGAGTCCCAGATTCTTTACCGTCTGAGCCATCAGAGAAGGCTGGTGCATGCCTCATGGTGTGGCAAAAAAAGTAAATAAGTTAAAAATAGATCAAAATAAAATAATGAATGGTGAGTTAGCACTACAGCCAAGTAAAGCCAGAAAACACATCACCCTATGAACTTGATCTCATCCCTGCCCTGTCATCTGGTATCTCAGCTTCCCAGGGACTCAGCAGTGGCGAATGACACCAGGTCCAAGCAGCCCCAGCCAGGCTGAGCCCACACTGTTTGCCAACCTCCTAAAATCAGTTAGATGTTCTGGCGCAGATGCCAGCCGGTTTCTCATCTCTCTCCCCACACCTATGATTCATCCTCCTCCTCCCCTCTTCTATCACAAACACACATCTGTTCCGACTTAGGATAACTAAAGGAAAATTAAATGAATCTGTTTTGTGTGCCTCCAAGGTTATTTATAGAAGACTTTAATACAGGCTGATACAAAAAGAAAGAAAGAAAGAGAGAAATAAAAATAAGTTATCTCCTCGGGAAGCCAAACAAAGTTCAAGGAAGAGAAAAATAAGTCATGTCCTTCGGGCTGATGAAGCTGTACGCGTCTTTGGCTTATCACAGCCTTTCTTCCAGGTCCTGGGAAAATCAATGAGGCCTGTTGGATTTGGAGGGATCAATATTAAAAAGACGAGCTTTGCAATGCAGAACATGTACGCGGTGTGTGTGTTTCCAGGGGCCGCGTGCTGATGGAACCATCATAATCCAGTCCTGGGAGGAGTGTAAATATTGACTGTGGGGATAAGGGCATCACAGGTCCTTCTCTGCGCTGTCCCTTCAAGTCGGCACACTCTGTGCTGTCGTGGTGGCCAATGGCCCAGGCTTTGGGCCATTGATGAACTTCAGTTTTCTTTAGTCCCTGCTTGTGAGGACATCTTTCAGAAATCAGCCAGAGATGAGGTTTTATAATATTTTTTATTAGAGTATAACCTATAAAAATGTTGAATGACTATGCTGTACACCTGAAACTAGTACCATATTTTAAGTCAATTATAAATAAATACAATTAGGTGAAAATGCTAATAGGGTCCTGCATAGCCATGGGGACCCACTATATTGTTTCCAAACAAGCACTTTCTGAAGTGCCATGTTAGTGAATGCAAACACAGCATCGCTTCTTTTCTTTCTCATGGTGGGAGATACAAAACTAGCCAGAAATGGTGTGTGTGACATTAAAGAACACAGAGAGATGGTTCCTGGACATGAACAGGAAGAGATGGTGCCAGGAACCCTACAAAGAACCTTCATGTCCGACTCTGTGCAACCCCATAGACGGCAGCCCACCAGGCTCCCCCGTCCCTGGGATTCTCCAGGCAAGAACACTGGAGTGGGTTGCCATTTCCTTCTCCAATGCATGAAAGTGAAAGTGAAGTCGCTCAGTTGTGTCCGACTCTTCGAGACCCCAAAGACTACAGCCCACCAGCCTCCTCCATCCATGGGATTTTCCAGGCAAGAGTACTGAGGTGGGTTGCCATTGCCTTCTCCATCATGTACAATACCAGACAATAAACAAATATCTAAGTACCTCTTCTAGAAAGAGAGAAAGACAAGAATAAAGAGAAAGAAAGAGGTGGGGAGGAAGGAAGGAAGAAAAAAAAGAAAGAGGTGAGAGAGAAAACTATAGGCCTCAGAGGAAATGACCAGAAGGGCTAGATCAACATTACTTTTAATCTGGGCGAGTAGGTACCATGTCCACCCCTAGACACTTTTCACTCACTTCTCCCCCTCCCTGTACCCCCAGAACCATCCTCTGCTCACCAAACTTCCCTCCTGTCTGCTAGAACCAGTCCCCAGGTCCGGCTTCTCCACCTCTCCAGTACGGTCTTGGTTTAATCCCTGCCTGCCATCTTCCACACAGTCACCAGCAGACCCTTTATGAAGACAGGCATCTTACTGTGTTTCTCTAGAGCTTGAAATCGAACACTTTGGGCAGTTCATTAGGAATCGATTTGATTTAACCTTCGTCGGGAGCTATCCCCAAACACAGGTCCCCGACACCATCACTTAAGGTGTCTTGGGTTTGCACACCTCCATGCAGTTGCTCAGTAAACAACTAGCTGTTGACGTGCTCTTGCAGGACCTTCGCTCTGTTCTCATTTCCTGATTTTCTTCGGCAGGTATAAATGTGTTGTTGTTGTTGTTTTCCTGATCCCACAGGATCCCTCCCCTTCAGTATTTATATAACGATATTATCATAGTATTAACGTCATATTTTGTATTTGCCTGTCTACCTGTTTCACTGTCTTCCCCACTGGAATACAACCTCTCTGAAGACAGTGATTTTGTCACGTTTGTGGCTGTAACCCCAACACCCTAGGATTACTTCCCAGCACATAATAATCACTTAAAATAAATTTGTTAAATGAATGAATACCTGAAAGTCTACCCTTGCCCCCAGGGGGATGAAAGGATAGATTGTCAGTTCACTGAAATCAGAATTTCTCATTCATTTCACATTCTGGGTATAGGGTCTGGCACAGGGTAGGAATTCAAAACTAATGTTTGGCTGAATGGAACTGGCTTGAAAAGCAACTTTGCAGGGGGGAACTTACCAATGGGGTCCTTAGAACTGCTTCTCCGTCTCTTTGTACAAAGCCAGATTAAAAGCTAAAAACTGAGACTGCCTTCCACACAAAGAGAAGGAAGTCTTCAGTGAGGCTCAAGGACAAAAGATCCCCAAGTCTCAACACCCCAAATTGGCAATTATGCTTCTCAGGCTTCACAGTTCTATTTATGAACATAAATCCTCACCTTATCTCGAGGAAACATACTGCAATGTCAACTCGATTTTCAAAGACCTTTATAGTCGCCACAACTTTGATATATACATTTTATTGTGGCACCATTTGCACTGCTAAAGTTAAGGTTGAGTCAGCACTTCTAGAAGGAAATCCATGTTCTGGGGATTTATAACTCAGCCATAAACACTTAGCTTTGGCTCTGGTGATAAAGAAAACAAAATCTGCCCCGATGTGCAAAGATGTGTAAGTGAACCCAATGAATTCAAGGAGAAACCATGGATATCCCTTTTTGGAGCTGTAATGCTAAATCAATATGAAGGAGAAAATATCACTAATGAGGTTTATAAGCTTCTTCCATTTCTAAAAAAGCAGAGTCCAGTACATATGTGTGCTCAATTATGTGGACATCCTAACTCCTAATTAGTTATAGCCCTTTCACCCCACACCCAGGTGGTCACCATATCCAAGTGGGTCTACCTGTGAATCGGCCAGAAATCTTGCTGGCATGAAGCCTCAGTTTGAGCCTGAGAGTATGTACTTCAGGTTTTTTGTTGTTGTTGTTGAGTGGCATGGGGGATTCTTAGTTCCCTGACCAGGGATAGAACCAGTGCACCCTGTGGTAGAAGCACAGAGTCTTAACCACTGGACCACCTGGGAAGTCCTGAGTGCATTTCTAACAAGATCCAGGCCTTGTAGAAGCTGCTGCCCCAAGGACCAGTCTTAGTGAAGACCAGTATTAGAGCCTCCAATATGTCCTTGGGCTTCGCAGGTGGCACTAGTGGTAAAGAACCCACCTGCCAATGCAGGAGACCTTAAGAGATGCGAGTTCGACCCCTGGGTTGGGAAGATGTCCTGGAGGAGGGCATGACAACCCACTCTAGTATTCTCGCCCAGAGGATCCCATGGACGGAGGAGCCCCACGGGCAGGCTTACAGTCCATAAGGTTGCAAAGGATTGGACACGACTGATGCTACTTAACAATACGTCCCACCTTTGCACCACCCCCTTCCTTAATGCAGACCCTTCTCATTTCACATCTGGTCCATTTAACACCTGTCGCTCTATCTACTTTCCTGCAGCCCCATCTGCCTTTATTTTATTTCATCCTTCCTTATGCCACCAAGGAAGTTTTAGAGGAAAAACCAAAATCATATCACTTCCCAGCTTAAAACATTTTATCATTCCACATTACCTTCCCTACATTATTACGCTAGAATTTCTTAGCCATCCCCAGCCACGCTCCCCATCTCCCCCACAGAGAGGGTGATTCATTCTTTTCCTGGTCCTACCACTTCCCACACTCTGCCATTAAATCTGTCAGAGTTTCTAATTATTGACCCATGTGTCTGTCAACCTTGACTGACTGCGAGGTCTCAAAAGGCAGGAAGCACATTTTACTCAGCTCAGGGTCTGCCAGTCAATAGGAGTTCAGTGTGTGCTGGATGACAGGAGGAATTAATAAATTAGGGGCTTTATAATAAGAGCTATCGTTTATTGAGCACTGCCTGTTTACCAGGCAGGGTGCAATAGGCTTTACATTTATTAAGCCATGGGCTTCCCTGGTGGCTCAGTGGTAAAGAACCCACCTGCCAGTGTAGGAGATGCAGGTTTGATCCCTGGGTCAGGAAGATCCCCTGGAGGAGGGCATGGCAACCCACTCCAGTATTCTTGCCTGGGAAAGCCCATGGATGGAGGAGCCTGGTGGGCTACAGTCCATGGGGTCGCAAAGAGTCGGACACGATTGAGCGACTAAACAACAGCAACAAGTGCTTGGAACAACCCCTGAGAGTTAAATACAGTGCAGTCTACACTATGCAGGAGAAGGTTGAGGCTCCGAGAAGCTACATAACTATCCCAAAGATGCACAGCTGCTAAGGGCAAAACAGAATCCAAACTTACTTTGATTAAAATTCCAAAGTTCTTTCCCTTAATTGCCAAGCTATCATCAAAGACTGATGGCACAGACAAGTGAAGACAAGAATGAAGTCATGAATGACTTCTGTTACTCATTTTGTTTTCCTTGGGGAGCTGTGAAGCCAAGCAACTTTCTTCTCTCCCACAAGTCAATGAAAGTACCCGGCTTGGATGGCCAAGTGCTTATATATAAGAACAAAAAAAAAGGTGACTTATGCCTCTGGTTTACTGCTCTGACCTCTGGCAGCTCAAAATAAGATTTGATTTTTAGAAATCAAATGCCTCTACCTGTTATTTCAGCTCCTTGACACCGAGATGAAGGACATGAAGATGCTTGACCGATATTCTGGACCCAAGGATATTAACAGAAGGCTTTACCTACACATATCACTAAGGTGTGAGAGGCCAGAAATACCATACGTCATTCACTCATTCATCCACCCATCCATACATCCACCCATACATCCTTTCCTCACTCATCTTTCCATTCATTTCATTTTATTCACTTATCTATTCTTTGATCCATCTTAATGTTGATTTTTTCATTCGCTCAATATTGATCAAATCTTAGTGTGTTTTAAGAACTATTTAAGTCTGAATATACAGTAGAGCTGGAAGGGAGCTGTCAAAGGAATTTTCCTACAAAATTACCTCTCACCTGATACTTGAAAGATATATAAAAATTATTCAGGCAAATAGGTGTATGGATTAAAGTGTGTTACATAATGGATAAGGAAGGAATGAAGGTAGTTCTTGACATAAGTAACAACATGTGTGTGCAGGCTGTGCATGGGGGGTGGGAGGAGTCCAGCATGCTTAAGGCATGGAAGGAGGTTTGGGATAGCTAAACAGAAATGAGAGTACAGAGCACCAGGAGGAACGGAGAACGATAAGATACACAGATGTGGGGGGGAAGCGTGCTCGGTCCTCTTCTTTGCTTCTACTAATTAGAGGATGTCAGTAGCTCTGTGGATCTACAAGGGGTGCCCTGAGAAAGGACTATGTGAAGTTGGAGGGATTTGATATAACCATATTCATATGTACATCCATAGCCTTTGTTGTTGTTTTCGTTGTTTAGTCGTTAAGTCGCGCCTGACTCTTTTCCAACCCCATGGACTAGAGCCCGCCAGGCTCCTCTGTTCATGGAATTCTCCAGGCAAGAATACTGGAATGGGTTGCCATTCCCTTTTCCAGGGGATCTTATTGACTCAGGGCTCAAACCTGTGTCTTCTGCATTGGCAGTTGGGTTCTTTACCGTTGAGCCACCAGGGAAGCTCGTCCATATCCTTACAGATTAACAATTAAATGAAGAATCAGATGTGTATATAACACTCATATATAGAAGTATAAATACACACCTATACACATGCATATCTATATGTATGTTTGTCTATGTGTCTACCAATCATTTTTGTCTTTCTGTAAAGCAACTTCAGTTCTGATCCTAAGCCTTTATCATATATACAGAGTATAGCTGGGGGGTGGGGAGGATATCCCAGATTCTTCCTGATGCCTTTCCCTGACCTAAAGGTCCAAAGCCACAGTGCTGGAAATTTGAGCATAAGATGCTGATGACTCCAGTGATCTATCCAACCAGTGTGGCTGTTTTAGCACTGCCCTGCTGCCTCAGAGGTTCTCTGCTACTCCTGCAGCATACTCAGCACCTGAAATATGTTTAAAGCTGCCTGGGACCTCAGTTGCCTAGAAGTTCCATATCGACATTTTCTTGTGGAGTCTTATGGTCTCCCCTGCATGCATCCAGAAGGTGTGGCCTCTTCTTTTTGGCACCCAGAGATCTCTCTCTCTCTCTCTCTCTCACCACTTGGCACTTATTCTCCACCTAGATAGGCTGAAAGGAGTGACTCTCTTTCTGGGATGGTAAGGCCCACTCTTTCCCCTTAATGCTACCTCATATCCCAAATCCCTGCTTCAGCTTCTGAACACAAAAGCCACAAAGAAAGTGTGAAGCAGGCAACACTGGTTTTCTTCCTATCAGATCCCCTCCCCTTTTAAGCAATGAGTACTGAGTTGAGTAGCTCATTTACTGGGGCAGGACCAAGAGAGAGAAGAAAGAAAAGGCAAGACACTTGCAGAAAAAAGAAACATAACTGAAAACCATATTACCATAAACATGTGCTGTGGAGATGAATATAGATCAAGCCACAGTGATAGAACCAGTAGATAGTAGACATATGCAGAAGATAAGATAAAAACAATGTTAATATGCTTGTATTTCCCATCTTCTAATCCCTGTAGGCTAAACTCATTTTCCCCATTTCCCAAATTCTAAGGAAGCTCTTGCCTGGACAGACAGTTTGAGGGGCAGTTTTGTAATGGAAAAAATGATAGCAGGAGGCAGAGGACAAGAAAAGGCTGAGGGCAGAAAGGGCAAAAGAATATTGCTAGCTGGTTTACCAAGAGAGGTGCTGAATCAGCTCTTCTGTGTGAGACTAGGAAATAGAAGGGGAAGGAAATGAATGGAAGGGAAGGGGAAGGAAATGAATGGAAGGGGAAGGAAAGGAAAGCATGCTGCTGAGCATTTCCTACCACCCCATGGAGCTGGAGGTGGGATACTGCGCTGCCAGCTCCCATGGGGTTGGTTAAGTTTCTGCAGATGCTGAGAGCCTCACTCGGATGACTGTCTGTGGCCCTGGGACCCCATGGAACCAGAGTGAACATCCTGAGGGTAGAAACTGAGAAATGTGACCGAAACAGGAGAAAACGGTGCAGGGCACCGTCTTTAAAAGAATGACATCACATCAGTTCAGTTCAGTTCAGCCGCTCAGTCGTGTCCGACTCTTTGCGACCCCATGAATCGCAGCACGCCAGGCCTCCCTGTCCATCACCAACTCCCGGAGTTCACTCAGACTCACGTCCATCGAGTCGGTGATGCCACCCAGCCATCTCATCCTCTGTATCCCCTTCTCCTCCCGCCCCCAATCCCTCCCAGCATCAGGGTCTTTTCCAATGACTCAACTCTTCAAATGAGGTGGCCAAAGTATTGGAGTTTCAGCCTCAGCATCAGTCCTTCCAATGAACACCCAGGACTGATCTCCTTTAGGATGGACTGGTTGGATCTCCTTGCAGTCCAAAGGACTCTCAAGAGTCTTCTCCAACACCACAGTTCAAAAGCATCAATTCTTCGGCGCTCAGCTTTCTTCACAGTCCAACTCTCACATCCATACATGACCACTGAAAAAAACATAGCCTTGACTAGACAGACCTTTGTTGGCAAAGTAACATCTCTGCTTTTGAATATGCTGTCTAGGTTGGTCATAACTTTCCTTCCAAGAAGTAAGCATCTTTTAATTTCATGACAAAAACTGGTTAGCACCAACTAGGTCCAAGATAGCATAATATTTGACTTGCAGTGGACCCTGGACCTCATCACACGTTCACTGTAACATATCAGCTAACTGACACACTCAAAGGCACCACAACAGTTCTGAGCCGACCATCAGAGACCAAAAAAGTGGGCAGTGGCCCAATTCCTGGAAATACCCACCCCTTCCCCGAAATAGTTGGAATAATCCTCATACTCATTAGCCTATGAAATAACCCAGTCCATAAAAACTAACCACCCCATATTTCAAGGCCACTCTCACCCTTCTGAAATGGCCCACACTGTCTGCAAAGTGTTTCCCTCTGAACAAATCCACTTCTTATCTATCACTTTGTCTCTCTGAATTCTTTCTGTGATGAGTCATCAAAAACCTGAGCTTCATTAAGTCTTGAAACCAGGTGTGTGATATTAGTTAAAAGACCCATGGGTTCAAGTTCCAATCTGAGTTACACGCATTCCTGTTCAGGGACAGAGATGAACTTCAACTCGGGTTTTTCATCAGGATCCAGAAGGGGAGGAGGGAAAGTAAGTACTAGCCATGGAAGAATGAATGCATATGGGCTCAAAGAAGCAAAGAGACTCTCCTAACACCACAGGGGCACACACCCAGCTCGTTCACTCCAGGGATGAACCTTGGGGTCCTGGTACTGTCTTCTAAGGAGAATGGATCAGATTTCAACAGCAGGTTACCATAAGGTCCTCCCAGATGGCTCAGTGGTAAAGAATCTGCTTGCTAAGCAGAAAATGCAGGTTTGATCCCCTGGTCAAAAAGATCTCCTGGAAAAGGAAATGGCAACCCACTCCAGTATTCTTACCTGGAGAATCCCATGGACAGAGGAGCCTGGCAGGCTACAGTCCACGGGGTTGCAAAAATGTCGGACACGATTTAGTGTCTAAACAACAGTAAGAAGCAGGTATCATTCAGGTAGTAGAGTAGGCAGAACAAAGCATCCAGAGTTTCACAGGCTGCATCTTCAGTCTTCCTGAATCTTCCCTTCCTTTGGTAAGAGCTACATCCCAGGGCTGCTGTGTTACATCAGTCCACACACTTAACTCACTTGGCACATAGAGGATCTGAATCCACCCTATCTGTCTCCCTTTACAGCCCCCCTAGAAGCTCAAGAATATACATTTTCATGAGCTCGAATAAATGAAGTTGGAAAAAAATAAAAACAAAATACAGAAAAAACAACAGAGCCTCATCTTTTAAATCCTAATATAAACTCTAATAAAGTTGTGAAGTGAAATTGGCATAGAAACCAATTTCTGCAAATCTTCCTGCTGATAAGTTATTCATTCATTTATTCACTCATTTCACTTTGATCAACCACCGGAATTATACCATAGGGTGAAGGATGCTGGCTCTGGGAGCCAGACAAACACAGAATTTGAATAACTATCAGCTGTTTTCATTGATAATAAAAGTAATAAACACTACCATGCTCCAAGCCCTGTGTGAGTGAGGGGATTATAAAGATAAACACTCTGTATCTATCTTAGAATTGCTCAACATCCAGCCAGGGATGGAGATCAGTAAAGAAACTCTGTTAGAAATGTTTTCAACTACATGTAATAGAACTTCTAGTTAATTGTGGCTAAAACCATGAGGACATTCCTAATTTATTTAACAAGAAGATTGAAAGTAGGTGGCCCCATGCTTGGTCTGGTAGCCCTGTGATCTCCCAATTTGATGTGTATCTTTGCACTCCTGGCTTATTATCAAGAGGTTATTAGTTTGATAGAAACTAAACAAAATCTGGGGTTTCCCAGATGGCTCAGTGATAAAGAACCCACATGCCAAAGCAGGAGACACCAGTTCGATCCCTGGGTTGAGAAGATCCCCTGGAGGAGGAAATGGCAACCCACTCCAGTATCCTTGCTTGGGAAATCCTATGGACAGTGGAGCCCAGCGGGCTACAGTCCATGGGGTCGCAAAAGAGATACGACCTAGCAACTTAACAACAAAAACAAAATCTGGGGACTGTCGGGATGATGAGAAAGACTGGAAATGTTTAGGAAGAAGAATCGGCAGTTCTCGATGCACAAGACGTCAGGGTGAATGTCCCCTGTCTCTCTGCTGAGGATGGAGGCTGCCTGAGACCCAGGCTCACTGTGGCACACTGCCTGTCTCCCTACAGACTGACTCAGATAAACACCAGGCACACAAGATGAAACTCCCCGAGCACATTCTGTCCCTAATGTGGTGCCTTGTCATTTTCAGAGTATCAGCTGTCACACATAGCGAGAGTTCTGCTGAAATGAGAAAGAAGGGAGGAGAAAGGAAAGAATCTGAACATAAACTAAAAAAAGATCCAAAACCTTGGTCTGAAGAACATATCATTGGCCGCGGAGTCGTATTAACAAGACAGCCTCTCCAGGAACACACCTCATATCTTCCCCAGGCAGGAGGAAGGGGGAGGGAAGAAGCCTGGGCTTCCCTAGTGGCTCAGTGGTAAAGAATTTGCCTGCACTGCAGGAGAATCAGGCGAAGGTTTGATCCCTGGGTTGGGAAGATCCCCTGGAGGAGGAAATGGCAACCCATTCAAGTATTCCTGTCTGGGAAATCCCATGGACAGAGAAGCCTGGCAGGCTATATAGTCCATGGGACTGCAGAGTCAGACACGACTGAGCAAACACACACAGGCACACCTCTCCAGCAACCTGCCCCCACCCGCCAATACCGCAATCCCCATCTAATTCAGCCCTCATCAGAGTCCTGTAAAAAAAAAGGCACAGAGGAATTACAGATTGCCAGCACAATTGTTGTCACACAACAACCAAAATGTGACTCTGGGATATGAATCATATTTGACTAGCCTATGTTTTTCCCAAATTGTATCTATGGGCCAATATTGAAGAAAACCCAAAGAGTGAGCTCAAAATTCGCAACTGAGGGTTCAATAGTATGTGAACCGAGAATTTCCAGATGTTCAAGCTGGTTTTAGAAAAGGCAGAGGAACCAGAGGTCAAATTGCCAACATCCACTGGATCATAGCAAAAGCAAGAGAATTCCAGAAAAACATCTATTCTGCTTTATTGACTATGCCAGAGCCTTTGACTGTATAGATCCCAACAAACTGTGGAAAATTCTTAAAGAGATGGGAATACCAGACCACCTTACCTGCCTCCTGAGAACTCTGTATGCAGCTCAAGAAGCAACAGTTAGAACCAGACATGGAACTACGGACTGGTTCCAAATTGGGAAAGGAGTACAACAAGGCTGTATATTGTCACCCTGCAAATAAGCAGTTAAATAAGTTAAATAAAACTTATATGCAGAGTGCATCATGTGAAATGCCCAGCTGGATGAAGCACAAACTGGAATCAAGACTGCCAGGAGAAATATCAATAGCCTCAAATGTGCAGTTGACACCACCCTTACGGCAGAAAGCAAAGAGGAACTAGAAAACCTTTTGATGAAAGTGAAAGAGGAGAGTGAAAAAGCTGGCTTAAAACTCAACATTCAAAAACTAAGATCATGGTACCTGGTCCCATCACTTCATGGCAAATAGATGGGAAAACAGTGACAGACTATTTTCTTGGGCTCCAAAATCACTGCAGATGGTGACTGCAGCCATGAAATTAAAAGATCCTTGCTCCTTGGAAGAAAAGCTAGGAGAAACCTAGACAGCATATTAAAAAGCAGAGACATTATTTTGTCGACAAAGGTCCGTCTAGTCAAAGCTATGGTTTTTCCAGTGGTCATGTATGGATGTAAGAGTTGGACCATAAAGAAAACTGAGCACCAAAGAATTGATGCTTTTGAACTGTGGTGTTAGAATAGACTCTTGCGAGTCCCTTGAAAGGAGATCAAACCAATCAATCCTAAAGGAAATCAGTCCTGAATATTCATTGGAAGGTCTGATACTGAAGCTGAAGTTCCAATACTTTGGCCACCTGATGAAAGTATTGACTCACTCGAAAAGACCCTGATGCTGGGAAAGACTGAAGGCAGGAGCAGAGAGGAGGACAGAGGATGAGATGGTTGGATGGCATCACCGACTCGATACACATGAGTTTGAGCAAGCTCTGGGAGCTGGTGATGGACAGAGAAGCCTGGCATGCTGCAGTCCATGGGGTCGCAAAGAACTGGACATGACTGAGCAACTGAACTGAACTGAAAGAGAGCAAAATGAGGGTGTGAAGGCTAAGAGAACCCTGGAGCACTATTTTTAACCTGACTATGTTGACTCACCCAGGACTCTTCTCACTTCACTTCTCTCTAACCTAGTCTTAGCTTCTTTTAATATTTACATAGATAGCTGGGTGCAGATTTAATAAGCAAAAGGACCCTGGAATCAGATGACACTAGCTTCAATCCCAGGAGAATCTCTTAAGCAGGGACTGAGATTCTGTTGGTCAGGGGTGAGGCTAAGAAGAATTGGTGGCAGGGGACAGGTGGTAGGGGCTGACTAGCCCATCACTTCCTATTCCCTGAAATAAGTCACTTCATCACTCCCCAGGGTTGTTGATATTATATCTACTCCATCTCCCTTCCTTTCCCTTCCCTTTATCTCAGCCATTGCTATGGATGGAATGTTTACATGCATGCAAAGCCACTTCAGTCATGTCTAAGTCTGGGCAACCCTATGGACTGTAGCTTGCCAGGCTCCTCTGTCCATGGGATTCTCCAGGCAAGAATACTGGAGTAGGTGGCCATGCCCTCCTCCAGGGAATCTTCCCAAACTAGGGATTGAATCCATGTCTATTGTATTTCCTGCATTGGCAGATAGGTTCTTTACCATTAGCACCACCTGGGAAGCCCAGTGGAATGTTTGTGTCCATCCAAATTCATATGTTAAATCCTCATCCCCAGTGTGATGGTGTTTGGAGGTGGGTGTTTGGCAGGTTATTAGGTTGAGGGTGGGGCCCTCATGAATAGCATTAGTGCCTTTACAAGAAGAGAAGCATGACAGATGATCTCTCTCTCTGTCTCTCCCTCTCTCTGTCTTAAAAGACAGCAAGAAGGTGGTTGTGAGCAAACCAAAAAGACAGTTCTCACCAGATGTTGAACCAACCAGCACCTTGATCTCAGACTCCTCAGCCTCCAGAGTTGTGAGAAGTAAGTTTCTGTTGCTTAAGCCACCCAGTCTTAAGTTTGTAGCAGGCTGTTTGTAGCAGGCTGAACAGACTAAAATAGCCACCATCTCAGCTGGGGTTTTCATCCTTCTCTAGTCCACTGCTTGCTCATCCATCTCCTGTCACTGGTCCCTTGACCACCCTAGTCTCTGCCCATGCTCTACAAATTCATCAGAATGATCTTTCTAAAACACAACTCGATCATGTCACTGCCCATGATTGAAACTCTCAATCATTCCCCACTGCCCTCATATACCATGTCCAAACCTAAATTATCTGATCCTTGCCTACCAGCCAAGCTTAATATCTGGCCACTGCCCAGCTATTCTTCCTCCTAGTCATATTTGAACCCACATCACCCTGTTCTCTCGGGTCCTGCTGACTTTCTTTGTATACAATGTCCCCACTGCCCAGCACACACACACACACACACACACACGTGCACCCTGCCTCCTTCATCCATCCTTCTTCTCACAACCCCAGTCTCAGATACCTCCTAGAAGGATTTCCACTAGCAAATACTCTTATTCTAAATTAAGTTTTATTGGAGTATAGTTGCTTTACAATGCTATGTTAGTTTCTACTGTACAGGAAAGTTAATCAGGCATACATATACATATATCCCCTCTTTTTTTGGATTTCCTTCCCATTTAGGTCACCACAGAGCACTTAGTAGAGTTCCCCGTGCTATACAGTAGGTTCTTATTAGTTATGTATTTTATTCATAGTATCAGTTGTGTATATTTGTCAATTGCAATCTCCCAATTCCTCCTCCAATCCCACTTCCTTGCCATTACTGATTCTCTTCTCCGTCTTCCATCCTAGAGTCCAGGAGACCCATTTGCTCCTTCCTATAGCCCTACTGTCATGTACCTGGCATGCAGTAGGTATGCAACAGATGCTTGCTCAGTAAATGTATGTCTATGAAACACAATAAAAGCCACACCAGAGGAAAACAAGGTGGTGTGCGAGAAATATTTCTACAACTTTGCTCCTGTTAATAAAAAAGAGGCCCATCCATGACAGAACATCACAAACGTTACAAAGAACCCAAAGACCCCCAGGAATATGTCTTCCTAGTAACTCTCATTCTGCTTTTTTTAAATTACTTTAATTGGAGGGTAATTACTTTACAATATTGTGATGGTTTTTGCCATACATCAACATGAATCGTCCATAGGTATACATGTGTCCTCTCCATCCTGAACCCCCTCCCCAACCCCATCCCTCCAGATTGTCAGAGCACCGGCCCTGGGTGCCTGCTCCATGCATCGAACTTGCACTGGTCAGGTTGCTTTTTGTTCAACTGGTCTCCCCCATATTGATATTTATTGACTAGTGACTTCTTTGTTTAGAGCTGGAACAACATCATTTGCATATTATACTGTTTTATTTCAGCCTAAATCAGGTTTCAAGTAATAAATGACTCCTGTGAAACTGAGTCCCCTCTCCATTAAGACATTCTCGAGGCTCGTGCCTCGAGAGCTCAGGGTTGCCCTGAGTTCATCTGAGAGGCCCCGAGAAAAAGCCATAAAAGTTTCCTAGTACCCTTTCACAGGCACTCAGTAGTTGTTTAATGAGCAGATTGTTAATAAGCTAATGGGAGAACATGCAAATTGACTTAGCTGCTGTGACGCTTCAGTAGAGTAATTGGAAAGTACTTTGCAAAAAAAAAAAGTCTCGAGGCATCAACCCAAGAATGTCCATCCTTGCCACTATATTCCCTACAGAAAACCTGATGACATCCCAAGGAAAGCATCCAGAATGGAAAAGAAAACTGTGACCTAGGTAGAGAAAGGAATGAACTGTGGTTATTTAGGGCAGAAAAATAAATATTTGAGATGTTATGTTGCCATTCCCTTCAAAAGGGTTACATGGAATGGAATTTGAACTCACCTGACAGGCTTCAGAAGGCAGAACAAGAACTCATGCAGATGAAGACTGCCTTAGGTTAAAACCTGGAAGAAATGCCTTGCCATTCAAGCAACTCCCTAGTGGCTACTCTGGCGAATGATGGCGAGATAATCCCTGGATATCATTGAATTTGCTTAGAGCTGGGATGTCTACACTTCAGTAATTCCATGAGGGGCACAGAGGACGTCTATCACTTTTGCCTATGAAATACTCATCACCCCATTTGCTAAGTGTACCCACAATTTTCATTTAGGGAATTACCTTTCATTCTCCATGGCTGGGGCTCCAGAAGTGGGTATGGGATAATTCAAAATACCACATCATCATGGCCACAGTGATTGGCCCAATGAATCTGCATGTTACCCAAGGCTGACCAATGAGATCCCTCCCTGGGACTTTGTCTGGAGGGTTTGCTAACTGGAAAGGATGTCAGCCTGAACCCAAGAATGTCCATCTTTGCCAGCACATTCCCTACAAAGCAGGAACAGTGAGCTTTTAAAAAGTTGAATAAGAACAAATATTTCCCCTACTTTAAAATCACCAGTGGCTTCTCCTTACACTTAAAACCTAAACTCCCTTTCATGGCCACAATCCCTGAACCATCTGCCTCTCTCATTACGCTCATATGACTTTTCCCTTTGGTCACCAAGTCCCAGCCATAATACCATCCTTTTAGCTCTTCAAACACAGCAAGGTCGTCTCCACCTCAAAGTCTTTGCAGGTGCTGTTCCTTCTGCCTACAACACTTTTCCTTGCATCAAAACATAGTAGGCTCCCTCTCACTGCGCGTGAGCCTTCTTACAGGTCACCAGCTCAGAGAGGTGCTCTGGGATCATTCTCCGCACTCTCACTCTCTATCTCTGTATCCAGCTTCATGGCCTCCATTACACCATTCACTGCAATTATACACACATTTGATTTGTCTACCACAAGTCTCCTGCATACAGACTTTCAAGTTGGGAACTTTCAAAGATGTGAACGCAAGTTTGTATGTCCAATCACGTAAGTTAATTCTATTTGAGGAGGCATCGTTAGTTTTTGAGGCCCAGGATTCAAAGGTAGAATAGAACACAAAGGTTTCAGAAGCCATTCAGAATGCAAACTAGTGCTGGCATGTCATCTATAACCAGAAAAAAAGAACTACTATCCAGACATCAGTGGATTTTCTTTTTTCAAGAGAGTAAATAGAACTGAATCCAGCAAGGAACCAGAACCTGTGCCATCAACCTCAGGTGAGAGTGAAACTGCAGCTTGCCCTCTGTCTCCTATTGCTGACGCTCTTTCTGCTCTACTATCTCCCAGCTCCTCTCCCTCCTCCAGTCAGTAACTCTTCCTGCCTGTTCACTCGATGTCAGCCCCCGGATGCCAGTTGCACTGCACCACTATACTTTTCAAGGTACTGTAATGTAAGATTAGAAATGTTTTTCTCCATTTTTTGTGTGTTTCTTTTCATGTATTACTTGTGTGAAAAGTATTATAAACCTATTACAGGGCAGTACTACATGGCTGATTGTGTTAGTTGGATACCTAGGCTAACTTTGTTGAATTTACTAACAAATTGGCCTTACAAACATGCTCTCAGAACGGAACTTATTTGTATGTAAGGAACTCACCGTATTTATTTATATCTTTCCCCCTAAGGAGATGAAGTCCATGAGATCAAAGACTTTACTGTCTCATCTACTGCTGTACCCCCAACACCTAGAATATACCTAGTGCAAATGAGCCACTAGTATTTGATGAATGGATTTAGTATTTGATGATGAATGAATGGATTTAGTCCAACTGAGAATAGGGACAAAATTTTTAAAATAATAAAAAAGGAAAGCAACTTTGGAAAATGGAGAGACAAGATTCCTAACCACATCTTTGAACACATGGATCAAACCAAGGTTATATTTACCTGTACTTGTCAGTTAAGCAAGCAAATAAATTCCTTTTTCAGCTTAAGCTGGCCTGAACTGGGTTTCTGTCACTTGCCACCAAAGAACTCTGACTTAAACCCAGGGGGGTACATATAGCTAGTGGTGGAAGCTGATCAGCCAATTACTCTCTTCTGTTTCAACTCATATATTCCCCAAAACAGATTTGGACAAGTTTTGAGCACAATGGTTTAGACCTGTTTCATCTGTCACCTGCTGATAATTTAACATGGCTTAGATCCATGCCTTCTACCTGGATGTAAGATGAGACACCGAGGGGCTTACACTGAGAAAGGTGAAAAGAAGTCTGGCGGGGCCAGACATTTATTAGATGCGGCAGAATCAGACCCTGTATTCTTTGTGTGTCTGGGGGCAATCTTACTCCTTTAGGGGCCATTGGCCCCCATACCTGCCTCCCCTTAAAAGAGAAACCCCATCTCAGAAACCCTAGTTCTGATCCAAAAGAGAAACAGTTAATCAGCTCTAGTCCCACACTGTCAGTATTAGCAGCTACTTCCTAACAGTCAGCCTGACACTTGTTTCTTGGTTTGAGTTTCTGAATGTTCCTGGCTGGTTCCCTAAGCCTGAGTTTCTGCCTTGGAAGCCTTCTTAGTGATGATAATAATAGTAAACACTTGCTTTTAGTTTACTATGTTCCAGGCTCTGTTTTGAGTAGTTTTCTTGTTCTTAGTTATTTTAACCTTCCCAACAATCCAATAAGATAGATATCATTAGCAGTCCCGTTTCTCGGGAGCAGGGAAAGTTTAAATGACTTCCCCATCATCACACAGCTAGTAGGTGGTGGGGTCAGGAAATGTGAAGCCAGGCAATCTGGCTCCAGAGCCTGTGCTATTAATATGCACACTACAATACTTTAGTTAGATTGTAAACACCTGTGGCAGATTAGACTCCAAAAGGCTGTCATTTTTCTGACACTGTCACTCTGCCATCCCTCTCACAGCACAGTTGGGCATGTGTTTCCTCCCCTTGAACCTAGAGTATGTGACAGTATGTGACTGAGGCTTGATAATAAAAACACCATGCATTTCTGCCTTGCTCTCACGGGACACTTAGTCTTAATCCCTAGCACCATGTTGGCTTTGGGAGCCTGAACTGCCCACATGGAGACACCACAGGGAGCTAGCACTTGTAGGTGTTCTGCCTGATACCCCAGCTCTGGGCCCAGGTATAATCAGCATCATCACTACAAGTGTGAGTGGAGATGCCTCCAGATGGTTCCTGCTGTGAGTCACTGAGCTATTCCCACCCTTGAATCTTCTGAAATGAGGACCCAGACCTCAAGGGGCAGAGACAAGCCCACCAAATTCCTGACTCACAGGACATGTGAGCCTAATGAAACAGTCACTGGATGTCCCTAGGTTTTGTCACGGTTTGTCACATAGCAATAGTATTCAGGACATCACCTGCAATCACAACCTTGTATGTACTGCCCCTAGAGTACCACCTCTGAACAGTATCCGGCTCAGTTCCTAATATCCAATGACAGGTTCACCATATTCTGCTAGCCTGATATGTCACCCCATCATTCCTTGTTGGACTTCCTGAGTGCCAACAGCCACTCTCAATTACTTCTCTTGTCTCTAGCCAGATCTTCATGACACCAAGTGTTACCAGCTAGACTGAACTTGCTCCTACTTCCTGACCTCTCCAAGCTTGTCCAGACATCTGTTTTCTGTCTCGTTCCCTTTCTCATTCAGGCCCATCTGTGTTCATGTGACTCAGTCATGGTTTAGAAATTAAGATAATCCAGTTTCTCCATTTGAGAGATGCAAAAACAGTGGGGACTGATCAAGGCAGCAGAGTAGGAAGATGGGGAGCTCACTGCCTGGCATGAACAGATCAGATAAAATCCACAACGTGGAACAACTGTCACTGAAAACTAACTGTAAACTAGCAGAACGACTCCTCTATAACCAAGTCTGCAAGAAAAATCCACACGGAATCCAGTAAGAAGGGAAGAAAGGCAATCAGGTCGGGGGGGGCGCTCCGAGGAAAAGGGAGATGATTTGGTACCTCCCTCCTGGGGTCTAGTCGGGGGAGGTGGGGCCTCTTGGCTGGTTGGAGGACCACTGGGGCTAACAGGAAGGCTGTGGGAAGCCTGGACTCCACCGTGAGAAGCGTGTGCACTCATCTGCCCCAAGCAGAGCCGAGAGGGCAAACAGAAACCTCACAACCGGTTGGCTCGTTTCCCACAACTGCCTGGAGCCATGCCCCAGCCAGAACCAAGGAAAGCCTTCAGCCCCACAACAGTGCAACGCTGGATCTCGGACCAACCAGGAGAGAGACTCGACTGTGCAGACAGAGCTGACCTGGTCCTGGGGCGGAGCCTGGGCGGGACATGGACTTACTCACACAGCGCATCAGAAGCAGCCCAGTTCTCTGTTGGCAGCTGCTCCGCCGTAGCTCATGCCCCGATACACATCGAAGGGCAATGTGGGCCCCGCCTGCCCTGCAGTATGGCTCCGCAACACAATAGGAGAGGCAGCAGCTGTGGGGGCGGATTGGCTGTGACGGACAAAGAGAATCTGGACTCGGGGCACATCTGAGCAGAGCAAGGGATGCAACGGAGTCAGCTCAGACCTCTGTCTGCAGCTGACACAAGCCTAGAGCTGGCATAGCTCCTCACCCCCACCCTCCTTTGATGCTCCCTCTCTCTGGAACAAGGATCCCAGTGCTGGGAAAGGAGAAAATACACACTTAAGGAGAACTGAGTCCCCTTGGGCAGAGAGAAGACACACACTTAAGGGGAACAGGGTCACTTTGGGCCCAACCCTCAAATCTTGTGCTCCAGCAACTTGGGATAACCCACACCGATAAGTGCTAACAGCCACTGAGCAGAGGAAACCTGGTCTCATATCCAACTCCAGTTCTAGCCTCTCCATCTCCAACCTCACCCCACCAGAAGTGAGAGCTGCCAGCAAACCCTGGGGAAAGACATGACTTGTGTCCATGTCAAATCCAGCTTTCCCACCGAAAGCACTGGGAGTACAGTATATATGGGGATACTTTCACACAAGAACGCCCTTTCAAGACTCTACTAGGGAACTGCTTCACCTAAATTCACGTGGGCTCAGTCGCTCAGTTGTGTCTGACTCTTTGTGACCCCGTGGACTGCAGCCTGCCAGGTTCCTCTGTGCATGAAATTTTCCAGGCAAGAATACTGGAGCAGATTGCCACTTCCTAATTAGAGGCAGAGTTAAGCAAAATGAAAAGGTAGAGGAATTGGTCTCAATTAAAAGAGCAAGAGAAAATTCCTGGAAAAATAAATAATGAAACAGAAATAAATAACTTATCAAATAAAGAATTCAAAACATTTGTAATAAGACTGTTACCTGAAGTAGGGAAAAGAATAGATGAATAAAGTGAACTTTTTAACAAGGAACTAGAAAATATAAAAATGCCCCAGAAATGAAGAAGTCAATAACTGAAATAAAAATAAAACACTAGAAGGATGGACGGGGGAGCCTGGTGGGCTGCCGTCTATGGGGCTGCACAGAGTCAGATACGACTGAAGTGACTTAGCAGCAGCAGCAGCAGCAGCAGCAGCAGGACTGAATAGCAGGCTAAGTGATACAGAAGAAGACAAAAGTGATCTGGAAGACAGAATAATGGAAATCACCCAATCGGAATAGCAAAAAGAAAAACAAATTCTAAAAAATGAGAACAGTTTAAGAGATCTCTGGAATAATAACGGGCATGCCAGCATTCACATTATAGGAGTCCCAGAAGGAGAAGAGAAGGGGATCAAAATGATCTGAGGAAATTAGGGCTGGAAAATTCCCAAAGCTGAAGAAGGAGACAGATATTCAGGTACAGGAAGGACACAGAGTCACAAAAAGATGAAACCAAACAGACCCACATCAAGACACATCGTAATTAAAATAACAGAAGGCAGAAAATTCTGAAGACAGTAAGAGAAAAACAAAGAGTTTTTCTCTCTCCTCCTTCATATGCAAGGGAATCCCCCAAAACACTATCAGCAGATATTTTTGCAGAAACTTTACAGTCCAGAAGGGATATATTTTAAATGCTAAAGGGATAAAACCTGCAACTTAAGATACTTGGTCCAACAAGAATATAGTTTAGAGTTGAAGGAGAGAGAAAGGACTTCCCAGACAAGCAAAAACTAAAATAATTCAGCAATATTAAATCTATCCTAAAATAACTGTTAAAGGGTTTTTTTTTTTTTTTTTAGTGGAAAAGAAGCAAAAAATCCATAGGAAGGGGAAAACCCTACTAGAAAGGACGAATATGTAGTAATCAACCATTTAAATAAGGCAATCGGAAGATTAAAATAAAAAAATTCTAATAGCAATTATAAATACAATAAACAGTTAAGGGGTAACATGAAGATGTAAAATATAACATTAAAAATGTGAGGGAGGGGAGTAAAAGTGTAGAGATTTTAGAATGTGTTTGAATTTAAATTGCTGTCAGTTTAAAATAAGATGATATAGGTCAACATACATGAACGTCAATGGTAACCACAAATCAATAAACTACAGTAGACAAAAAAAAAAAAAAACAGACAAGATACTACAAAAGAAAATAATCAAAATGCAAGGGAAGAAGTGAAAAGAAGAAATTAACAGAGAAGAACTACAAAAACAAATAATAAAATGAGAGTAAGTACATACTTATCAATAACTATTTTAAATATCAATGGACTAAATGTTCCAATCAAAAGACATAGAGTGGCAGATTGTATAAAATATTCCTAAAACCCATAACCACAAAAGACCCTGAATTGACACAGCAATTTTGAGAAAAAAGAACAAAGCTAGGGATATCATTCTCCCAGACTTCAGACTATATTACAAAGCTATAGTAATCAAAACAGATAGTACTGGCACAAAAACAAACATATAGACCAATAGAACAGAACAGAAAGATGAAATATAAACCCATACACCTATGGTCAATTAATCTATGACAAAAGAAATAAGAATATATAATGGAAAAAAAGTCTCTTCAAAAATGGTGCTTGGAAAACTGGACAGCTACATGTAAAACATAATGAGATTAGAACACTTCTTCACAGCATATACAAAAACAAACTCTGAATGGATTCAAGACCTAAATGTAAGACCTAAAACTATAACACTCCTCTAAGAGAACATAGGTAGAACATTCTTGGACACAAATCATAGCGATATTTTTTGTATTTGTTCTCCTAAAGCAAAAGAAATAAAAACAAAATGCGGAACCTAATTTAAAAGATTTTGCACAGGAAAAGAAATCATCGACAAAAAGAAAAAGACAACCTATAGAATAGAAGAAAATATTTGCAAATGATAAGACTGACAAGAGGTTAATATCCAAAATATATAAACAGATCATACAACCAATATTAAAAAAAAAACAAACAATGCAATAAAAAAAATGGGCAGAAAATCTAAATAAACATTTTTCCAAAGAAAACATACAGGCAGATAACAAGTACATGAAAAGGTGCTCAACACCACCAATTATTAGAGAAATGTAAATCAAAATGAGATACCACCTCACACCTGTCAGAATGGCTATCATTAAAAAGAATACAAATAACAAATGTTGGCAAGGATGTCAAAACTGAAAACCTTATACATTGTTCATGGGAATGTAAATGGGTGCAGCAACTAGGGAAAAAAATTATAGAAGTTGCTCAAAAGAATAAAATGAAACTACTAATATGATCCAGAAATTCCTCTCCTGAGTTTATATAAGGAAAAAACAAAACCACTAATTTAAAAAGATACATGTACTCCAATGGCCAAAGTGGCAGTACTTACAGTAGCCAAGACATGGAAACAACTAAATGTCCATGAACAGACAGATGAGTAAAGAAGATGTTGTTATATATAAACAGTGGAACATTATTCAGCCATAATATAGAATGAAATTCTGCCATTTGCAGCAGGGTAGATAAACCTACAGGATATTAATGAGATAAGGCAGATATAGAAAGATAAACATTATATATCATTTATATGTGGAATCTAAAAAAATTAAAACACACGAATACATATAGCAAAACAGAAACGAACTGACACAGAAAACAAACTGGTGGTTACCAGTGGGGAGAGGAAAGTGGGAGAAGTAAGACAGGTATGGGATTAAGAGATACAAACTACTATACATAAGAGAGATAGACAACAGGATATATTAAATATTATACAGCACAGGGAATTAGAGCCTTTATTTTACAATAACTTTTAACGGATCTGCTGCTGCTGCTGCTGCCTCCAAGTCGTGTCAGTCATGTCCGACTCTGTGCTTCCCCATAGATGGCAGCCCAACAGGCTCCCCCGTCCCTGGGATTCTCCAGGCAAGAACACTGGAGTGGGTCATTTCCTTCTCCAATGCATGACAGTGAAAAGTGAAAGTGAAGTCGCTCAGTCGTGTCCGACTCTTAGTGACCCCATGACTGACTGCAGCCTACCAGGCTCCTCCATCCATGGGATTCTGCAGGCCAGAGTACTGGAGTGGGTCACCAGTGCCTTCTCCGTTTAATGAAGCATTGTCTTTAAATGTTGAATTACTATGTTGTGCACCTGAAACTAATATGATATTGTAAATCAACTATTCCTCAATAAAATAAACACTCCTGGGACTTCCCCGGTGGTCCAGTGGCTAAGACTCCACACTTCTAATGCAGAGGGCCTGGGTTGGATCCCTGATCAGGGAACTAGATCCTACATGCAGCAACTAAGATCCAGTACAGCCAAATAAATAAATAAAAACATTTTAAAAATAAAACACTCCTATATGATATAAAGGAAAGTTCTTAAGAGATATGATCCTAGGAGTTCTCATCACAAGGAGAAATTTTTTTCTTTATTGTATCCATATGAGATGATGGATGTTAATTAAACCTATTGTGATAAACATCTCACAATAAATGTAAATCAAACCACCATGCTGTATACCTTCAACTTACACAGTGATGTATGCCAATTATTTCTCAATAAAAATGAAATGTAAATGCCCTTAAAAGAATAGCAGCAATCGACATTTATGAAATCCCTAATGTACATTACTGAATGTAACCCTCATAATTTAACTTATGTAATTAGTAATATTGCTGATTCCATTACACAGAGGGCTCAGAGACAGTAAGTCATTTTCAGTCATGCAGTTGTGTTAAGCTGCCTTGGTGTCCCCTGAGAGGTTAGATCTTGGAAGGTAGAAAACAAGATAAATTATGGATTCCAAGATGGGAAAAACAACTGAGTTTTTCTCCAGGCAGAGAAAGAATCCACTTGATATTCCAATAAATCTGGTCCAGATTTCCTCTACTTTAGAAATACACCTTTTATCCTAAATATATCTAGGGGAAAATGGTCCTTCCTCCTGAGTTGCTACGGTGGGTGTGGCCAAGACAGAGGATTTATGTTGGCCAGAACCCTCCAGTTTTTATTTCTCTGTGTCACATTCCAGGGCCCTTATAGTATGATATCCACCTTTGATGAGTGTACAATGGTTTCTATGTTCTTTTAGGATGCCTTTTAAAAGAACATGCTTTTAGCATCAAACAAAGATATATAAACACAGGTCCCACTGTTCAGCAATAATAGTCGTGTGACCTGGGGCAAGCAGTGAACTAGGTAAGTTTCCATGCTATCATCAGCAGAGAGGGATAATAAGACCCATGTCATGGGGTTGTTGTGAGTGCTAAGTGAGATAATGTAGAGAGCCTAGCACACGATACCCTTCACCCCAAAAATGACCATTACAGTTGTTATTTTACACGGAAATGGAACGGGTCACTATCAAACAGAAATAAGCAAGCTTAACTATATTCTATAAAAACCACCAAATGATCTCAAACTACAGTATTAATAATCCCTAAAATCCCATAAGCATTTCCCAGGTAGCTCAGTGATAAAAATCCCCTTGCAATGCAGGAGAAGACACGGGTTCAACTCTGGGTCAGAAAGATTCCCTGGAGAAGGAAATGGCAACCCAGACCAGTATTCTTATCTAGGTAATCCCACTGACAGGAGCCTGGCAGGTTATAGCCCATAGAGTCGCAAAGAGTGGGACTCGACTGAGCAACGAAACAACAGCAACAAAAACTCCCACAAAGAGGTAAGCAGGCCAACTCCCAGATTCCCAAGTCTTTACCACATAATTCCAGCCCCTTGTTGCTAAGAAACGCTTTACACTCATCATTCCCTGCCATCTCAAGACACTGATTACTCCATTTCAATCTTCTCTGGTCAGTCTAGGGATTGGAAGACCCAGCGTCTGACCTAGGGGCTGGAGGTGGGAGCCCTGACCTTCTTAAGTTCTGGTCTAAAATAAAAAAAGAAAACTTAGGCAAATGATATCAGAGTTCCACCCTTCTGCCAGACAGGAAAGTCCATAAAAGCCAGTGAGAAAAGATTCAATTGTAATCCGACTAATGCATCTCCAGAAGGGTTGCTATCCGCTGCAGAGCACTCCCCATTAAAGAAATCGATTTAGCATTCGACTTCTCCTGTGGCACATATTGAAGTGGGATCTGACAAGGATGGAAAACAGATTTGTGTTAAATACTGCCAATAAAGCTGGTAGCTCAAGGTTAGAGCAGTCGACAGAAATCTAGTGCTGTGGATACCCAGAGACCCTCATCTATCAGCCGGATAAGCCATATGTCTCGTTCAGGAAGGGGGACGGTTAACAAAATTGGGTCTGGGTGCGGGGGCATAGTAGCCTAAGATGCTGGTTTTGCATTAGGTCCTTAAAGCCTGAGCTTCCAGGTCTCTAAGGATATTACTGGTTGCTTTTTCTTGGTTGCAGAGGAAAGCTTTTATTTCCGCTTGAACAACATCCATTCAACTCCTTTACTATCAATAGCATCCACTTTATCTCAGGGAACAGCCCCTTTTCCACTTTTAAGTCCATGAGATTTGGGTGGGATTTAGCCCACCTTTAGCTCTAAGGGTAGGCAGACATGTTAACTCACCTTGTCCAATCAGAGCTAAACAGCATCTTGACCCCAGTGAATGCTTCCAGGATGCACACTTGACCCACAAAGATCAGTCAGGGCCAGAGTGACTCGGTCTTCAAATTTATTGTTAAAAAAATTTTAAATAAGTCTTCTTTCCACTGAAGTGGGTGGGAAGACAGGAGGAAAACTTAAAAGCTTGTGGAAAATCATCTTATTATCATAAGAGAACAGAATCAGCCCAGAGAAAGACAGAGATAAGAGATGGAGAGACAATCCAAAATCTTATTAGATCACTGGAGCTCCTAGAATCAAGCTGTGTGTGTGAGTGAGTCGCTCAGTCGTGTCTGACTCTTTGTGAACCCATGGACTATAGTCTGCCAGGCTCCTCTGTCCATGGAATTCTCCAGGAGAGAATACTGGAGTGGGCCGTCATTCCCTTCTCCAGGGGATCTTCCCAGATCAGGGATGGAACCCAGGTCTCCTGCATTGCTGGCAGATTCTTTACTGTCTGAGCCACCAGGGAAGCCTGTGAATATCATTCCCTGGATTTTCCAAGTCCAAGATCTGTATGTTGGATTTTTCTTGGTTGCAAGCCAATTCGAATTAAGTTTTCATCACTGCAAGTAAGAAAGACCTCATGACTCCAAGGTCACTGTATGTTCAAGATGAGGCAGATTTGCTTGGACAGCATCAGCTCCCTGGGGAGCCCAGTTGAAGGCCACACTCAGCAATCAGTCACATCCTCAAATCAGATTCAACTTTTCAATATATTAAGAACATACAGGCACACTGTGGAAGACTGAACGATTCCTGGGAGAGCAGGTGTATGTGTGTGTGTGCGTGTGTGCTCAGCTGTGTCCAACTCTTTGTGAACCCATAGACTGTAGCCTGCCAGGCTTCTCTGTGCATGGAATGTTCCAGGCAAGAATACTGGAGTGGGTTGCCACTTCCTTCTCCTGGGGATCTTCCTGACATAGGGATCAAACCCACATTTCCGCCATCTCCTGCATTGGCCAGTGAGTTCTTTACCACTGAGCCACCCAGGAAGCTGGGAAAGCAGATACAATGTCCCAAACCAAGAGAGCAGGTGCTGGTGATCCTCACATACGCTCTCAAACTCCCCACCGTGTCCATGCAGTCCATTCAGACTTCCAGCAGTCAGAGCCTCCATCTTCCTGTGAAAGATGTCTCAGGCTTCAGAATTCTGCTTTCCCAAGCCCATGACAACGGAAGTGCCTGGGAATTGAGCAGACCTTCCTCCACCATTTACTCACTCTTTGGTAAGGCTGATTAAGGGGCATTTTTGTTATGTGAACCATTTTTAAAGTCTTGATAGACTTTGTTACAATATTGCTTCTGCTTTATATTTTGGCTTTTTGGTTGTGTGGCATGTGGGATCTTAGTTCCCCAACCAAGGATCAAACCCGTACCCCTTGCATTGGAAGAAGTCTTAGCCACTGGACCACCAGGGACGTCCCAATTTGGAGGCAATCTTAAACCTCATTTACAGGATTGAGTTTTAGGCCCCCAGTGTGATAGCTGGTTTACTAATGCACCCCAGTCAGTTGCCTCCCCTTCCTCATCATCTCCCTACCCCCTTGGTGGTGTCCCCACAACTCCTAAATCACCTCCATGAGCTCCATCACTGTCACAGTGGTGCTCCTGCCTTGAGAGCAGAAATGTCATCAAATCTCCCATCAGTCACCTCTGTTATTGCCCTAATGGAAATTCTACCCGCAAAAGCCTTTTTCTCTTGAGCTGCCCAATCTTTTACAAATTCCCTTTTGTGAGCTCCAGAAACTCATCTTTCCCCTCAGCCTGCATATCCCATGATACAAAACAAAATGCTGGAAGCTCTCATACCCCTCCCTCTCACCTCAAACTTATCAATATATTCATGCAGAAAAAAATAGATTTCTTCTAGAAGGGAATGCTGTGGCCACCCAAACAGGATGCATAAATACCAGTGCAGAGGCGGCAGGAAGCACTTGGCTGCTGTCAAAGCTGAAGTCAAAAATTGGGGAGCCTGGCTTGCTGCTTCACCAGGGTCCGGTCTGCCCCCCACCCCCCAACTCACCTCTCACCACCTTCTCATCAGCATTTTATGTGGATCCAGACACACGGAATCAACTACTTGTGATTTCCCTAAAATAAGCCATGCTGTCTCTTTGCTTCTGTCTTGTTAAATGCTGTTCTATCTGCCTGAAATATCCTGTCTTCTCAGAGGTTCCTAAGGACTTGACTGCTTGTCACTCGACTCAGACTCTATTGTTCTAGGACCTCCTCACCCTAAAGAGAGACAAATCTTGGAACAGGCTTCATCAGAAAACTGAGCTTCCTTCAGAGCAGATGATCAAGATGGGTCTGATGATAACTTGGCCACGTGTTAGAGACAGGACTGCAGATTTGAATAACGAAGTGGTTCCCAGTGTTCTGGGCAAACAGAGCGATTATTTCAGAGGTTTTCCAGATTTTGTTAAGAGATACATAAATATGCTGCTAAGTCACTTCAGTCGTGTCCGACTCTGTGCAACCCCATAGACGGCAGCCCACCAGGCTCCCCCATCCCTGGGATTCTCCAGGCAAGAACACTGGAGTGGGTTGCCATTTCCTTCTCCAATGCAGGAAAGTGAAAAGTGAAAGTGAAGTCAGTTGTGTCCGACCCTCAGCGACCCCATGGACTGCAGCCTTCCAGGCTCCTCTGTCCATGGGATTTTCCAGGCAGGCGTACTGGAGTGGGGTGCCACTGCCTTCTCCACACATAAATATAGCAGCCGACTATTAAAACACACAGCAGAAAACACACTCCTCAAATTTCCTCCATTCCTTCTGATAACTTTAAACAAGGAAAGTCTAATGATCATTAATCATATGTCTTTAACACCTAATATTTTATTAATCTCTCATTTTCAAAAGGCACAGCATTAATAATATTGTTTTCCTCTCATATTATATTTATAATTCCCTTCTACTTCAGGTTAGTGATACCTTCGGTTTCTTTTCTATTTATATGAATGATGTAAAATCTTCATTTAAATGCAGACTCAAAATAATTAGAGATATTAAGTAAATGTTCCCAGGTAACGCTAGTGGTAAAGAACTCGCCTGTCAATGCAGGAGGAGTCAGAGACTCGGGTGTAATCCTTGGATCCAGAAAATGCCCCGGAGGAAGGCAAGGCAACACACTCCAGTATTCTTGCCTGGAGAATCCAAAGAACAGAGGAGCCCGGAGGGCTATAGTCCATTGTATTGCAAAGAGTCAGACACAACTAAAACGAATTAGCACGCTGCATGCACACAAATAAGTATCAGATATGTGCACAAGTAAAGGCACAGATATTTACACATATATGGGTAATACATTTCTATATTACACATATAACATGAAATAATATTATACATATAATTTCCTATAGTAACTGCAGGTGGTGCTTGGATATGAAAAAAATCTGTGAAGTTGGCACCCAAAGAAGTCAAGTTTAAGGACAAAACCTAGAAAAAGGAGCTGGAGCAGCTGACCCATGAAGGGTTTAGTGGGAGGAACCCAAGGGCAAGTGTACTTTAAATTCTGCAAAGAAGCATTAATTTGTGAAATGGGCTGAAGCTTGTCTTCCGAGCTTCATAAAGGGCTTCAGAAACCAGCTAATTTGAAATTTCCAATTCTCCCTCCTCTTAAGAGTGTCTTAGCAGAATGTTCACATTCCTGGATTATTTCAGAGTTGAAAAGCTACTGTTTTAGCTATACGTGGCTCCTCTGAAGTTCAAGACCAAGGAAGTTCCCATCCTGCCAAATCCCAACTGTGAGGCAGGACCAAGGCTCCACTGTCTTTGATAAACAAATGAAGCTAAACATTAAAAGGTGCTCTCTGATCCTCACTTAAAGAGGCAGCGCCAAAGCAAGCCAGCCAGACCTTCCGAAGCAGCTTCTGATGTCCAGGTTGAAAAGTAATGAGTGGTTAAGTTTGTCATTTTTATTCGGAAATGTGGTTTAGAGATACCCAAGATGGGGCTTTTCTCATCCTCGTCTTTCTGATCACTCCTTCTCACTCAACCAAACTCATTCAAATACATTTATCGAGCAGACTTGCCTGAGCCCTGCACTGTTCTAAATACCAGGGATAAACAAGGGGCCACAAAATACCTGTGCTCCAGAGGGCCTAGAAAGGGGAGACAGACAGCAAACACATATGAACATCAATAAATGAAAAGATGATTTCAGAGGAGGTAAGGCTCTTTAAAATATAAAATTTTGTTGTTTAACTGCTCAGTTGTGTCCAACTTTTTGCCATCCCACAGTCAGTAGCGCTTCTAGGCTCTTTGGCCAGGCAAGAATACTGGAGAGGGTTGCCATTTCCTTCTCCAGGGGATTTTTCAGACCCAGGGATCAAACCTGAGTCTTCTGTACTGGCGGGCAGATTCTTAACCACTTGAGCCACCAGAAGTGAAGTGAAGTGTTAGTCGCTCAGTTCTGTCTGACTCTCTGCGATCTCAAGGACTGTAGCCCACCAGGTTCCTCTGTCCATGGGCTTCTCCAAGCAAGAATACTGGAGTGGGTAGCCATTCCCTTCTCCAGGGGATCTTCCCCACCCAGGGATTGAACCTGGGTCTCTTGCATTGCTGGCAGATTCTCTACCATCTGAGCCACCAGGGAAGCTCAAAAGACAAGTCATCAAAATATGTCCCAGCACGTGTGTGTACATGGTGGGTGATTAGCTTGATTATCGATGAGGATCTCTATAATATTTCGTTCTGAAACTTGAATAATGAAAGGACCCAACCTTAAAAGATACGAGGGAAGAGCACTCCTGGTAAAGAGAGACACAGGTACAACCACCTTGCATTGAGAGCCCTTCAATTTCTCTCTTTTTTTTTCCTTTCAACTTTCCTCAAGTATTGACCCTCCTCCATTCCCTCCACTTCTTTTCACATGACTTAAAAATATGGCTCTCAATAGTTTTGATTCTTAGTCCCATCACTAACTAAGCATGTAACTAATCTCTCTTTTCCCATCCATAAAAATTAGGCTCATTTTTCCTATTCATAAAATGGGAACAATAACACTTAAAGGATTGCTGTGAAAATATGATGGTGGATCTAAAATGCTCAGTAGAGGGACTGCCCTGATAGTCCAGTGGTTAAGAATCCACCTTACAAAGCAGGGGATGGGGCTTTGATCCCTGATTGGGGAACTGAGATCCAACATGCCACGGGGAAACTAGGGCCATGCACCTCAATGAAGATCCTGTGTGCCACAACTAAGATTTGATGCAGACTGTTGTTGTTCAGTTTCTAAGTCATGCCCGACTCTTTGCGACCCCAACTGCAGCATGCCAGGCTCCCCTGCGCCTTCACTATCACTCGGAGTTTGTTCAAACTCATGTCCATTGAGTTGGTGATGCCATCCCACCATCTCATCCTCTGTCACTCCCTTCTCCTCATGGCCTCAGTCTTTCCCAGCATCAGGGTCTTCTCAAATGAGTCAGTCCTTGGCAGGCAGAGAGCCGATAAAAAATTAAATTAAATTAAAATATAAATATTTAAAATTTAAATAAAATGCTCAGTTGACTTCCTGGGTAAAGTCGACAATGGCTACTCATCACTCTAGTCTCTTTCCATTGCTTTCCTTGAACAAGCTTCAGAACACACTGAGGTTCACACAAACTAAAGGACTAGTTTTCTGCAAATGCTGACCTGAATTTGGATTTTGAGTCTCTTCTAATGAATTTGAAACTGAGGATTGTGTAATAGAGCCCGATGTAAATTTTTTTTGAATTTTTATGGTTCCTGGTATTTTCTGTTACCCTTTCAATATCTAGAACATTCTATGCTCACTGTCTTCCCTGTAGGGTTTTTTGTTTTTTTTTTTTTTTCTTAGCAGGGATCCAAGGAGAGAGTCAATTTGGCCTTTGAGGTTCAAAACATTCCTTTGAAGCTCAAGGCAAGGACTATAGTCTTGATAAAAAAAAGGCTTTCTGAGTTTCAAGAGCCTATGTCCTTTGCGTTTCAAAAAACCAAAATCCCATGCTAAACAATAGACATAGAAGAATATGCTCATTGATCTGTGAGAATGAGGTCTTCTTCTGCCACAAAAAAATCCCACAGGCTGGGGAGAAGTAGCAGAGAAGACACATAAGGATTAGAATACGGTCAGGGTACCTACGGAAGCCAAACCCATTGGAATATAAGAGGAATAATGCTGGAGATATGAGAGAATAGGGGCAACTCTTCCCTCCCAAGTGGAAGCCAGGAAAGTGAAAATGAAACCAAGCAGGACCCATGGGGCTCCTGAGCACAGACACCTGTCTGTGTCCCCTTCCCTGAGTTTCAAAAAGCAGGTTCAAACAGCCATCTAATCTGGGAAGGGAACAGCTGCAGAGACAAGAAGGAGCAGTCAAGAAACAATAGTGCAGGCTTGGGGCAGTTATTCAGTACCCTTAGAGAAGGCTTGTTCAAACTAACGCACACCTGCACTCATCTCACACCTAGCAAAGTAATGCTCACAATTCTCCAAGCTAGGCTTCAACAGTTCATGAACTGAGAATTTCCAGATGTTCAAGCTGGACCTAGAAAGGGTACAGGAACCAGAGATCAAATTGCCAACATCCGCTGGATCATAGAAAAGGCAAGAGAGTTCCAGAAGAACATCTACTTCTGCTTCATTTACTATGGTAAACTCTTTGACTGTGTGGATCACAACAAACTGGAAAATTCTGAAAGAGATGGGAATACCAGACCACCTTACCTGCCCCCTGAGAAATCTGTATGCAGCTCAAGAAGCAACAGTTAGAACCAGACATGGAACAACAGACTGGTTTCAAATTGGGAAAGGAGTATCTCAAGGCTGTATATATCACCTTGCTTATTTAACTTATATGCAGAGTGCTGCTGCTGCTCAGTCGCTTCAGTCATGTCCGACTCTGTGCGACCCCATAGACGGCAGCCCACCAGGCTCCCCTGTCCCTGGGATTCTCCAGGCAAGAACACTGGAGTGGGTTGCCATTTCCTTCTCCAATGTATGAAAGTGAAAAGTGAAAATGAAGTTGCTCAGTCGTGTCCAACTCTTAGTGACCCCATGGACTGCAGCCCACCAGGCTCCTCTGTCCATGGGATTTTCCAGGCAAGAGTACTGGAGTGGGGTGCCATTGCCTTCTCTGTATATGCAGAGTACATCATGTGAAATGCCAGACTAAATGAAGCACAAGCTGGAATCAAGATTGCCGGAAGAAATATCACTAACCTCAGATATGTAGACGCACTGCCCTTATGGCAGAAAGTGAAGAACTAAAGAGCCTCTTGATGAAAGTGAAAGAGGAGAGTGAAAAAGTGGGCTTAAAACTCAACATTCAGAAAACTAAGATCATGGCAGCTGGTCCCATCACTTCATGGCAAAACAGATGGGGAAAGAATGGAAACAATGACAGATTTTATTTTCTTGGGCTCCAAAATCACTGAAGATGGTGACTGCAGCCATGAAATTAAAAGACATTTGCCCCTTGGAAGAAAAGCTATGACCAATATAGACAGCATATTAAAAAACAGAGACATTACTTTGCTGACAAAGGTCCGTCTATTCAAAGCTATGGTTTTTCCAGTAGTCATATTTAAATGTGAGAGTTGGACTATAAAGAAAGCTGAGCATCAAAGAATTGATGCTTTTGAACTGTAGTGTTGGAGAAGACTCTTGAGAGTCCCTCGGACAGCAAGAAGATCAAACCAGTGAATTCTAAAAGAAATAAACCCTGCATATTCATTGGAAGGATTGATGCTAAAGCTGAAGCTCCAATACTTTGGCCACTTGATGGGAAGAACTGACTCACTGGAAAAGACACTGATGCTGGGAAAGATTGAAGGCAGGAGGAGAAAGGGACGACAGAGGATGAGATGGTTGGATGGCATCACTGACTTGATGGACATGAGTTTGGGCAACTCTGGGAGTTGGTGATGGACAGGGAGCCTGGCATGCTGCAGTCCGTGAGCTCTCAAAGAGTTGGACACCACTGAGACAGAACTAACTTGGGGCAGGGTCCCGGCTTCCCCTCATGGGATATACATAACAGTATCTTTGAGCTCTTCTGAAAAACTAAAACTCCCAACAAATGGAAAGTGAAAGTGAAGTCACTCAGTTGTTTCCGACTCTTTGAGACCCCGTGGACTGTAGCCCGCCAGGCTTCTCCATCCATGAGATTCTCCAGGCAAGAATACTGGAGTGGGTTGCCATTTCCTTCTCCAGGGGATCTTCCCAACCCAGGGATTTAACCCAGGTCTCCTGCAATGCAGGCAGACGCTTTAACCTCTGAGCCACTAGGGAAGCCCAACAAATAGAAAATGTTAACAACTTGATAAAGCACTCCTCATTCCAGAGAGAAGGTCAAAGTTCACCCATCACCTGACACTAGACAATCTTTGGATTGAAGCAGTGTGGGCCCTGCACGCACCTTGATCCCTATCAGCATCCAGCCCTGGCTATAAGTCTTCTCACAGCCTCCCCGGGTTAAGACACACAGTTCCAAGGGCATTAGTCTGCTGTGACCCACTTGGCCTGACCAAGCAATAAAGCTATTCTTTTCAGAGAAAGTAAAAGTGTTAATCACTCAGTTACATCCAACTCTTTTTGACCCCATGGACTATAGCCCACCAGGCTCCTCTGTCCATGGAATTCTCCAGGCAAGAATACTGGAGCAGGTAGCCATTCACTTCTCCAGGTGATCTTCTCAATCCAGGGATCAAATCCACATCTTCTGCATTGTGGGCAGACTCTTTACCATCTGAGCCACAAAGGAAGACCCCAACCAAAACTCTGTCTCTGAGATTTATTTCAGTGTCAGCTTATAGGGGCTGGGTTTGGCATCAAACAGGATTCAAGCATTCTCCAGCACCCTCCTGAAGGTCAACACTGGCCTGGTGGCATGGATCAGGGCAAGAAGCCAGCGTACCTGGATCTGGAGGCTCTTTGGGGATAAAAGCTGAAGCCCGTGTCTGCCTTCCATCATCCAAGTGAGCACTAGGCCTCACCATGTTAATGACTCTTCTCCTGGACATCTGGTAAGGACAGCAGCCAGCATCCTGAATAAAAAGAAACCTGTCTCTATCCCAACACTTGGCTTAGCACCATCTGAATCACCTCACGTGGACAAATCCCCTTTACAACAGCTCAGAGTAGTCATAAGCCCTCAAGATGGAATGATGGCTCTAAAAATCAAGATGAATCAGCCTCAGCATTGAGACTTCAGTGGGAATGAAAGGACCCCTGGTGAGTTTCCCCTGGAGCTAGAAGGACACTAAAACACGTCTTCATTATACAGCTGCAATCAAAAGAGATTTGCTGGAAAGACAACCCACCATCAATAAACTAATGGTCTAGAGAAAAAGCAGCTAAAAATTGCCTGATGTGAAGTTGGCATAGCTCTCCACTTTTCCCTCTTTGTTCATTCACCTTCTCTCCTAGAACTGAAATGAAATTTCAGGAACATAAACTTCTGCAACCTAGAGTTAGATGGAGGGAGAGTTTCCCAAGCTCATTCCTTTCAGTAGCTGGACTCTACGCTTAGAAATTTTTCATGGGATGCTAATAACTAACTGGGAGAGGGATATGGCAGCCCACTCCAGTATTCTTGCCTGGAGAATCCCATGGACACAGCAGACTGGCGAGCTACAGTCCATGGAGTCCCAAAGAGCTGGGCACAGCTGAAGCAACTTAGCACATAGCACACAGCAACTAATTTGACAAAGCAAGGCTGGAGGAAAGGTTCTCAAAGGTGTATTCAGACCAGGGACAGGCCTCAGTCCTGGGCTGCCATCTGAGCCCTGAAGCAGACGAAACACAAGCCGCTACCATGACTGTTTACAATGACTCTTGTAGATTCACACCAATGACAGTGAGGGACACAAAGAAACTGCCTCTGTCTCCCCAGGGAGACTTAGGTTTGCAAAACCAAAACAACCTGAAGATACTAAAAACAAAACATTAATACAGGAGTAGGCCAGTGGGAGGTACAAACTGTTGGGTGTAAGATAGGCTCAAGGATGGATTGTACATCAAGGGAATATAACCAATATTTTGTCATAACTGTAACATGGAAAGTAACCTTTTTAAATGTTATAAATAAACAAAAATAAAATGGTATAACATAAGAATGTTTGACCAACGAAAAAAATAAAAAGTAAAAATAAAATTCCACCAATGAGAAAAATAAAAGCAAATCATTAAGAAGCAAAAGGTTAACTGGCTGACTCTACTCAAAAAGTAGAACTTTCCATTAAAATTGCCCCTAAAAACCACTCTTAGAGACCAGATTCAGACTCTGAATCTGAATGACTTTTCTTATAAATGGTCATAAAATACAGTGCACAGTCAATGTGACTTGTACTCACCATGAACAAGCCCTCCGGGTCACTGGGTTTGCTGAGGTCTGAGAATTCAGTTGTTCTAGAGCTCCAAGGTTCTAGAGCTCCGGGAAGCATTACTGCTCCTGTCCAGATGTTGGCACCCCAGTCCCACTCCCCAGGCCAGCCCCACCCAGCCAAAGGGAGCTTGGCAGAATGAAGGCAGCCCAACACCTGCCTTCTAGCAATGTATCCTAAGGATATAACCATGCATCTGTGTGGAGGGTTAACTACAAGGATGCTCATCCCAGAATCAATTAAAATAATGAATAATAATTAGTGAAAACTGTGAATAACTTAAATACATGACAACAAAGTAAGGATTAACTACATTGTAAGATATCTATGGGATATTACATTGTCCTTAAATGTTCTGTTTTGAAGAATATTTAATAAGGTGGAGAACTGCTTAGGGTAAAACGTTCTTAAAATTATATTACTGTGAGTATGTACAAGGTTTGCAAATATTCACATGTATAAAGAAATTCACCAGAATAAAACAGCAACTCTCTTAATGATGGCATCATGGCTGTATTTAAGCTTATTACGTGTGAGGGTTCAGGCCAACTGCAAAGTTTAAGGGCATGGTCCCCAAGACTGCTCCCATTTCTGCTATCAACTATAAGTTTGCCGGGTTGCTGGGCTTCAGTTATCCTCAGGTCATGCACACCTTTAATTTTATTTGCGAGAAACTGTGACTGTATTTTCACTATAGTATCTAGTTCTTTTGTTTGTTTGTGATTTCAAAAGGGGAGAGAAAACACACAGACACATAGTGGCTAATTAACAATGTTTCTTTTATTCCTTGTTCTAGAGCTAATTACTCTAAAATTGTTTGGTAATGTCAATTAGTGCATGTAATTGTTCCTATTCTTTTAAATAAATTGAGTTATTGATGAAATTTTTTTAAAAAAAAGCAAAAAAAAAAAAAAACAACCAAAGAAAACAAAAACAAATAAACCTATCACCAGCCTCAGTTCAGTTCAGTTGCTCAGTCGTGTCCAACTCTTTGTGACCCCATGAACCACAGCACACCAGGCCTTCCTGTCCATCACCAACTCCCAGAGTTTACCCAAACCTATGTCCATTGAGTCGGTGATGCCATTCAACCATCTCATCCTTTATCACCCCCTTCTCCTTCTGCCCTCAATCATTCCCAGCATCAGGGTCTTTTCAAATGAGTCAGCTATCACCAGCCTAATGTTGGGTAATTGACTAGAAAAACCTCACACTTACTGAAAGCTGGAATGCCCATGGTTACAGATGATACAGGGAAAGAATACAAACTAAGATCAGCCAATCAGAAGAGATGCCAAGGGCAGAGTCCAGGAAAAGTGCCAAAAGGGAACCTTCCATTGCTTTCTCTCCACAGAATAAGGCTGCATTACTCTGGGGGCATCCATGTGCAACAGCCCTCATGGCATACTGTCAACCAAGAACATTCCCTTAGCCTCAATGTCAGTTTTTTGGTGGTTCCATTATGCAAGCATGACTAATGGCCCACGCCACTCATCTGTCACCCATCTCCACTGGGTACGACCCAAAGCCTCCATCCCACATCACATCATATCACACTGTTGGTCTTTCTGGCATGGCTCATCCTCATGTGTGATCATCCCTCATCCTAAATCATATTGTTATACCATCCTGTGTGACCCAAGGTCCCAAGCAAACACATTCCATTAGCTCACCTCCCAGGAGTCAAAAAAAAAAAAAAAATCAAGACTAGACTTCCTAGGCAAGGTTAAATTCTTCACTATACACTACAAGAAATATAAAGTCACTCAAACAATCATATCAAGGAGTATTCCTGCATTAGGGAGCTAGTGTACTTGAAATCCGATCCTGAACACCCAGAGACACCAAAGAGCTAGTCGGAGCCCATCCTTACCACCTGGACACTGTCTAAATGGGTCCCACCTTTGTTTGGTTACACCTTTAAACCTTCAATGAGGCTCTGACCCTCTGCCATTTTGTTGTTGCCATTTTTATTCTATTACAATTTCAATAATGCCAAAGGCACTAAATAGCCATCACTGCTATCCTATATTGATTCCTGACAGTGTTCCAAGATGGAAATACATTTTTAGCATAAGCAATTAAATATTTTCACCTAAGAATCTGTTCCGTATGTGCTATTTTAGCCCCATTTTGCAGATAAGAAAACTGGAGAATGAACAGGTGAAGTTCTGCATCCAAAAATCTCACTGCTAAGAAGAGACAGAGATTAGATTCAAACTCAAGTCTGTCTCATTCCAAGCGCCCTTGACTTTGCTGTTGCACTCACAGCCCCCACGCTGGGATCAGCATTCTCTGGTTCACAGTCCCCTCCAGTCCTTCATCAACCCAGGATGACCACCTAGGAAGCCGGGCGGCCACCCACCTGAGGCCAAAGATGAAGCTTCTACCAGCCACAACAAGTCCTTCGTGCATAACAAAAGAGCCCCTCATGCATAACAAGGCCCAGGAGACTTCTGTCTGGGTGCTGGACACCAAGAAAGATCTCCTCGTCCACTACACCCAAAAAACCACTTCACCTGGGCTCAGACCACCCCCAAAATTCCATTCCCTTCTGGGTGTCTGTCCATTCTTCCATCTATTCTTTGCTCTCAGTCTCTGACACCTAAAGACTAAGGAAATAAAAAACTAATTTGTCGAAGGACAATTTCATCATAATTTTACATGTCTAATAAACACTGAACAAATCTCAAATACATTCTCATAATGTTCTATATGCTGAGGAACTTCTTTTTCAGGTTACTTTTTTTTAACTTTGACTCTCTAAAGAGTCAAGTTTCGGTTAAGTTCCTTACTCCAAAATGTGTTTTAATTTGTACTGACAGATGAAAGGATATGAAAACACACAAAAAGGAGTGGAAAGTCCTGGTCATAAAGTGAAAAGTGAAAGTCGTTCAGTCGTGTCTGACTCTGTGCGACCCCATGGACTCTACAGTCCATGCAATTCTGCAGGCCAGAATACTGGAATGGGTAGCCTTTCCCTTCTCCAGGGGATCTTCCTGACCCAGGGATTGAACCCAGGCCTCCCACATTGCAGGCAACTTCTTTACCAGCTGAGCCACCAGGGAAGCCCCATGAAGTGAAAAGGTTTAGACAAATTTGGCTGCCAGGGGCTTTCATGAAATGAACTGGTCCTCACCCCTGTCCCCTGACTTTGGCTGTTCCTATTTATTTCTCTTTCCCACTAGAGAAGCACCTCTGTGCAGTTCCTGCTTGTTTTCAATCATTGCCCCAAAGGCGTTTTCCAGTCACTGCTTTGCCCCTGCTCTAGAAGCCAGCTGGTTCTTCTCACTTACCTTCTTGACGGGCAAGCCATCTGTACCAAAATCAGAGCCGAAGAAGACAAACTGCCCTCATTCCACAGGACTTCAGGCAGAACTAGAGGAGCCCACCCATCAAATACAGCCACCGCCTCCTCTCTCAAAATCACCGAGCTAGCCCAAAGTCTATAAAAATCCATTCTTGCAATCCTAACTCGAATCATGCTCTTTGTTTAAGAGACATCCAAGCAGAGCAAACCTCCGTTATCAGGATGTCTCTATTCATTCCACATGCCTGTTCCTATTTTCACTCTATTATTTCATCTATTAATTTAGCAACCCAAGCGTTCTGTGAGTTATTTAGCAATTACTGGGGGACGCACAGGAAGAGGAGGAGGTTGACAAACACCCATTAGCACAGGGCCCACTAATGGCCCCATAATGCTGCCTTGCACTTAGCCAGATGAAAGCAGCTATACATTGTAAGGAATTTGAAAGGGTGTCACCAACCTTAATTAATTCTCAGTGCTCTGGGAGGAAAGGATTTACGCCCATTTGGGACTCAGGGAACGGCGCCCAGAGATGGTTGCATGTCAAAAGAAATAAACCTTAAATCAAATTTACCTTCCAGTCTACTGAAGTGGTTTCCAGTCTATTCGTGTCTGGAGCCCTTAGCTCATTAAACGAATATTTACTGAGTTGTTAGCCATGTGCGAAGGGGCAGGGTGCTAGGCTGTAGGGGAGGAAAGGCAGCCGAGAAGACATGATTCCTGGCCACACGAAACTTAGTCTCAAGAAGCAAATATATTTCATTAACTGGTTAATTACACAAGCATCCCTCTGCACTTGACGGAAGGCAGGAGGAGAAGGGAACGACAGAGAATGAGATGGTTGGATGGAGTCCCTGACTCAATGGACATGACTTTGGGCAAGCTCTGGGAGTTGGTGATGAACAGGGAAGCCTGGCGTGCTGCAGTCCATGGGGTGGCAGAGTCAGACACGACTGAGCGACTGAACTGAACTGAACTGATCCCTCTGAGCTATACACAGAAAAGTCACCTCATGCTAAGAGAGGAGCCGGGTGTAAGCCAGAGTCTCCAGGAAGAGAGACCTGGGTTTGAGGAATCATAGGGCTTCCCAGGTGGCACTAGTAGTAGAGAATCTGCCTGCTGATGCAGGAGAAGCAAGAGACACGGGTTCAACCCCTCGGTCAGGAAGATCCCCGGAGGAGGAAATGACAACCTGCTCCAGTATTCTTACCCGGAAAATTCCACGGACAAAGGAGCTGGGTGGGTTACAGGCCATGGGGCTGCAGACAGTCAGACATGACCAGGCGAGCAAAAAGGACCCATTAGTAGCCACGTGACCTTAGACTGCTTTTCAACCTTTTTTAACTCAATTTCCACATCTACCAAGTAATGTTCACATCAAAATTCTGTTCAAAGGATTAAGTCAGTCAGTGCATGGTACCTGCCCCAAAGTAAGTGCTGAATCAAAGTGAGGGGGCATAGTTATGATTACTATTCTCCAACAACCACCAAAACTGAGGGTTCACTGCTCATTCAAAGACACACCAGTTAACCTGGAAGAAGTTTCTGAAATCTTTGAGAACTAATTGGACTTCTTGTGGTCCGGTTGCTAGGTCATGTCCAACTCTTTTCCTGCCAGGTAGCCTGCCAGGCTCCTCTGTCCATGGGATTTCCCAGGCAAGAATACCGGAGCGGGCTGCCATTTCCTCCTACTGGGGGTCTTGCTCACCCAGGGATCGGACCAGTGTCTCCTCATTGCAGGCGAATTCTTTACCTATGAGCCACCAGGGAAGGTCTACTAAGTGCCTCTGTGCCTGGAGTCAACCCCAGGGAATTTGGCTTAGATGCTTGAGGCAGCAACAGTCACCCATCCTCCTAGGACAGGATCCTCGCCTGAGGTTCTTCTGAAAGAAATAGCCAGGGAAGAGCAGCAGTGCTCTTTCAACGCAGAGGATGGCTGATTCCAGGTGCCCTTTCTGAAGCCACCATGAAGGGCCCCAAGATAATGCCAGAGTAGAGTCCTCACCACTTAGCCAGAAGGGAGGGTGGTCTCAGCCTGTGGCCCAATAGTCAACATTTTTATCAAGGGCTTGAATAAAGGCTGAAAAAAATCTGCATGTGATACAAAGTTGGGACTTTACCATGTGGGCAATATGCTACATAACAGAATTAGGTTCCCAGAAGACCTCCAGCAGCTGGTGTGAAGACTGAATTATACAGCATGAAATGTATCAGAGATCAATGCAAGGTCCTGCCCTCTGGGTCCAACAACCATCTGAACAAGCTCTGAATGGGGAAGCAGGTGTGAATGCACCTGGCTGGTATTCATTACCTATAAGCTCAATATGAGTCAGCAGTGTGATGTGGTTCTCAAAGGGCACTTTTGGTTGCATCACTCGAAGTCAAGGTCTAGAGAAAGGGAGGTGATATTTCTGTTCCACTCTGCTTTGCATTATAGGATTGAATGTTGTTCTCCTACATATTGAGCTTCCCTGGTGGCTCAGTGGTAAAGAATCCGTCTGCCAATGCAGGAGATATGGGTTCGATCCCTGAGTCGCAAGATCCTCTGGAGAAGGAAATAGCAACCCACTCCAGTATTCTTACCTGGAGAATCCCATGGGCAGAGGAGTCTGGCTACAGTCCATGGAGTCACAAGAGAGTCAGACATGACTTAGCGACTAAGCAACAACTCTTAGATATGAGCACTCTTGAGCATCTCTGGAATAAATGTAACCAGGGAGGCAATGCGGACATCAAATCACATCCTTTGTGGTTGAAGAAACCAAGAATGATTAGCAGACAGAGGAAAAGACTTGGAGTTGCACAATCATTATTTTCAAATTTTTAAGATGCTATAAAAACAGCAACAGATTTGGGCCAGGTGATGGTCTGAACACTTGACATGCAACAACTCTTTCCATCCTCATCATAACTCCATGTGACCCCCAACTGAAAAAGGAAATTGAGAGTGACATGGTTTAGGTGAATATTTGCCCAAGATCATACATCTGCTGAGCAGTGGAGCTTGGCTATGAATTAAGTCTTTCTGAGTCCGAATTCAGCACATTAACCAAGAAGCAACATGTTCTATGGAAGATACCCCTCTGGGAGACACGTCATAGAATAAGGCTGATACATGGGAGGCCTATGTGCCTGCTCCTTTGCCAAAAAGATCCTGACCATACAGGCCCTGACTTGGCCATCATCACTTCTGTAGCGCCCAGAATGTAGTCATATCTGATAAACATGTGAGGAAGAAATGAGTGAATTAATGAACAAAGACAAGCTGCAGGCTTGCATAAGCAATCTTGCTATTCTCGATAGCGAGAATCATCACTACTGGATCCCAGGGCTGTCGTAACAAAGCTTCACAAACTGAGTGGCTCAAAACAACAGGAATTTATTCTCTCGCAGTTCTGGAAGCTAGGAGTCTGAAACCGAGGTGTCAGCTGGGCTCCATTCCCTCTGCAGGCTCTGGGGAAGCATCTGTCCTGACTTTCTGGTTTCTGGCAATCGCTGCTAATCCTTGGGGTTCCTTTACTTATAGCTGCACCTCTCCAATTTCTGCCCCTGGCTCTGTGGTTCCTCCAGTAGTCATGTAGATATGAGAGCTGGGCCATAAAGAAGGCTGAGCACCGAAGAATTGATGCTTTTGAACTGTGATGTTGGAGAAGACTCTTGAGAGTCCTGTGGACAACAAGGAGATCAAACCAGTCGATCCTAAAAGGAATCACCCTGAATATTCATTGGAAGGACTGGTGCTGAAGCTGAAGCTCCAATACTTTGGCCACCTGATGTGAAAAGTCAGCTCATTGGAAAAGACCCTAATGCTTTCCCAATGAGTCGGAAAAGCAAGAAAGATAGAAGGCAGGAGGAGAAGGGGCAACAGAGGATGAGATGGTTGGATGGCATCACTGATTCGATGGACATGAGTTTGAGCAAACTCTGGGAAATAGTGAAGGACAGGGAAGGCTGGTGTGCTGCAGTCCATGGGGCTGCAAACAGTTGGACACAACTGAGTGACTGGGTGACAAGCACTCTGTGGCATTCTCCCTTCTGGGCCTGTGTCCCTAGAGCTCTTCTTATAAGAATCCAGTCTTCGCTTTAAGGCTCACTTTAGTCCAGTATGTATGTGTGTGCTCAGTCATATCTGACTCTTTGTGACCTCATGGACTGTAGCCCACCAGGCTCCTCTGTCCATGGAATTTCCCAGGCAAGGATACTAGAGTGGATTGTCATTTCCTTCTCCACGAGATCTTCCTGATCCAAGGATCAAACCTGTGTCTCCTGCACTGGCAGGAGGATTCTTTACCACTGGGCCACCTGGGAAGCCCAGATATGACCTCATGTTAACTAATTCCATGTGCAAAAGTCCTGTTTCATGATAGGATCACAATTACAGGTTTGGGGTGGACATGAATTTGTAGGAAGACTAGTGCAATCTTTGAATAAGATGAGCAATTTTTACTAGGCACAGGATGGCTCCACAATAGGAAAGATTAGGCAGAAGTTTTTAAATTTAATCATGAGGACTCAGGCTGCAAAATTAAAGTTCTATCTAGAATATCGTCCTTTCATTCAATAAACATTTACTAATCCCAACTGTCTACCTAGCACAAAGTCATATGGGTGAATTAGCGCAACATGAATAAGGCACCATGGATCCCTTGATGGGTCTCAAAGCCTGGTGGAGGAGATAGCACACAAAAGCACAACCAAAATATAACAGGGAAGTCTGCTCTGAAGACCTATGAAAGCACGGAAGTTAAAGTAATTATTTCAGCCTGAAAAAGAAGATAGTGAACTAAAGTGGCCATTCTCCAGGCAGAAAAAATATGGCAAAAAAAAAAGAAAAAGAAAAAGAAATGTGTCTCCAGCCCAAGTTCCATTCTTATTTCCTCCTTCTAGTAAAAACACATAAATTTCCTCTGGGAAACCACCCCTTCTCCATTCTCATCACTGCTGACTGAGTAGACTAATCTCAACCAAGGCTCCTGGAGTTTCAGGCCAGTCAGTATATCCCATGTTTTTGTCTAATCAGAGCCAATAACAGACAAGGAGACAGTGGCTGAGGATGAAGGAAAGAGAGGTTTGGGTTCCACTCATTCGGTGCTATAAGAATATGAGATTTGCAGCTGCTGGAACCATCCTGCAACCTAAAGCAGAGAATCTAGAAGCTGCCAAGTAAAACAGCAGATCCTGGGAATGGAGCCATTCACAAGAAGCACAGCCAAAGGCTGGTCCTGTTAGCATTATTTATGCCCCGAATCTAACCGTACCTGAAGCTAGATCTATCCATGGACCCTTATTACAGGAGTCAATCGATATATGTCATCTTGCTTAAGTCTTTGTGACACCTACAGTTAAATGACTCCATTGAAACAGCAGTCCCTGATGCAAAAATGATATGTCAGAAGTTACAGAGGCCAAAATAGCAGATTTCTTTCTAGAAATGGTTGTGAACTTAGTGTGGCTGATAAGTGAGCAAAGAGATGCTGGAGGTATCATCAGAAGGGACTTTAGGTCAAGTGGGGTTTGGGTTTCATTGGGAAAATTTTACATCCCTTCCAATTCTGAAATTCTTGTTTATGAGTCTGCATTTCAGAGATGTTTGCAGGAGAAAAGGAACTTTAGCCCAAGAGTAGTAGCCTTTCCTGAGTTACAGCCTCAGACCTGAATGTGCCTATTATTTGGGCATTTTATCTATAGCCATCAGTCTACAGGGAAGCAGGGAGTCCGGGGTAAGAATTAGTGCCCAGGGCCCCAGGAGCTCATGACCCTGAGTATGCTGATCACACACGTGGCAGTAGCCTTCACAGACTGCATGTGCTACACCTCCATGGCTAAGTTTCCCCCATCCTCAGGTTCCTGCAACCCAATCACACTTAGGAATGCTGGAAATTTCCACTCTGGGCTCCTGAGCAATCACAAGAGTAGGCAACAGAGCTGAAGCCCACAGTCACATCTGAACAATCACACAGTCCCTAATCCTCATACCAGGCTTAGCAGCTGCAAGTTACCCAAGGATCACCAGGAATTTATTCCAGCCACTCCACACAGGATACATCTGTCTGTGTCTGGGGAAGAGATGGGCTCAGAGTCAGCACCCAGCAAGCAGACTGGACTGGGCACACAGACACCAGAAGATTGCTTGGCATTCTCATTAATGGGTATCTAAGAATCAATGACAGGGACAAGGGGACAAATTCAGGTAAAAGTAACACTTCGAGAGTCTGCTTATCTGGACTTGTTTTGGTTACCTGGCTGTTTGCCAGATAGTTACCTGAGTAATTCACCAAAATGTAGGTTTCATGACAGTAGTGACCTTGTCTTTTTTTGATGAACACTGTATCCCATTTTCTGAGTGATGATAAAGCAATAAAAGTCTGGGGGAGGGGGGGTACAATGGTCAAGTGGTAGTCTCAGTGTGTGTGTGAGACAGAGAGAAAATGAGCTTTATCCTTTCAATAATCCCAGGAGGTAGGCACAATCATTAACTCCTTGAACAAGTGAGTAAGCTGAGACAGAGGCTGAATAACTTGCACAAGGTCATGCAACTAGGGTTTCAAGCCAATATCTGAATCCAAAACAAAATTGGCTCCAGAGTCCATGCTCTCCTGATTCCTATGCTTATACTGCTTTCCAACTGCCTGGAATGTTCATTCAACAAGTACTAATAGCCTACTGATGACAGTCCGGGTACATTTCTAGCTTCTGGGGATTCAGCTATGAATAAAAAGAAGTCAGGAGTTCATTAAACATTTGCTGGCTGGATGGATAGATGGATGTAGAACGGATGGCTAGAAAGATGAATGGATTGATGGATGAATGAGCTGATGGATGGGTGAAGAACATGGTAGAAATTAGAAATATGGAAAAGACCTGTTGACTATTACAGGTGAGCCATCAATAAAAGAGACCGTGGATCTCTCTTCATGCGTCTTTTTTCCTGCTTTGACAGCAATTTGTCAGCAGAATGTAACACGTAGGCTCTAGGACCAGAAGCCTGGCTCCATTCCTCTACCATCTGTGTCATCTGCAGCAAATCACTTAATCCCCAGACCTGTTTCCTCACTTATAAAATGAGAATAACCCCAGCTACTCACACAGTTGCTGTGGTTTAGATGTTATTGCTATTGTTTGGAGCCCAATGCAAATGTTATCTCTTTCTTTGTAGCTTTCAAGTCAATTCAATGTTTATGAAATGTGTCCTCTTTGCAAACATTGTGCTGGGGATAAGGATATGACAGTAAATTAGAGAAATATGGTCCTTTTATTCGAAGAAATTTTAGTTCAGCAGGGAAAACAGGAGAAAAACATATCAGATGAGCATTAAGAAAGGGACACTGTGAGGTGCTAGGGGATTGTTCAATCAGGGTAGAATTAGTCTCTCCTTGATGCTCCCGTATTATTTCACTTGGTTTGGCTACTAGCGTACACATCATCTCACCTGTCAATCAAGGCTCTTAGAGAGAAGTGTACACCATCCTTAAAGAGGAATCAATTGTACCAAATGCGTGTATGGATGGATGATGAACAGATGGAGGGATAACTAGGTGAATGGAAGGAAGACAGGGAAGATGGATAGATGGACCGATGAATGGAAGGAAGGAGGTATTGACATACGGATGGATGCATGAATGGCTGGATGAATGGCTGGAGGGAAGGAAAGAAGGAAGGAAGGGAAGGAAGGAGGGAGGAAGGAAAGCAGGAGGGAAACACTGAAGTATGGATGCATCGACGGATGGATGGATGAAAGAGAGAAAGGAAGAAAAGACAGATGTATGTATGTATGGAAGCATGGATGGACAGATGGGCAGAAGGAAGCTGAAGCAACAGCCCACAATCACAGAACAGTCAGGACTTCACAAAAGCCAAGTCTGCGGGCAAAGCACAGTCTACTCTGAGCCAATGTCCACATATTTGAAACTTGAATGGAACAAGAGGCTCAGATGTAGATCTGGGGCAAAGCCAGAAACTTCAAATGATGGCACGGGGAAGATGAAAAACAGAGTCCAGTAGTAGGAGATGATATTGGCAAAAAGAATTCTTTAGATAGCGGGATCTAATGGGACATGCGTAGAACATTACAAAAATGGCCACCAATGTCTCCCACCCTTACAGAGGCTCCCCTTCCCAATATGACTTTGCAGCTCCTCTCGTCAAGAGGTGGAATTTTTCATCTGCACCTTGAGTCTGACCTTGCCCATGTGGTCAGTGGGACTTTAGCAAATATGATACTAGCAGAAGCAGAAAAGCCCTTGAACTGGAATTCACTCTCACTGCTTTGGGAGCCCCGTGGTCACTAGGAACTGCCAGGCTCACTAAACGTGCTGGAGAAGATATTCACTTCTGTCTCGGCTCACTAAACATGACTCATGGCTGAGTCATACCCATCACCCTGGCTGATACAAAGCCAATCATCAGGCATGGATGGGACCATCCTAAAGAGGCAGTTATCTGGTGGGTTGCCATCTGACTGCAGACATCAGGTGGCGTTGACCCATAAGTAGAAGAACCACTCCCACCAGCCACAGAATCAGAGAAAATAATAAAATAATGACCCTTTCAAGCCCCTGAGTTTGGGATGATGTGCTATGCTCTGAAAGTTCACTGAAATACAGGGAATCATGAGTAGCCACGGCCACCCCTGGACACTCCGCAAACGTGTGGATGAAGTTGCTCGTTTCTATTTGCTGATCCTGGGAGCCAAGGGATAATTTCAGCAAAAGCCCTTCTCTTTGGCTCGAGCACATAAGCTGGCCATTGCTGGAATTCAAGAGGCAGCTGGTATGGATGTGTTTACTCCATCACTTAAAAGAAAATCCATGTATCTGTTTCTTTATTTATTTACTTGGCTGCACTAGGTCTTTGTTGCTGCACACGGGCTTTCTCTAGTTGCGGCAAATGGCGGGGTGGGGGGCTATTTTTCATTGCAGTGTGCGAGCTTCTCATTGCAGTGGTTTCTCTTGTTGCGGAGCATGGGTTCCGAGGCACCTGGGCTCAGTAGTTGCTGTGCAAGGGCTTAACTGCCCCATGGCATGTGGGATCTTTCCAGATCAGGGATTGGACCAGTGTCCCCTGAATTAACAGGTGGATTCTTAACCACAGGACCACCAGGGAAGTCTCTCCATCACTTTTTAACTGTTATTCAGCAAACATTAATGGAGAGCCCATAAGAGTAAAGCTCTGCAAAGAAAGGGAGGCAAAATAGACATGGGTCGTGCCCCGACATGTCTATGTGATCTTATCGAGGTCTGGGAGCCAATTTTTATCGAGAGTTTTGAGCAGAAAGGGGGCATGATGACATGCCCCCTTTGTCTGGCCTGATCCTGGACCCTTAGCCAAAAATAAAATCCATCTACACCCTGCTTGCCAGCACCCAGGAAGGAGGAATGACAGTTGTCCTCATTTCTTCACAGAATGGTTAACACGATAGTCTCCACTGTATGAGTCTGGATTCAGGACTCACTATTTGTGTTAATTAATTTCCAGGAAAAAGAGAGCCAGTAGTAGTCACTAGTTTGTAGGGTTTTTGCAAGGATTAAATAAGGTACACCTAGACTACCTCAGGTCCTAGGCACAATATACGCTGTTTTTAAAATTTTATTTTGTTGGAGTGTAGTTGATTTACAGTGTTGTGTTAATTTCTGCTGTTCAGCACAGCGATTCAGTTATACATACACATACATTCTTTTACATATTCTATTCCGGTATGGTTTTTCATAGGACATTGAATAAAATCCCCTGTATTGTACAGTAGGGTCTTGTTGTTTATCCATTCTCGACATAATAGTTCGCTTCTGCTAGTGCCAGACTCTCAATCCATCCTTCCCACACCCCCCAACCACCATGGCAACCAGAGGTCTGTCCTCTGCGTCTGTGAGTCTGTTTCACAGATAAGTTCATTTATGTCATATTTTAGGCTCCACATATATGTCATTATTCTTTATTATCCTTCTTCCTTGTCATCCTATTCTCACTCTTCACTCTATGAAGCTCCTGACATGTGGCTCTGACTTTTTCACTCCCAGATGGATTTCCTTCCCCATTTTAGATCCTGGGAAACCTCTTTGAGGCAGCCGTGAAACTTCCCCTCTCCAGTCCACTGCTGTGAGAACATAACTGATGGATAGTTCTGGTTTCAGGACACTCCACTGGTCTGGCCAGATTTCTATTAGAACTGTGTCAGTGACAAGTTCTACCCAGCCCTCTTTCTTTTCCTTGCCCTCTGCAGGCAACAGACTCACACTGCAATCTGAAAATTCCCCCTGCCATCTCCATCTGCCTTGCCTTTTTCCTCCACACACTCCTCTAAAACTCTCTTATGTCTCATCTTCTGACATCTGCTTCTGCTCCTTGCACAAGCTGCCATGCTAAGTCGTTTCAGTCGTGTCCGATCCTTTGCAACCCTACGAACTGTAGCCTGCCAGGTTCCTCTGTCCAAGAGATTCTCCAGGCAAGAATACTGGCCTGGGTTGCCATTCCCTTCTCCAGGGGATCTTCCTGACCCAGGGATCGAACCTGCGTCTTACATCTCCTGCATCGGCAGGCGGGTTCTTTACCCACTGAGCCACCTGGGAAGCCCCTTCTGCTCCTTGGGAGGATCCAAAGTAACACAGCCTTTGACACTATATCCTACCCAAGTTCTCTGATTTCCTCTGTTTATTGCTACCACAGGCAACAGCCATCCAAACAACTGGAGTTCAAGATCTAGAGCATCCAGGAGAGATGGGCAAGAGTTAGAAGCATCAGCCTACCTCACAGTCACACCTTATCCCCCTACCTTAAAAGACAGCCGAAACACCCCCCCGCCCCATCCGGGGCAGATGCCATCCACTCCTGTCTGTGTGCTGCAGTAGGGTCCTGAGGCTTCCTGTCTCTGCGCCAAACTCTCTGTTAGAATGAATACACCACTATATATAAAACAGACAACCAACACAGCCCTACTGTACAGCACAGGGAACTATATACAATATTTTGTAATAACCTATACTGAGAAAAAATCTGAAAAAGTACATATATTTGTATATTGTTGTCGTTTAGTTGCTCAGTCGTGTCCGACTCTTTGCGATCTCATGTGTAGCCTACTAGGCTCCTCAGTCCATGGGATTTCAAAGGCAAGAATACTTGAGTGGGTTGCCATTCCCTCCCGTGGCGATCTTCCCAACCCAGGGATCGAACCTGCGGCTCCTGAATTGCAGGCAGATTCTGTATCACTGAGCCACCAGGGAAGGCCATATGTATACATATGTGTGTGGGTGTGTGTATGTATATACATATATATGTGTGTGTGTATATATATATGTGTGTATATATACGTGCATATATATATAAATGCGGGCTTCCCTGGTGGCTCAGCAGTAAAGAATCTGCCTGCCATGCAGGAGACCTGGGTTCGATCCCTGGGTCGGGAAGATCCCTGGAGAAGGGAATGGCAACCCACTCCAGTATCCTTGCCTGGGAAATGCCATGGACTGAGAAGCCTGGTGGGCTACAGTCCATACTAACACACAAACATATACATATTCAATATGTCTAAATAAATATAAATAAATGTATACAAATGAATCACTGTGCTGTACACCTGAGACTAACACAACACTGTTAGTCAAGTACACTTCAATTTTTAAAAGTTAAAAACCAAGACTGTACGTTCCTAGTCAAGTGGAGTCAGATGATGGATCCCCTCTGCTTAATGTTTTCTGACAGATAGATCTCACAACTCAGAACAAAGGTTAGATCCTCACCATGTTCAGAAAGGCCCTGCTGACCTGCTCCAGCCCAGCCACATGCTTATTTGACTATATTTACATTTTTCCTCTGATGTTTCCACCTCAGGGTTTCATCCCTTGCAGTTCCTCTGTCTGTAAGTTTCCTTCTGAAGACACCATTTGGTTCAATTCCCTCTCTCTATTCAAATGCCACCTTCTTAGGGAGACTCTCACTCTCCACACTGCCTGAAATTCCACATTCCCCTCCCTACACTCTTGCACCATTTTCCCCACAACATTCCTTATTATTTAACAGTTTACAATTTAATTATCCTGTCTTGGGTATGGTGGATCTCTCCCTAATAAAACGTAAATTCCAATGACTGCAGGTAATTTTGTCTGTTGACTGTTGTGTTCATAATACCTACTATGGTATCTGGCACATAAGGGAAAGAGGGAGGAAGGGATGGATGGATGGATGGATGGATGGATGGATGGATGGATGGATGGATAAATGAAGGGAGAGCCAGAGATGGATGAATAGATGGAGAGATGAATGGAGGGAGAGATGGAGGAACGGAGGGAGGGACCCTGGAGGAGGGTCAGGGATACTGAATGAATAGATTCAAGAGAGATGCAGGGAGGGAAGGAGAGAGGTAGAGAGGGGTAGAGGAGGACTTGAGGGAGTGATGGAGGCAGGGGTGGAGGGATGGAGGGACAGAGGAAAGGAGAGGAAAAAAGAAGGGGAAGAGAGAAGGAAGTATGAGAAAGGGCCAGCCAGGTGCTGGAAGTACCACAAGGCTCATCAGAGAAAAGCAAATTGCTACCGGCAAGGACATAACTGATGCCCATGGAGACTGAACCCATGCGTTTACCCTGAAAAATCTTCCACTCTGACCTAATGTCATTCATCCTTCAGGCCCTGATGTGAGTGGGATAACAGATTGGATGGCCTGGGACTTCTGCCTGTTCATATCCCAAAGATGGAGATGAACATGGCAAGAAGATCTGAAGCTTTAGAGTGAGACAGACCAAGATCTGAATCTGGATCCTTTGCAGTCCTGGCCAAGTTACTTAACTTTGCTGAGCCTTATCTTCTTCCTCTCTCAAACTGAGATAACAACACATTTATATCAAGATCACAACAGGGATATTCTCAGAATTAAATGACACGTATAAAAAGCTTGAATAATTCCTGGTGGCTCAGATGGTGCCTTCAAAGCAGGAGACCTGGGTTTGATCCCTGGGTTGGGAAGATCCCCTGGAAGAGGGCATGGCAACCCCCTCCATTATTCTTGCCTAGAGAAGCCCATGGACAGAGGAACCTGGCAGGCTACAGTCCATGGGTTGCAGAGAGTCGGACAAGACTGAGCAACTAACACACAGATATAAAAAGCTTAACACAGAGTCTGGAATCTATTAAATGCCAGTTACTCCCAGAGACAAGTTATTCTGTGTCTTAGATTCCCTGTAAGAAAGAAGGGGTTAATAACACTACCAACTCTGACACTCAGACTTCCCAGGTGGCGCTAGCCGTAAAGAACCCACCTGCCAGTGCAGGATACATGAGTGGCATGGGTTCAATCCCTGGGTCGGGAAGATCCCCTGGAGAAGGGCATGGCAATCCACTCCAGTATTCTTGCCTGGAGAATCCCATGAACAGAGGAGCCTGGGTAGGGGGGAGGCCTATAGTCCTCAGATCATAGAGTCAGACACAGCTGAAGAGAATTTGCATGCATGCACTATTGGAGTCGCTATGAGAATGACACAAGCTGACTGTGGGCTCTGAACAGCTAACAACTCAATAAATAAGCACAGTATTGCTGCTTCTGTTGTTAAAGATGATAAGCTTTGCAGATCTGAGATGTGCACCCAAGGTCCTGCAGATACTCTGGAATCAGCCACTCAACTCCTGAGCCCTCCCTTGTAACTACCGGATTGACCAAAAACTGCATTCAGGCTTGTCCATAAGATGCTATGTCCATAATGCTATGTCCGAACAACTTTTTGGCCAACCAAGGCTCACAGTCAAAGAACTTGCCCAAAGCCCCAGAGTTTACAAGTGGCGGCACTAAGATTAAACCCATAGGTGAGGGAGGTCAGCCCTCAGCATCTTCACCCCTCAAATCTCCCAGGCCATTCTGACCATCCCCACACGCAGGGGAAAGTTGTCACAGTCCATCCTTCTCCACTTGTTCAGAGATCGATATTATTTCACAGTCCAGACTCTCTTCTGCTCAAGGGGAATCAGTGAACTTGTACCATCCGTGCTGTTTCTCCATGGAGAACCAATCACCAGCCTGGACCCTGGTGCTGGGACTCAATACAAGCCCCGCCTGCTCTCCAGGAGCAGATGGCTGTCTCTAAAGCCATCTTTCACTGAGCTCCTTTCTGGTACCCTAGGAGCTTTCAGTAATTACTGCTATTATTCTTACATTCAATGAGTTCATAAAATCAGAATGCCAAAGGTACAGTGAAACACTCACACACAGAGAGATACACAAGCACAAATATAGACACACACAGACAGAAGCACTCAGATGCCACAGGGATTCTTAGAGGCTGAGACACAAAGAAGTTCCAGGAGCGGGCATCATTCTACTGGTGGGTCTGTCTACGCAGAGATCTTTTCATCTTGCTTTCTCTTCCAGGCAGATGCAGTGTTTATTAACCACCTTATCCGTAACATACCTGCAAGGAACGTGGCAGGAGGGCAGGCAATGACCACGGTTGACAAGGGCAATCCCTGTTCCTCTTGACTCCTAACCAGTTTTTAAAGCAGACAATACTATAGCACTTGCTCCTTAAAGAAATGACTTAGAGTTTTAGCCTCCGGATGAAATGCTCAGGTTTTCTTCTGTTGGTTTGAATTCTGAACCTTTTCAAAGTGAGGGCTCACCAACTGGTTTCTCTTGATGAAGTCTTTTCCTCTCCAACCTAAACAGGGGTTGCAGTTCTTTTTCTTTTGAGACGACCCAGCAGGCTGTCCCTCTGTGTCAAGGTGCCGCTGGGCCTCTGCTACAGGCTGACAGAGGGACATCTGTTGTCAGGGCCACGGCCTCCTGCGGAGGGGAGGGGTGAGGCGAAGAGAGGAGCCGGTTGAGATGCCTGCTGTTCCATCTAGATTTAGTATCTTACAATGAATCTTCAATTTGTAAAAAAAAAAAAAAAAATCAGCCTCTTGGCATAGAAGTCATTGTGGCCGCCCAAGCTCTAAGTCTGTTCCACTCTCTTTTTCAGGATTCCCAAGAAAGTGGTCCTGGCATTCTCCATCCTGGCAGCATCCATACCTCGTTCAAGCTGGAGGCAGAGGCAATAGGAGCAACAAGACAAGGACAGGATTGTAGATTCTGATCTAGCTGATTCCTGTGCATCCAATACACACCATCCGAGGATCTTTACTGCTTTATTCTTCTGACATCTCACAAGAACACAGGATTCCCGGGTGGCTCAGTGGGAAAGAATCTACCCGCCAATGCCAGGAGACTCAGGAGACACGGGTTCGATCCCTGAGTGGGGAAGAGCCCGTGGTGGAGGGTGTGTCAGCCCACTTCAGCGTTCTCACCTGGAAAATCCCACAGAGGACCTTGGTGGGCTACCGTCCATGGAGGTGCCAACAAGTCAGAATGACTGAGTGACAGAGCATGCGTACCAAAGAACACGCTGAAGGAGATACACACAAACCTGAATCTACATCCTTACCTGTCTGTCTCTCTACTTTTCTGTGTGTACATTTTGAAAAAGTAAAAGTGTTAGTGCCTCAGTCATGTCTGACCCTTTGCTGAATTTTACAGCTGAGTAAACTGAGGTCCAAAAGACACTTACCAAGCTCCTGTTGCAGGCCATGCTCTGCAAGGTTTAAGCAACTTGCTTGGATATAGGTGAGTGGAGATCCACTCAGCTCTCTCAACCTCACTCCCAATGTTCTTAAGCAAGATCCCGCTGACTTGCTAGTTCTTAATTTTGACTATAAACGATCTCAGCATTCACTCTATCTAGATTTACTGAGCATCTAATATCTGCCAGGGCCTGTGGCTAGTGAAAGAGATACTGGCTGAGTCCTAGGGATTAAAAGCCCCATAGAAAATGCATCAGTAGGCCTGTGTGCATTGAGCAGTGTGTGTGTGTGCACGGCATGCGCCCACATGTAACTGCTAAAGGTGAAGATGGATGATACACAAATCTAAAGCAGAGGGATTGCACTGCAGCAGGATGTGTTCAGTTACATCAAAGAAGTCAGTCCGAGGAGACGTTCCTGCTGGTCCAATAGCCAACACGCCATGCTCCCAATGCAGGGGGCCCGGGTTCAATCCCTTGAGAAACTAGATCCCATATGCTGTAGCAAAGATCAAGGATTGTCAGTCTGTAACTAAGACCCAGTGCAGCCAAATAAATAAATAATATATTTTTCAAAAAAAGGAGTCAATACTACTCGCACAGGATCCTAAAGCCACACAGAGGGTACTATAGGATCAGTAGACTGTGGAAGTATCCAGTCTAGGGGGTGACTTAATTTCTTCCCTTCCAGCTCTGCCAATTCAACAACACAGGAGAAATGACAGCTTGGCTCCCCCATCAATAAGGTTGTTAATGGCCCCATCACCCTCGTTCACCCTAACCCTGTCCCGTGATTATCCTCTGTGAATCCTCCTTAAGCCTATGTGGATTTCCCTAAAGCACTCCAGGGCCCTATAACCTGGGCCCCAGAATCCAGGCTGGACATAAAGTTTAGGGTTTGACAAGTCGTCTTTACTCTTGGTGGAAGGCAGGATTTGAAGGATGGATTTTATTTTAAAGTTTGTTTTAACTCGATCAGAGAAAATACAGCCCAGGTTGGATATGTTACCTGCGACTCCGTGGTCGGGTAAGAATAGGTCCACTCCTTTTCTATGTGAAATGGATGAGTAAGCCTTCCAGGGAACCAGAAATCCCTAAATATTCATAAAGCAGGAATATACGGCTCAGAGAAACCAATGAGACGGATGTTCTGACCATTAAAATTCCTCTGCAAGATCCCAGTGCATGGAAGAATCAACCTTACTGCCTCCTCTGCAATAAATGTTATCTTTAATATAGAAGAATAAGTCCTCTAAGCACAAGGCAAGTCTCTAGCCCTTGAGAGAGATCAGTGAATTACTTAGAAGTACAAGTGAGCTCACAGCAATGGATGACACATAAGAAGTTTCAGATCATTAGGCTCTGTTATGGACTGAATCATGTCCCCTCAAAATTTATATGTTGAAGCCCTAGCCTCAATACTTCATAATGTGACTGAATTTGAAATTAAGGCCTTTGGAGAGATGATTCCATTGAAATTAGGTCATCAGGTAGACCTGGATTCAATGTGACAGGTGTTTTTATAAGAAGAGATTAGGACAGTCAGAGAGACATGGGGGGTTGTCCTGCACAGATGACCACGTGAAAAGGAAGCAAGACGACTGCCCTCTGCAAGCCAAGGAGTTGTTGTGTTAGTCGCCCAGTCATATCTGACTCTTTGTGACCCCATGGACTGTAGCTCGCCAGGCTCCTAAGTCCATGAAATTCTCCAGGCAAGAATACTGGAATGGGTTCCCTTCTCCAGGGGCTCTTCCCGGCCCAGGGATCGAACTTGGGTCTCCTACATTGCAGGCAGATTCTTTCCCATGTGAGCCAGCAGGAAAGCCCTCAAGCCAAGGAGAGGCCTCCAAATAAAGTCAACCCTGCTGACACCTTAATCTTGGATTTCTAGACTCAAGAAGCGTGAGAAAATAAATATGTACTGTCTAAGCCCCCCAGTCTATGGTATTCTGTTTTGGCAGCTGGAGAAGGCTAACACATGAGTCCAAACACTGGAGATCTTGCATAAAATGAGGAAGCACTGGAGGAAAATTTTATGCACAAAGTTTCTATGTTCAGGTGACTTTAAAAGGAAAGAGATTTTTAAACCTCTATCTAGCTTAAATATATCTTTCCAAATGCACCCTATGGCACTTGTCTGTAAAATCAAAGTGATGTTTAATTTTAGTGGATGGCTTGATCTTTTAAAGTAGGATAGCATATTTTAAAAATACATATCCAACTGGTCAAAATTACAAGACTTTTAGAGGATCATATAAGAGAATACCTCTGTGCTATCTTAGTGGACAGAGAAACTTCAATAAAAACTAAGACGTTCAACTTATAAAAATAAACAATAAGAACTTCAGATTAAGTTAAAATTAATAAGTTCTGTTTCTCATAAAACATCATTAAGAAAGAGAAAAGTCAAGCTACACGGTGAAAAATACACTTCAAACACATAAAACAAACAAAGGATTCACATCCAGGATATAGTATAATAAGAAAACAGGCTACATAAGAGAAAAATGAGCAAGACACAAGAAAGAAAACCATCTAAATAACCAAAAACATAGTTCCCAATTCCACTAGAATTAGGGAAATGTCTAACAAAAGGGCAATAAACTACCACTACACATTTTTGGCAAAGAAGAAAAATTCAAACAATATCAAGAATAAGCAATATGAAGTAACAGGAACTCTCATACACTGCTGCTGAGAGTAAAAATGGGTAGAATCACTTTGAAAAGTAGTTTGACATTATTCTCTGAACTTGAGGATACAAATACCCAACGAACCAGAAATTCTACTTTCAGAGAAGTACTCTAGAGAAACTCTTGAATACACATACCAAGCAATGTTTCAGAAACATTCATAGCTATTGTGATATTGTGATGTAACAAGAAATAAATATTTTGGTCTTTATTCTCAGCTCCTAGCCAGAGCTTCATAACCTTTATAATTTGGGGGTATTTGTATAGGGAGGTTGCTTGCTTGTTTCGTTATTGTTTTGTTGTTGTTGTTAATTCTACCTGGACAAGACAAGATTTATATCATGGGATATTATCAAAACATAGTGCTCAAAAAATGGTGGGCATTCATAGGGCAGGTTTTCATAACAGAAGCCAGATAGTTCACTTTGTTTCTTGTTGTTTGTTTTTTTTTTTTTTAGGTTGTTAAATGTTATCAGAGGAAAAAAAAAGAATGTAGCTGCTTAGAGGAAAGCATTTGTAAGGCACATCAGAAAAACTGATTATGAAACTGATTTTGTCCTGACCCTATACTTACAAGGCAAATTTTCTACCTCTCTGAGCCCTTGGTTTTCTCAGCTATAAAATGGACATCATTATATAGCTACTGTACAGTACAGTTATGAAAATTAAACAAGATTAAGGACATGAACTAGCTTGACAGAGTATGCCTGCACAAATACCCGGTTGCTTCAGTCCTGTCTGACTCTTCTGCAACCCCAGTGGCCTGTAGCCTGGGTTCCTCTGTCCATGGGATTCTCCAGGCAAGAATACTGGAGTGGGTTTACCATTCCCTCCTCCAGGGGATCTTCTCGACTCAGGAACTCATCAAACCTGCCTTTCTTACAGCTTCTGCCCTGGTGGCTTCTTTACTACTGGTGCCACCTAGGAACCCTGAGAGAGTGTGCCCTTATTTAATTACTTCTTGTTTGCCGCTATTCTTTTTAGAAGCTTGCGAAGAATTCCATTGTATCTGTACTATCTGTCTCAACAAACTTTTTTTTTAATTAAGATAACCATACGCTTTTTTTTTTTTTTTTTACTTTACAATTCTGTATTGGTTTTGCCAAACATTGACATGAATCCACCACGGGTGTAAAACTGCCAATCCATTAGAAATACACAGAGAGATGGAATTCATTTGTGATTTTAGAACAAGCGTCTTTTTTCTCCAAAATTCCAAGCAATGCCGAAAAACACATTTTTTAAAGAGTAAGATCAAAAAGTCGAGGAATTCTGACTGATCTATTGGGCAAAATGCTGGAATAGTCCCCAAATTGCAGGAAATGACTGTGTTTCAGAGAAAAGAGTGGTTGACACCTTCCAAACCGAAAATGAACAAGTACAAAAAGATGTAAGTCCCCAGGGATAGTCCCAAGTTGAAAAACTAGGGAGTAACATTCAGAGCTGCCAGACAAATAAACAGAAGATACATACACAGCATTCAGAGGTCTGCAGAGGTGGGGGAGAATTTTTAAAATTACATGAAAGCACTATGTAAAATTTATAACAATCCTGAAAATCCATGCAAAATGAATGACTTCATGGGAAAATATCATTTCCTGAAACTGACTCAAGAAGAGGTGGAAAACTTGAATAGACTAATAATTATTGAAGAAATTGGAAATGCTGTCAAAAAACTACTCAAAACGAGGAACTGGTGAAAGCAATTTGGAAGTAGCTATTAAAATTAAAAACACACATACTTCTCAACTCAGAAATCCCACTCCTGGGAGTCTATCAAATAGAAATGAAAGTACCAGTACACAGGATATATGTTAGGGTTGTTAATGCAGAATTATTTGTAGAAGAAAAAAGCAGGGGAGAAAGTGAATGACCCACATGGAAAATTGTAGAGTCATAGAAAAAGTGAGTTAGATTTTTATCAGCTGATTTGGGGCAATCTACAGAATGTATCAGGGGCTTCCCTAATGGTTCAGATGGTAAAGAATCTGCCTGCAATTCAGGAGACCCGTGTTCAATCAGTACAGATCAATACAGAATATACTGATAGAAGAAATAGCAAGACACAGAGAAGCACACATTTAAGTGTATTCTGATTTTGCAAAACAATCATCAAAACAATTCCCTGTGTGTGTGTCCGCATATGTATCTATTTGTATATCTTATAAACATAGAGAAAGTTCTGGAAATGTACATAGCAGGCTGTAAATATTGGTTATAGAATGAGGGTCAGGGAATGAGTTGCTAAGGAAAGTGGAGGGAAATTTCTTAAAAAGCAAAAGAAGAAGAAACAAAAGATTGCATGTAAATTAAGGATTCCACAACAAAACGTTTTCATGCTATGACTCTTGCTATAGCATTAGATATACGTATGCATGTGTGTTTAAGTTGTGTGTATTCATCAGTGCAAAAAGTGAAAATAAAAAAACAAAAACATGAGTAAATGAAAAAGACACTGACACAAGCTTTTCACAGGCTTCCCAAACCTTTAAGATACAATAAGAAGCCCTACAATTTAAAAGGAAGGAAGCTTTTTATTCTTAACTCATTCTGTGATTCCTGATGGCAAAGCTGTACAAACAGGATACACCGACCAATGGAAAACTAACAGCCTAGCCTAAGTGGGTTTCCCAGGTGGCACTAGTGGTAAAGAACTTGTCTGCCAAAGCAGGAAACATAAAAGATGCAGGTTTGATCCCTGGGTTGGGAAGGTCCCCTGGAGGAGGCAACGGCAACCCACTCCATTACTCTTGCTTGGGAAATCCCATGAACAGAGGAGCCTGATGGGCTATAGTCCATGGGGGTGCAGAGAGTCAGACATGACTGAAGTGACCTAGCATGCACGCAAAGCCCCACTGGCGGGCAGAAAAGCAAACTCTGGGGCGATCCTCTCTAGAAGTGAATGGAAGAACTCTGTGGCCATGGAGGACTCATTCAAACAATGAGGAGACTTCCAGCTTTAGTTCCAGCATATAATGAAAGTGATGGGCATGATGGGACCTTGGAAGTCATCACACCCATCTATCCAAGAAGAAAAAGTTGAACAAGTGAAAAATCAATGACTTCTCTTGGATCTATCAGAGAAGTGAAGTCATAAGGCAAACCTCCTTGTAATGGACAGGTGAGTCAACAGAGTTATGGTCAAGATCTGCTTGTCTGGAGCAATGGTAGGAACACTTACATGGTGATTTTGACAAATTGCTGGAGGCCAGGTATGGACTTGTGTGAGAGTGAGAGATTCCTGGGGACTCCAGTCTTAGGGAGTCTCTGATTCTTTGACACCAACTGGGTGTCCAAAAATTCAACTTAACGGTAACACCAACTACCCAGAGTTAGTGCAGCCTCCACAGGTTCATGGGCTTAGGCCAACAAGACAGCTCCACGTAAGGTATGGCCACAAATGGGGTGCTCGGGCTACCCACACTTTTGCCAGCCAAATAGAAATTTGATGGTTCCTATGACTGCCTTCTCAGATTCTATAATTTGCTAGAACAAATCACAGAACTCAGGATAACACTTTTGCTTACCTTTTAGCAGCTTATTACAAAGGACAGGACCTCCCTGGTGGTACAGTGGATAGGAATTCACCTGCCAAGGCAGGGGACATGGGTTTGATCCCCAGTCCAGGAAGATTCCAAGGAACAACTAAAGCCTGTGCGCCACAACTACCGAGGCCTGACTCTAGAGCCAGTGCTCCACAGCAAGAGAAGCTACTGCAGTAAGAAGACCACGCACCGCATTGAAGAGTGGCCCCCACTTGCCGCAACCAGAGAAAGACTGCACACAGCAACAAAGACCCGGCACAACCAAAAATAAATAAACATTATAAAGCGTACAGCTCAGGAAAAGCCAAGGGAAATGGATGTGCAGAGCAAGGTATGGGGGTGACCTTTCCACGCACAGTTTGGGGTGACACCCTCCCAGTGCCCCAGTGCATCCATTAACCCAAAAGCTCTCTGAACACCATGTATGTTTAAGGGTGTTTTGGAGGCTTCATTACACAGCCATGATTGACCCCTGGTAACTCAATCTCCAGCCCTGCTTCCCTCTCCCGAGGTTGGAGTGTGGGGCTGGAAGTTCCTATAATCACGACCTGGTCTTTCTGGTGATCAGTCTCCATCGTGATGCTCTCCAGGGGGCCCCTGCCAGGAATTATCTCATTAGCACACAAAGGAGAGTAAACTCCAAGGGTTTTCGGAGCTCTACACCAGGACCTGAGAACAAAGAATACACATTTATTTTTTAGTATACCACAGAGGATATAATACTACCGGAAACCCCAAGAGCATCTTACAGTGAGGAGCTGAGAAAAATCAGTTTGTGGTTCAAATAGCGGGGGAAGAAGTGGACCTAACCACAGTAGAATGTGTCCAATGTGTGTGTGTGTATATATACTCTCAGTCACTCAGTTGTGTCCAACTATTTGCGACCCCACGGACTAGCCTGCCAGGCTCCTCTGGCCATGGGATGTTCCAGGCAAGAATACTAGAGCAGGTTGCCATTTGGTCCTCCAGGGACCACAAGTCTATAAAAAATGTCAACATTAAAAAAAATATATTCTTGGGAATTCCCTGGCAGTCCAGGGGTTAGGGTTCCACCTTTCCACTGCAGGGGGCACAGATCTGATCCCTCGTCATGGAACTAAAATCTCGAGGCCAGGCAAGTGTCAGTGAAAAATGTTGCCTGCCACATCAGTAAACAAAGGATGCTGAAGCCATCAAGACACCTCAGACATCACTGTAATGTGGTGAAAGTGAAGCCGCTCAGTCGTGATCACATGGACTGTAGCCTATCAGGCTCCTCAGTCCATGGACTTTTCCAGGCAAGAGTACTGGAGTGAGTTGCCATTTCCTTCTCCACAGGATCTTGCCGACCCAGAGATCAAACCCGGGTCTCCCGCATTGAGGGCAGATGCTTTACCATCTGAGCTATCAGGAAAGCTCTCAATAATGTGGTGAGCCCTGAGGGAATTCAGGTTGCGCCCAATGTCAAGCCCACAGCCACCGCACCCACCCCCAGTGGCGCACCCTGAGGGGACTCAGGATGGGAAAGAACAGGATACTGGTCCAAGATGGCTAAGCTGGGCATAAAAGCAATAACTTCAGTGAGCCCAGACTCCTGCATCTTCCCAGATATAGACAAGTACTGAATTCCTTAACTTGAGATATTGGGTTTTCTTTCGATATTTTGACTACCTGATTTTTTTGTTGCAAAAACTCTGTAAACCGGCTCCTCCCTTACCTCTTCGGAGCTGCCCCTCAGAGCTATTTCAGGGGCTACACTGAGGATGAACTTTTCAGGGAGTAAAGTGAAAAATCACTCAATCATGTCTGACTCTTTGTAGACCCCATGGACTATGGAGTCCATGGAATTCTCCAGGCCAGAATACTGGAGTGGGTAGCCTTTCCCTTCTCCAGGGGATCTTTCCAACCCAGGGATCAAACCCAGGTCTCCTGCATTGCAGATGGATTCTTCACCAGCTGAGCCACCAGGGAACTTTTCAGAAAGCCTGCCAAATAAAACATAATTTTCAACTTTTAGGTCATGATTTTTTTTTTTTTTTTTTTAGTCAACAAAGGAAGGACAAAATTCCTGAGATCATATTTGCTATATAATGTTATTCTAGAGTTTGAATGAAAGCAGTAAGACCTTTAAAGGAAATGAAATATTGGAAGAAAAAAAGGTGAGAGTCATTATTAGTAGAAGATATGATTGACTTGCCTTGTTAAATGAGGAAAACCAAACAAACAAACAAAAAAAAACATTCAAACTAATATTACAATCTTGTTAGGTGGTCGATACTTTATAAATATACAAAAGTTGTTTCCTGTTCAGTACACAAACAACAGTGAATTAAAAAGATTAATGATAAGATGGATCTTCTCCAAACAAATGAGATATACAGGAAAAACCAGGCAAGATAAATATAAAGAAAATTGTGTAAATTTATAGAAGTATCTTAAAAAAGATCAGAATGAATCAATAAGGCAAATAATTAAAATCTTCCCCTGAAAGCATGTATTAGTTCAGTCCCCTATAAATTAAATTATCTACAGTATTTTAATCAAAATTGACAACCTATTTTTAAAGGAAATATTTTTAAAAATCATAAAAATTCTGTAAAAAAAAAAAAACAGTGGTAGACAGATACTTTGTGTGCAACCAAAACACATGAGAAAATTAAAGTAATTTAATAAGTGTTTTGAAAGTCAAAGTGTTAGTTGCTCAGTCATATCCGATTCTGCCATCCCATGGACTGTAGCCCACCAGGCTCTTCTGTCCATGGAATTCTCCAGGCAAGAATACTACAGTGGGTAGCCATTCCCTTCAGGGGATCTTCCTGACCTACGGATCAAATCCAGGTCTACTGCACTGCAGGCAGGCTCTTTACCTTCTGAGCCACCAGGGAAGCCCCAATAAGGGTGTTATTGACATAAAATTAGATAGATTAGCAAAACGGAAGAGAGTCCAGAAATATAATCATGACTTGAAGGAAAGTTTGTGAGCCATGAAGGTGATACTGAAAATCAGAGAAAGCTCATAGAACCGACTTCAAAACTGGGGTTGGCATAACTGACTATACATTTGAAAAAATTTTACTGATATTCTTCCTTCACATTACACACACACAATTAAACTGCAGATGGAACTTCCTTGGAGGTCCAATGGTTAAGACTCTGAGCTTCTTTTGCAGTGAAAAGGAAAAAAGAGGAATGAGTTTTTCTTTTCTTTCCTGAGAACAAAGAAACAGTGACCAGGTCTGACCACTCCCAGTTTTCACTTTAACTGTTCCTAACCTGAAATCCATAACTAAGTTTGCTTTGGGGCCCCCAGCTCTACATGAGCTACATTTTGCACCTATTATGCTTTGCCGCTATGCTAATTACACCCTGTATCTGGTGTTCACCTTTACAGCACTCTCTTTGCAGACCACCCCAGGCAGTTTTGCTCTTTGGGCATTATAGAAAGAAGGCCTCAGTACAATACAGTAAAGACAATGGACCCAACTACCCTGCCATAGGACTGCCAGAGTCAATTACTGGGTTACCTGATGCCAGACTACGACTATTTTTGAAAACTACACAAGAGAAAGAATACAAGATCCTTACACCTTTGTTCCTCATCACCGACCCCTGACTTCAAGCCTTCATCTTATATAAGCCCCTAGATCCCTGGTGGCTCAGAGGGTAAAGAATCAGCCTGTAATGCAGGAGACCCAGGTTCGATTCCTGGGTCTGGAAGATCCCCTGAAGAGAATGGCTACCCACTCCAGTAATCTTGCCTGGAGAATCCCATGGACAGAGGAGCCTGGCGGGCTACAGTCCATGGGGTCACAGAGTCAGACACGACTGATCCACTAACACTCTCACTTTTCATACTCCTTGTGGAAGGGGCAGTAGAGTGCTTGAGACAGGAGCCGACTGTGTTCTCCCCTGCTGCCAGCTGAGGATTAAAGCCACCTTTCTATTTCCTCCAAACTCTGTCTCCGTATTTTTTATTCCACTTCAGTGGGCAGAGAAAGCCAAGCTTTTGGCAGCAATACTTGCAATGCAGGGGGTCTGGGTTTGATCTCTGGCCAGCGAGCTACGAACCCACATGACAAGTAATGTGGCTGAAACAAAATAGAAACTGCAGATGCATTAAAGACTTGAGCATTAAAAACTAGATTAGAGAAAAATAAAGTATAATACTTTTATAATCCTGGGACGGAAAAATATTAAGCTGTAAACAAGAGGAAGAAGAGAGGGAAAAGATAATTGATCTGACCTTGTGATAAATTCAAAATGTCTGTTAGACCAAAGACTCTGTAGGGAAAGTTGCAAGGTCAGATTCAAGGACAAATTCTTGCCATCATATATGACAGAGACAGGACATTGAAATCCATAATATTTCAGAGCTCTTACAACAGATTTTTTAAAAGAAAAAACAAAGACTACACATTTTTTTAAATAGGGGGAAGATACATAAGAAATTCATAAATGAAGAAATAGAAATATATAAATATTTGAACAGATGTTCAAGTTTACTAGTAATGATGAAAATGGACTTGACTCTCAAGCCATTGGAATGGAGACTGTTTAATATTATCAACAAGAAACGCAATTTGTTCCTATAGCCAGGCCCCAGAACTGGCTGGGTTCCCAGTCTTTCTGCCATCTTTTTATTCAATGTGATCTTTAATCCCACAAGATACCCTATATCTTTCCACTGTAGTTGTCCTTATGCTTTCTAGGTATATCTTCTATTACTTACAACCTTCTTTTGATGACACAGACTTCAAAGAATATTTGCTGCCAAGTCTCTTCAGTCATTTCCAACTCTGTGCAACCCCATAGACAACACCCACCAGGCTCCCCTATTTCTGGGATTCTCCAGGCAAGAACACTGGAGTGGGTTGCCATTTCCTTCTCCAATTCATGAAAGTGAAGTCGCTCAGTCGTGTCCAACTCTTCGCGACCCCATGGACTGAAGCCCACCAGGCTCCTCTGTCCATGGGATTTTCCAGGCAAGAGTACTGGAGTGGGGTGCCATCGCCTTCTCCACAAAGAAGATTTGGCAGTTCAAAAAGCCACATTTTCTACTTGTATTATTCCTGTCGTAATGTGGAAAATTCTGAAAGAGATGAAAATACCAGACCACCCGAGCTGCCTCTTGAGAAATCTGTATGCAGGTCAGGAAGCAACAGTTAGAACTGGACATGGAACAACAGACTGGTTCCAAACAGGAAAAGGAGTACGTCAAGGCTGTATATGGTCACTCTGCTTATTTAACTTATATGCAGAGTACATCATGAGAAACGCTGGGCTGGAAGAAGCACAAGCTGGAATCAAGATTGCTGGGAGAAATATCAATAACCTCAGATATGCAGATGACACCACCCTTATGGCAGAAAGTGAAGAGGAACTAAAAAGCCTCTTGATGAAAGTTGAAAGAGGAGAGTGCAAAAGTTGGCTTAAAGCTCAACATTCAGAAAACAAAGATCATGACATCTGGTCCCATCACTTCATGGGAAATAGATGGGGAAACAGTGTCAGGCTTTATTTTTTTGGGCTCCAAAATCACTGAAGATAGTGATTGCAGCCATGAAATTAAAAGATGCTTACTCCTTGGAAGGAAAGTTATGACCAACCTAGACAGCATATTCAAAAGCAGAGACATTATTTTGCCAACAAAGGTCTGTCTAGTGAAGGCTATGGTTTTTCCAGTGGTCATGTATGGATGTGAGAGTTGGACTGTGAAGAAAGCTGAGCACCAAAGAATTGATGCTTTTGAACTGTGGTGTTGGAGAAGGCTCTTGAGAGTCCCTTGGACTGCAAGGAGATCCAACCAGTCCATCCTAAAGGAGACCAGTCCTGGGTGTTCATTGGAAGGACTGATGATGAGACTGAAACTCCAATACTTTGGCCACCTCATGCGAAGAGCTGACTCATTGGAAAAGACTCTGATGCTGAGAGGGATTGGGGGCAGGAGGAGAAGGGGTCAACAGAAGATGAGATGGCTGGATGGCATCACTGACTCGATGGATGTGAGTTTGAGTGAACTCCGGGAGTTGGTGATGGACAGGGAGGCCTGGCATGCTGCGATTCATGGGGTCACAAAGAGTCAGACACGACTGAGCGACTGAACTGAACTGAACCGAACTGAATAAAGTATCATGAATTGGATGCCTTAAAACAACAGAAATTATCATCTCATAGTTCTGGAGGCCATAAGTCTAAATCAAGATGCCCCTGGAGGGCCTAACTCCCTCTGAACCCTGTAGGGAAGGACTTTGTCTTTGCCCGTTCCTAGCTTCTGGTGCCCCTGGATTCCTGGACTTGTAGCAGTGTCACTTCAATCTCTCTATCTACATCTCTCCCTGGCTGTCTTCTCCCTGTGTGTTCTCTGTGTCTTCCTTTGCTTTATATAAGGACACCAGTCACAAGAGGTTAAGGACCCACCCTACTTTGCAATGACCTCATCTTAACTAATTATATCTGCAAGGATCCTATTTCCAAACGTTGCATTCAGAGGTACTAGGGAATAGGACTTCAACAAATATTTTGGAGAGGGGACACCAAACAAATATTTTGAAGGGGGGACTCCATTTCTCTGCAATAAAGAGAATGAAGTATAAATACACACAGACATGGATGGCTCTCAAAGACATTATACCATTAGACCAATAAAGGTCACATAGGCATGGTTCCATTGATAGGATATTCTCAAAAAGATTGAACTTCATGACAGAGAACAGATCCATCAGTGGTAGGAGTTGGGGGATAATGGGACAAGAAATATTTTTTTGGGGGGGTGTTACAGAACTATTCTGAATCCTGACTGTGTTGGCGGTCACATAAATCTTTACATGTGTCAAAATTCATGGAATTATATACTAAAAAAGGTGACTTTTACTGCACGATAATTTAAGAAATAAAAATTTTAAAAGCTACAAGTTAGAGTTCTGTTAGACCTTCAGACTGTACTCCCAGAGCAAAAGGCTGATGCTTTGAGGATCATCCAAATATTTAGACTAAAATCATACCCTGTGTTCTTTCTGCCTCATAAAATCAGCTGCAAGCAGAACTAAATGATTCTGACATCTTCCCAGCTTTACATGTATAGCCCAGGATTTGACAGTTTGTCCTCCATTTTGAACTGTAATGCAATATTGTTTACTCATCACATACCTCACAAATTGATGATGATAGAGTCAACCCTACAAAAACCACAGAAATTCTTTTTAAATAAAGAAAAGGAACAGTGGAAACTGAGCTATTGTGATGTAATTAATACAACTCAGATGCAGAAGCTGTTGCTATAGACAAATTTGTAATGATCTGAGCATTCCACTTCCATCAGAATTATTGTCTTTAGTCTTGCCCAATGATCGTGTTATTTTGCTCTTCCCACAGCAAAATACCTGCCACATAACACATAATGTGTAACACATAATCTCTTCTTGATTCAGTCCCTATTGATATGTAGACTTATGTCCAGAGCAATGTATGACTTTTATGGGTGGTACTGTGCTGTGCTCACTCGCTCAGTCATGTCTGACTCTTTGCAACCCCATGGACTGTAAACCGCCAGACTCCTTTGTCCATGGGATTCTCCAGGCAAGAACACTGCAGTGGGTTCCCATGCTCTCCTCCAAGGGATCTTCCCAACCCAGGGATCAAACCCAGATCTCCCTCATTGCAGGTGGATTCTTTATCGTCTGAGCCACCAGGGAAGCCCAAGAATACTGGAGCAGGTAGCCTATCCCTTCTCTAGGGGAATTTCTGACCCAGGAATTGTACCAGGGTCTCCTGCCTTGCAGGCAGATTCTTTTACCAGCTGAGCTATCAGGGAAGCCCTTTATGGATGGCATGGAGGCCTATTCTTGGTTTTCATATTATGGCATATGAACAATTTCCACCCATCATTCACCAAAGTGCACTGAGCCCCAAAATGTGCCAGTATATTAGTATGGACATCATCACCATCTCTATCAGCAGCAGCAGCAGCACCTTGAAGAACTGGCATTTATTTATTTCTTACTCTCACTCTATACCCATGGGCTAGCTGGCTGGCTGGTTGCTGAGTCCCATGTCTCCTCTTTCCAGGATCCAGCCTTCTGGTCACTTTCGCCAAAAAACTGGGGAAGAGTCTGAACATCTCAGGTGGGGTCGTGGGAGATGTGCCATTGGAGGAAAATTGGCAGCAAAGGCTAATGGCTAAGAATGGTCTCTAGATTCATAGCGCCTGAATTTGAATCTCTGCTCCATCACTTCCTATCTCTATGACCCTGGAAAATAAACCTCTCTGTACCTCATGCCCTCATCTGTATAATGAGGGTAAATAACAATAACTACTTCATAGAGTCATGATGATACAGAGAACCGATGCTCAACAAATTACTGTGTTCTATGTCTGATACATTCTTAAAAGTGATGGAGACCACTTAGGACTTGAACTGAGGAGAAACAACATCTGCCTTCATTGCTTTCAAAACAGAACTCATTCTTGCTTTGCTATGGAAAATGAATGGAAGGGGGATACCGTGGATATCAGGTGGACAATGAGTTTGCTGTCCTTCCTTATATGCTAGGGTGGTTAGACAGTGGAGGCATCTAACATGGATTTCAAGTTTCTATGAAGAAATTTCATTAATCAAAAGAGTTACCAAAATGTTGAGCTGAGGATTTGTGAATCATCCAGACAGGAGCACCCAGCATATGTGTGTCACTACAGTTAGGGAAAGGTGTAGCCTGTGGGTATCAACGTGGGACAGTCAACATACAGATTCAGGGGAGCAGAGAGAGGTGATCATAATTCAGAAAGACTTTGGTGGAGTAAGAAGTCAAGGCCAGGAGTCTGTAAGGACTTTCTGAGGGAAAGGATTCAGAAAAGAGATGGACAAAGAGGATTCAAAGAGAAAAAAAGTGAAACTAGAGGGATTGTTTCTCTCGTTCAGTCGCTAAGTCATGTCCGACTCTGTGATCCCATGGACTGTAGCCTGCCAGGCGCCTCTGTCCATGGGATTCTCCAGGCAAGAATACTGGAGTGGGTTGCCATATCCTCCTCCAGCGGATCTTCCTGACCCAGAGGTCGAACTCACATCTCCTACATTGGCAGGCAAGTTCTTTACCCCTGAGCCACCTGGGAAGCCCCAAAACTAAAGGGAAGTAAGAGCCTATTTGTCATGAGAGGCCCTGCTGGTTCTCTCATCTCACCTTAGCAGCACTGATTCAAATCCCAGCTCCATCATTTACTTACCCAACTGTGGATGAGTCCCTTACGTCACCACCCTCATCTATAAAATCAGCTAACACAGAACTCACCTGCCACCTCTGTCGTGGGCCATTCACAAGTGTATAAAGTGTATAGACGAAATCATGTAGCCCATGGTCCCCAACTGCCCACCATTGTTATTATATCATCAAGGCCAGACCTTTTAACAACCTTTCTGAAGTGTCAGGAGCTATTTTTTATATGAGATTGTATGTCACCATCTAAACCAAACTGAACAGTACCTTTTGGAACCAGTATCAACATATGATAAAATTTTTGGTTACTGACTAGGTCTAGGATGAGTGTTTCAAGCACACGAGCTCCTGATCTGCCTGTCCATACCCTACAGTTCTCCCACTCAACCCCACTCCCTTCTATCGAAGCAACAGAGACTGTCCACCCAAGTCCTCTGACTGTGCCCCACTAACTATGCTCCAAAGCTTTCTTTCAGAGGAAACTGAGTTTCAACTATCTCTGGGTCACTGGGATATGGGGAGGTGGGAAGGGGATATGGCCGTTTCAAGAGTAACTGCAAAAAATAACAGTGATGGGAATTATGGAGCTCGTGCAACAAGGACAACGGAAGCTGGCTCTCAGTGGCAGAGGAGAAATGGGAGGCTCTTTCCTCAGTCAGCACAGTCTACACTATCACACGAGCATCCATGCTCACAGAGAGCGGAACAATGGGAAACGGTCACTTACAACTGGCCCTTCTGCATGGAATCAAGGATAGTGAGCAAATAATAAACACGAAATAAAAGGGGCATAGCACCCAACCTGCCAGGCACCTGTGGGGAAAAGCAAGCATATATTAGAAATCCCCAATGCAATCAAGTGCGAGTAGGGACAGGGCAGAAAAAGGGGAAGGTGCGGCTTATTTATGAGAGCCACAGTCCTCGGCCACGTTCCAGTTTCCTTGGAAAAATATTCCTTGAGGGATTTCTCTGAGTTAAGTTCCCATTCTTTAGGAGTCCAAGGATTACCAGTTGTTCAACTCTAGGAGTTAAATGGGAAATTACTAGGCAAAAGGTCCAAGCTGAGTCCAAAGACTTTGTAATGGGCCAACAGACTCAGCATCTCCTTTTGTAGGAAAAAAGGATTTCCACATGAAACATTATACCTTCTTCATCCTCACCTACCACCAAGTCTTGTTCCATCCTTAACAGAAAAACAGTAAAGTCCCAAATGACCTACTAGTAAAGTCCCAAACAGGCCTAGTTCTTTCCTGCCTTGGTGCCTCTATATGAAATTTCCTTTTCTTTCTTCACTTTGAAATCCTTCTGCATGCAGCAGGCATATTGCTTTTGAATACGCAGGAGACCCCAGGTCTCTGCAGGGGGTGTTGAACCAAGAATAACAGTTGTAATTGTTTTTAGAGGAAGGTGCTGGGAGCAGAAAAATCGAAATAACCAAGAAAATAAGATTTTTTTTTCTTTTTCATGAATCCTAGAGAAAGTTAGTTGAGCTAGAATTTAAATGTAATAAAGTGACAGAAATAGAAAAGAGAAATCCACCTATACTCAGGGCTAAGAATTTCTAGAAAGGTTTCATATGGGAGGTGATATTTGAATATCATCTCAAAGGCTGAGTAGGATTTCTCAAGGCAGTCAAGATGTGAAGTTTTTTTCAACTGATAGAGAATTTTTAAATTTCTGATGCCATAAGGAGAATTTTTAAAAATATATGCATAGATGCTCCTGACAAGAAACACACCTGGAACAAAGTAACTCAAAAAGATTGAAAATAAAATAAAAGGGCAAAATGTCAGCTAAATAGAAAAAAAAGAAAATGGAATGAGTAATTTAAATATCAGAGGGGAAAAATAGAATTCAAGATAAGAGACATCATCAGGGACAGAGGAAGATATTTTATTAATAAAAGATGATCAGGTAAGATTAGCTACAAAAGTCATGGAAAGTTATTCATCAAACAAAAGGACTTCAACATAAATATACGAAAATCATTTGGCATTTCAAGGAAAGACTACTTTTCCTGCTCTGATTTTCATAGATCAAAAGAAAAATATAGAAAGGATTTCAAATTAACAAATCTGGGTAAACAGAGATATGTTCATATAAATGTTTACATGTATATATATATATGATTTGGACTCTTCTCCAAATTATTTTCTATTAGTTATTGTTGTTTAGTTGCCCAGCCATGTCCAACTTTTTGTGACCCCATGGACTGAAGTATGCCAGGCCTCCTTGTCCCTCACCATCTCCTGGAGTTTGCGCAAGTTCATGTCCATGGCCTTGGTGATGCCATCTAGCCATAGCATCCTCTGATGCCCTTTTCTCCTTCTGCCCTCAATCTTTCCCAGCATCATGGACTTTTCCAATGAGTCAGCTGTTTGCATCAGGTACCCAAAATATTGGACCTTCAGCTTCAGCATTAGTCCTTCCAACAAGTACTCAGGGTTGATTTCCCTTAAGATTGACTGGTTTGATTTCCTTGCTGTCCAAGGGACTTTCAGGAATCTTCTCCAGCACCACAGTTCAAAGGCATTAATTCTTTGGTGCTCTGCCTTCTTTACGGTCCAGCTCTCACAATCTTTAGTTTAATAAAAACTATAGTATTTATACACATATCTTACTATGTTGTGGAGAAGGAAATGGCAATCCACTCCCGTATTCTTGCCTGATAATCCCATGGACAGAGGAGCCTGGTGGGCTACAATCTATGGGGTTGCAAGAGTCAGACACGACTTAGTGACTAAACCACGAAACCACCATGTATGTAAATGGACTTGCCAGGTGGCGCTAGTAGTAAAGAATCCACCTGCCAGTGCAGGAGACATAACAGACACAGGTTCAATCCCTGCGTAGGGAAGATTCTCTGGAGGAGGAAATAGCACCCCACTCCAGTATTCTTGCCTGGAAAGTCCCATGGACAGAGGAGCCTGGTGGGCTACAGTCCATTGGGTCGCAAAGAGTTGGACATGACTAAGCAACTTCACTTTCCAAGATTCTTGCCTGGAGAATCTCATGGACAGAGGAGCCTGGTGGGCTACAGTCCATGGGGTCACAGAGTCAGACACAAACGAGTGACTACGCTGTAAAGCAGCAAGAATGTATGTAAGTACAGTTGACCCTTGAGCAATATGGGGGCTTGGAATACTGATCTTCCCCACAGTAAAAATCTGCATATAAACTTACCATTGGCCCTGTATACCCAAGTTTCCACATCCATGCATTCAACTAACCACAGATTGTGTAGTAATGTAGAATTCACTTATTGAAAAAAATCCATGTGTAAGTGGGCCTGCATCATTCACACCGATGCTGTTCAAGGGTCAACTGCATGCAAGTCTGAACTTTACACATATACTTTGTACCCAGCAGACATACATCCTTTAAAAATAAACTGACCAAAACTAATGTTTTTCTCAGGCCATAAACAAAATCCCAAATTCAAAAAAAAGCCAAAACTATTAAAGGTGCATAGGGGAATTAATTTGGTACATTTAGAAATTATTAACAAACAGACAAGGACTAAAAGTAAATACCATCATCACCAATCTGTTTTGATACTGAACACTGTTTTCAGAATAACTCTTGGGTTAAACAGAAATCCTAAACTGAAACTACAGTCTCTGCTTAGAAGAATGGATAAAGAAGTCATACACATATGCGGTAGAATATTACTCAGTCGTGAAAAGGAATGACTCTGAGTCAGCTGAACCGAGGTGGTTGAACCTACAGCCTGTTACACAGAGTGAAGTAAATCAAGAAGCTAAAAACAAACATCATATATTAACACATATACATGGAATCTCGGAAAATGGTACTGATGAACCTATTTGTAGGGCAGGAATAGAGACACAGGCAGAGAGAACAGATTTGTGCACACAGTGGAGGAAGGAGAAGCTGGGACAAATGGAGAGAGCAGCATTGAAATACACACATCACCATGTGTAAAACAACTAGAGGGAAGTTGCTGTGTAACACGGAGCTCAGCCTGAGGCTCCGTGATGACTCAGAGCAGGGATGGGATGGAGTGGGAGGGAGGCTCACGAAGGAGGCTGATATGTACACACATGGCTGATTCACACTGCTGTAGAGCAGAAACCAACACAACATTACAAAGCAATTATTCTCCAACTAAAGATTTAAAAATGTAAAAAGAAAGACGTGAATAGCTAGAATGCTTTGTATCTAAATGATGGAATATCGCAGCACTGAGGAAAATCTGTAACAGTAAACACTTGTATTAGAAAAGACACAAGACTGGAAATAAATGAACTAAACACTCAACTGGGAAAGCTGGAAACAAAACCAATACTAAATGGAGATGCAGACATAGAGAACAGACGTACGGACAAGGGCGGTGGGGGAGAGGGTAAGATGGATGGAGAGAGCAGCATGCCCGCATATACACTAACACATGCAAACAGGGATTCAATGGGAATTTGCTGCATCACTCAAGGAAGTCAAATTGGGGCTCTGTAATAACCCAGAGGGGTGGGAATGGGTCGGAGGTGGGAGGAAGATTCATGAGGGAAACGACATATGTACACCTATGGTTGATTCATACTGATGTATGACAGAAAGCAAACCAATATTGTAAACCAATCATCAATCAATTAAATATAAATATTTTAAAAAACGGAGGAGTGAAAAGAAATAATGATTAAATATAAAAGTAGGAATAAGTGAAATAGAAAACTAAAGAAAAATAGGAGACTGCAGTAACAAAACTAGAAGTCAACTTTGTAAAAAGAGCAATAAAATAAACAAACTTCTAGCAAGATGGATCGAGGAAGAGAGCACAGAGAACAACTTCAAGAATGATCAAGGGTATATAACTAAACATGTAAGGGATATTACTATATATATATAAACTAGATATAAACTTACATCCATAAATCCATAAGTCTGAAAATTCAAACTAAATCTTTTATTTGTTGTTGCTGTTTAGTTGCTAAGTTATGTCCAATACTTTTGAGACCCATGGATTGTAGCCTGCCAGGCTCCTCTGTCCATGGGATTCTCCAGGCAAGAATACTGGAGGGGGGTGCCATTTCCCTCCTAAGATCCCTCTGAGGGGGATCTTCCTAACCCAGGATCAAACTCACATCTCCTGCATTGCAGGCAGATTCTTACCGCTAAGTCAAGGAAGCCCATTCTATTACTAAGGATGGTTAGCTTACCAAAATAAATTCAAAAGCCTTTTCAAAACACCAAAGATAAATTTTTAAAAATTAAAAGTCAGCAAAATTACACTCCCAAATCACCAGACCTAGATAGTTTTATGGATGAGTCCTACCAGCATTCTCATAGCAAATAACCTGTACTTTATTGGGACAAATTTAGAACATTGAAAAAGACAGAAAGCTTTGCAAGCCATCTTCAAAGACAAACATAAAACTGATACAGAAACCAAACTGTATTTCACCAGAAACAAAAAGAACAAACCAATTTAATATATAAATATAAATGCCAAAAATTAAAACAAAGATCGGTAGTCTTAATCTATCCATGTCCTCACCAATAATATAACAGGATCAAATAAGAGATTTCTCAGGAATACGATGAAGATCCATCATTAGGAGCTGAAATTAAACACTTTCATGAAATAAAGAAGAAACTCTATCTGACCATCTTGAAACGCACCAATCACTTTGATAAATATCTATTTAAATTCCCAAGAAAAATTCACAGCAAGCTAGAAATGGAAGGAGATTTGATTTCACCTGATAAAGGATATCCAGCAGAAATCTATCAGAAATGCCACTTTTAGGAGTGAAACAATATAGGCATTCCAATTAAGATGAAGGATTACATTCAAAAGTTTATTACCACTGTTATTATTCAAAATTCTTTGGGATATTATAGACATTGCACTTAGTAAAAAAAGGGGAAAAAAAAAACCTCAGAGGAGTTAAAATTATGAAGAAAACCACAAATTGTCCTTTTTTGCATGTGTTTTAATATCTGATCTAAGGGGAAAAATCTGCTAAAATCAACTTATTTTTTTTAATTAATAAGAACGTTATAAAGTACCAGCAAAAAATCAATAGCTCTCCTCAACACCAATGAGAATTTACAATGGGAAGAGATCTGAATTGTAATGAGAGCAGTATGGAAAACCTAATCATACGCATTCTTGTTCTGTCACTCAGTCATGTCCGACTCCCTGTGACCCCATGGACTGCAGCACACCAGGCTTCCATAACAACAATAGTAAAAACAACTACGGGGTTAAAAAAAATTACATGATTTTACTGAAGTACGTTAAAATACTTAAAAGGTTAAGTATTAATCTTTTATTTTACTTATTTTATTGAATATTTCAATGCAATCCCATGAAAAAAAAATGTGAGTGTAAATGAAACTTAATAAACTGCTTATAAAATTTATCTACAGAAGCAAATAGAGAATATGCCAAGACAAAAATCTGGTGTTCAGAGGCGGTTGGGATAGGCAAAGGTATTTGCCACTCTGGGCATTCATATTAGTACATATGAGAAGCTGTAGTAATTAAAAGAATATGGTTCTGGGAGAGAGATGAATGAGTGGAACAGAATGGACAACATAGAAACAGATGGAAAGTTTGATTATGGTGTGAGAAACTCACTATCCAGAGAGTGACATTAGCAAGATGGGGGGCTAGGAGGTCCCCCAACAAAAACAGTGATATAACAAGTGTTGTCATTTGTTTGTTGTTAAGTGTCACTCGCTAAGTCATGTTCAAATATTTCACAACCCCATAGACTGTGGCCCAGCAGGCTCCTCTGTCCATGCGATTTACCAGGCAAGAATACTGGAGTGGGTTGCCATGCATACCCTCTTCCAGGAGATCTTCCTGACCCAGGGATCAAACCCGCATTTCCTTCACTAGCAGGTGGATTCTTTACCACTTGGACCACTAGGAAAGCCCAATTTAACAAGTACCCACCAACAAAAACCATTCTGGAAGAGCTCTGGAGTATAATTAAGAAATGGTAGCAACCCAACCAAGAAGTACAAAAAGAGGATGACTGTGCAGAAAAGTGTAGATAGCATTTCACTTGTATTATTTCATCCCCTGGCTGGCACAGCCCACTATCAAAAGGGATCTCCTTGGACATAATTCCACCCCATGGGAGAAAAGGAGAGCGGGAAGACTCCAGCAACCTTCTCTGCCACAGGATTTCAGCAAACCTTGCCACACTTCAGATGCCTCACCTTCCCTGCAGAGAGTCCTGAAATCTTGGCCAAACACCCACACTGACCCCAGCTAGTAGAGGTGCCTGCAGTCCACGGCTCTGGGAGCCAGAGCCCCAGCTGCCACTGCTCACCCCAGCAATGAAACTGTTCCACCAAACAAGTACCACCATATGTTCTACCCAGCCCACGCCCCTGCGCTCATTCACAGGTGAAGGTCTTTCCCCACAGAAGCCAATCCATAAAGTCTGGAAGGAATAAGTCCTCATTCAAATGCACAAACATAGAAGCAAGGCTACAAGGTACATGAAAAAATCAAGGAACATAATACCACCAATAGAACACATTAGATTTCCAGCTGTTATTCAGTCCCTCATTCGTGTCCGACTCTTTGCCACCCCATGAACCTAGCATGCCAGGCTTCCCTGTCCTCCACTATCTCCTGGAGTTTGCTCAAACTCATGTCCATGGAGTCAATGATGCCAGCCGGTAACCATCTCATCCAATAACTGACCCCAAAGAAACAGCCCTCTATGAACAAAGAGGGGCTTCCCAGGTGGCACTAGTGTTAAAAGAATCTGCCTGCAATGCAGGAGACGCAAGAGACATGGGTTCAATCTCCAGGTCAGGAAGATCCCTGGAATAGGAAATGGCAACCCACTCCATTATTCTTGCCTGGAAAATTCCATGCACAGTGTAGCCTGTTGGGCTACAGTCCATGGGGTTGCAAAGAGTCGGGCATGACTGAGCAACTACTGAGCACAGGAACAAAGAATTTGGAGTAATTATTTTAAAGACGCTCAGCAAGCTACAAGAGAACACAGACAAGTCAGTGAAATCAGAAAAATACAAGAAGTTCAACAAAGAGTTAGAAATCACATACACACACAGAAGAACCAAAGAGACATTCTGGAGCGGAAGAAAACATTTAAATTTTAAAAAATGTAAATCCCTGTGAGCCAAAAGATACTGGAAACTTCCTTAAGTATTTCCAAACTGATGACAAATGGAGAAATGGGACTTAAATGGCAAATAACAGGAGGTGTCAATACCAAAATGGTAGGCATTGTTGCTGCGTTAACCCAACTCCTTATCAATGTGTTTTGACTCTTCCTGTCTTCACTCCAGCCATTATACACTTCCTTGCAGATTCAAGGAAAGCTGTAGCTTTCTGATAAAAAGGACAGATGCCACTGGCATGAATATTTTGTAATCAAGAAGGAAAAAACAAATCACACACAGCAAAAGAAAAAACAAAAATCCAAGAGACCCCACTGCTGACAAGACTGAGCCACAGAGCAAAAGCCAACAGCTGTACACCTCTAGGCTTCCCGTTGCATAAGAACACTCAGCCCCTATCCCTTAAAGTTACTGTTAATCCAGTTCCCTGTTCCTTGCAGGGGACATCTTCAAATACCATCAGTAACATAAAAGGAACATAATAGGAATCACCAAGATAAAAACAACCCAACAGAAAAACAGGCAAAGGCCAGAACTGGTCATTTAAAGGCAAAGAGAAACAAATGCGCATTAAATTCAAAAGACTAAACTCATAACAAAGGACAAAATAAACAGTGAGATGGCATTTTTCAGCCTTTAGATTGGCAAAAATTAAAGAGAGAGAAATATAGTATCCAATGTTGTCAGAGCACAGGGAATCGCTATCATTATTATATGCTATTCCTTGGCACAGCCACTTTGAGAGTCAATTTCTCAGCATCATTTCATCAAAATTTTAACTAGGCTTTCTTTTTGACCCTTGACCCAGCATTTCTACTTATTAGACTCCATCTTACAGAAAAAAAAGGTTGTGTGTGTGCCCAAAGGTACATGTTTAAAAAAGATCATTGTTGGGTTGTTTATAATATTTTTTTTAAAAAATGGAAATACAAGGTGACCATCATTAAAGGAAGGGCTAAATGAACAATCTCATTCAGCAACTGAACAATGTGAGGACAATTATATGTATTAATGCAGAAGAATGGTTGAGATATGTTGTTTAAAAAAAGAAAGAAGACTTCAGACCTACTGGCACTCAGCAAATCATTTCTGAACCAATAAACATGGATGTCTAGTTGAATGAACAAATGATCCTAACTTGGTTTAATAAGCAACAAAACTGTAAATATACCTTTGTGAGAGAATAGAAAGCAGTCCAGGAGGATGGACGCCGTGGTATTAGAAAGGAACACATATAGGGAGAATAATTAATGATGGGCTAGAGTGGAAATGAGGCTTCTTGCTGCAGATAAGCTCAGGGATATCAATATAAAACTTAAATTGGAGGGAAATACTGTTTCAAGAACCTAGGATACAAACTTCAAGAAGCTAGGCCAACTTGAGAGGAGAAGACATTCAAAACCCATTAGAATGAAATTCAAGCAGTGTCACAGCCAATCACCTTGCATCAAGCAATCCCCATTCTTCAAATGATAATGCAGTCCAAGACTTGCATGATAATCAAAGAATCCTGCACACACGATGCTGCAGGCTGCTGCTGTATTAGTAACAGGACTCGCTAATAGCCGTGACTGAAAGACTGAAGTTGATTACAGTTGTTAAAGGTAGAGGCTCATCTGACAAATCCCCCCACAATGTTTATTTCCAGACTCTCCGCCAGAGGACCTGAGCTCACTTTGGTAGCTCATCTCGAAAGATAACCTCCTACCCCTCCTTCCCCCAGAAAAGCATGTCTCCTGGTATTCACACCCGGATGTAGCTTCCTTTACTCAAATCTGGGCTTACCCTGGGATTTAGTTTTGACAAACAGAATACCGTGGAAGTGATGCAGGTCTAAGACTAGGTCAGAGAAATCCTGAATTTTCTTGGAACACTTCCTCTTAGGACTGTTCCCTGTTAGAAATTAGCTTTTTAACAATCCTGCAGATGTATTCTTGGGCTTCCCAGGTAGCTCAGGGGTACAGAATCCTCCTGCCAGTGCAGGAGACATAGGTTCAATCCCTGGGTTGGGAAGATTCCCTGGAGGAGGAAATGGCAACCCACTCCAGTATTCTTGCCTGGAGAATTCCATGGACAGAGAAGCCTGGCAGGCTACAGTCCATGGAGTCACAAAGAGTTAAGACATGACTGAGGACTAAACAACTACAAGAAATTAACTGTCCTGGAAATGGACTACTTTCTTGAGACAAAAAATTCCAAGCCTTATGGAGAGGACATGTATAGGAGATCTGGCAGAGAGCTCCCAGCTGACAGCCAGTACCAACTGCCAACAGAGTAAGTGACCCCAGACAAATCTTCAGAAGCCACCATGTAAGCAGATAGGTTAGGGGGTCCCTGGAGAAAGAGAACCAGGAATGGCCTTCTTGACATAAGAGAACCCATTTTGTTCTAAGCCATTTTGTGATCTAAGCTTGGCCACGATGCTTGCCCTTGAATAAATCTCAGTAATTATTGATCTGAAGGGAACAAAGAAATAAAAGAACAGGGAAATGGCAGTCAAACAGTGGTAGGATCCTGGTTTCTCCTGAAGGGGATACACATAATAATACACCTTTGAGTTCTGCAGGACCTAAGGCTCCGCCCCAAGTGGAGGATGCAATGATGTTGTTGACCCTCGTGACTTTGATCAAGTAAAGCTTGGGTTCTGTCGACCTTTGCCCCAATTCTATGCTGAATTCTCTTCTGCTCAAAATTCCTTCATGAATATGAATGCACATGTTCCGTTCAACTCTTTGTCCAACCCTTTGCAACTCTATGGACTGAAGCCCACTAGGCTTCTCTGTTTATGGGATTTCCCAAGCAAGAATACTAGAGTGGGTTGCCATTTTCTTCTCCAAGGGATCTTCCGAGCCCAGGGATTCAGCCCGCATCTCCTGCACCTGCTGCATTGGCAGGCAGGTTCTTTACCACTGAGCCACAGGGAAACCCCGAATATGCACGCACTCTTCCCTTAAAACTTGCCTAATTTTACTGTTGATGAGACACTGTTTGGGGAAAGATCCCTGGAGTCCTTCTTACTTGCTGCAAGAAATAAATCCTTCCTTCTTGCAATCTTTGGCTTGGTTGTGTCTACTGGCTTGACATCCACCAAGAGGCAAATCCAGTTTCCCGGTATCAACTATTTTAGAGGAGCTGCTTCATAGACCAAAATGAAAACTGCCCAGCTAAGGCAAATCAATCCACAGAACTCTGAGAAATAATGATAAATTGTTGTTTTAATCCACTAAATTTGTGGGTACCGAGGACAACCATTCACTTTCCAAGAAGACAATGGTCCTGTAAGAGGAGGGAATGAAAGTTCTGCTGGGGAAGTGCAGAGAGGCCTCCATCCTTCTCATCAAGACTTAGCCAATGGCTGATAGTTATGATTCTTGCCACTCATCTCTTAATATGCTAATTTCAGGAAATCCACTACTTCGTAGATAGATACTATTCTAAAAGATTTTTTTAATTTAATCAATTATTTATTTTTGGCTGCATCATTTGGCATGCAGGATTTTAGTTCTCCAACCAGAGGTTGGACCTGTGCCCCCTGCAGTGGAAGCATGATGTTTTAACCACTAGACAACTTAGGAAGTACCTGGTAGATATGATCAGCACCATTTTCTAGATGAAGAAACTAAGGCTTTGGAGACAGAATAACTTGTTCCAGGTACTACAGCTGGCAAATAGTGGAGCTAGTACATTCAAAAGCACTGATTTTCTCAGGAAATACTAATAGAACACCTATGCGTAAAAGAACTAATAGAAGAGCCTAAGTGGCTCCAGTTTGTCTGACTCTGCGACCCCAAGGACTATAGCCCACCAAGCTCCTCTGTCCACGGGATTTCCCAGGCAAGAATACTGGAGTGGATTGCCATGCCCTCCTCCAGGGGATCTTCCCCACCCAGGGACTGAACCCAGCTCTCTTCTGTCTCCTGCACTGGCAGGCAGATTCTTTACCATCAGCGCCACCTGGGAAGCCTGAGAACACCTATACGATAAGGTATATTTACAAAACGGCACTAAGCCTCTTGAGTACAAAATAGTCATTGGTCCCTGCAGATTCTGATTCCTAGGATTCTGGTGGTAGAACCATATTTCAATGACTTCCTAATTTAAACAGGTTTAATAAACCAAAGACACAAAGAAGGTTTTCAGGACTCAATTCAATGAATGTATGGGGTATCCAAAATGTGCCCATCCAAGTCTTATGTTCTGGGAATAGAAAGATGAAAAAGACACAGTTTCTGCCTTCAAAATATCCCAGCTCATACTAGGGTAAGCGCAAGAAGGAAAAAAGAAAACCTACAGTACAGCATGATACATACAGATATCAAGTTGTTCAAAGTGTTTTTAAAGTAGAGAAGAAAAAGCCCACATTGTTTCAGTGTATCCATTATCCAAACTTATTCTAACATAAACTCAGCTCTTTGGGTGTGAAATTGTTAGATTTCTACATCAATACTGCAAGTGTTTCACTCAGCCTAAAAGAAGTGCTTCGCAGCGCCATATGTAACCCCCAAACTTAAGCCAAAGCCTCAGGACTCCTGGAGGTGACCTTTTCTTCAACAAAACCCAACCTCATCTGAGCCACTTCCCTGCCCACTAGACAAGGGCATGGTCTGAAGCTGAACCTGCCATACGACGAAGATTCCAAAATGTCAAGGAGCCATTGACTTCCGTATTTGTGCCAACGCATCACAAATATGGTTTCTTATAGTGGTGGGGCTGGGCTCAGCCCCAAAGTGCCAGATGGTCCTGAGTACTCAGAATAAAGCCATCTGTAGAACAATTCCTTCTACGGCCGTTACAATTTGTACTGATTATAAGCCTCCATCAGAATGTGTTTAGAACTCTTATCTATGGATAATCCTGAGCCTCTTCATTACAGCTCTGGGTTTAAGACTATACGTTCAGCTGTAAGAATGGGAGAAACACGTTGCATGAATATTCTGCTTATCACCCACTGAGGTAGGTCCTAATGTGCACTATACACCGCCTTCCTGGGAAACTCACAGACGAGAGGACGATTTAGACCCACTTGTGAAAGCTAATCTAAAGATACAAGATGCTACATGGGAGTAACCCTGGTTTCGAATTATATGTGAAGGAATAAAATGTTAAAGAAGTAAACAGTGGGTTCTATTTGGCCAATGATTAGACTCTTCTGTCTAGGACAAAAAGCCTACTTGGCCACGGATGGCCTATGGTTTGGGAGCAGCACCATAAGCTTACCCATGTGTAATATTTACATGGGTGCTGCCTGTAACAATAAAAACTCTTCACTGTTTATTTGATCCAGGACATTAGGATGTGTAATATCTAAAATAAGAGGATATTCCCTAGGTGATGAAATCCTTTTCTGAATCAATTTTGGCCCCAGTAGGTTGATACATTATTTCCTCACCGTGCTCAAAGCATTAAGGTACTCATAAAATGAGTTAATGACCCATTTAAAAATGCCCTTTATGGAAAAAAATCACTTTTCTATTCCAGGAAGCTGACATTACATTATCTTTATCATTACAATGTGATAGCATCTGAGAACTATTTACACGAAGGCACTGGCCAGGCTAGAAGTTATATGACGACCAACAATGTATTTGATATTGGGAGTAAAATAAAATATGAAAGTTATTTAATGTAACCTACCAGAACACTCTCTAATGGAACAGTTGAGATGTCATGCTGGCTTGACAGAACCATACCATGTAGGGAGACTTCTGGGTCATAGACGATTGCTTCTCAAAATGGCAAGAGGAATCCTAAGCCAGTTGGAAATTTCTGTTGTAATAACCAAACCTTTCGGTCCAACATTTGCAACAGAGGGCTTCCCATAAAGATTTTTAGTATATTTAAGAAATTCTGGACAAGAGTCTTTTCTTAACTGTCTCCCTTACACCCCTCATATTCCAGTGAGTTATCAGGATGAAAGGGACGATCAAGACATCTTACGTTGCTGTAAAAAGATAGCAACCAAAAAGGACATTCTGGTTTCCGTTGATCAGCACATCATAGGCAGTGCAACTCAACCATTTCATTCTGGACTGAAGCAGTGTCTTATATGACAAATATTTCATATGGAAAAGATTCCAGGTTTAGCTTCTTCTCTTCCTGTACTTTTCCACCTTTAATTAGTAGTGTTTGCCTTTTCCTTGTATAGGACTAGACCTGCCCTAAAACTCAGCCCAGGATCCCCAAGGCACATAAAGCTCAAAGCACTGGTTGGCTTTTGTGATCATTTCTTTATCAATAAAATTAGGGGACAGGACAAGGACAGAAAACCTTGTCTAGGACTTCCAAAGGCTGACATTCTAAATCCTCCCTCTGCCAACTCATCACAGACAAAACAGCAGAGTGATGAGTACTGACCACAATGGTTGTTCTTCAAGGTCGCTGTGTTTTAATAAACATTAGAACAGAGCATAATACCTTCTTCCCAGAAAAAAACATCATGTAAGTAACCAGGGAAGGATCTCTCGAATGTCAGAGATCACTGAATCAGTAATTTTGTGCATGGGCCTAAAGATTATCATACTGAGGGAAGTGAGTCAGACAGAGAAGGAGAAATATCACATGACATCCCTTATATGTGGAGTCTGAAAAGAAATGATAGAAATGAGCTTACCTGCAAAACACAAAGAGACTCAGCAACCTGGAGAATGAACTTATGGTTGCTGGGGGGAAGGATGGGGAAAATGGATAAATAGGGAATTTGAGATGGACATGTACTAACTGCTATATTTAAAATGGATAATCAACAAGGACCTACTGTATAGCACAGGGAACTCTGCTCAAAGTTATGTGGCAGCCCAAATGGAAGGAGATTTAGGGGGAGAATGGATACATACATATGTGTAGTTAAGTCCTTTCGCTGTTCACCTGAAACTATCACATTGTTAATCAGCAGTGCTAAGCTGCTAAGTCACTTCAGTCGTGTCCGACTCTGTGCGACCCCATAGACGGCAGCCCACCAGGCTCCCCCATCCCTGGGATTCTCCAGGCAAGAACACTGGAGTGGGTTGCCATTTCCTTCTCCAGTGCATGAAGGTGAAAAGTGAAAGTGAAGTTGCTCAGTTGTGTCCGACTCTTAGTGACCCCATGGACTGCAGCCTACCAGGCTCCTCCGTCCATGGGATTTTCCAGGCAAGAGTACTGGAGTGGGGTGCCATTGCCTTCTCCGAATCAGCTGTATTCCAATACAAAACAAAAAGTTTTTTTAAAATTAAGCTAAACATAATAATAATAATTCTGTGCATTTGCATCTGTGGGGGATGGGAGGCGGATGGGAAATGAGAGGGAAGTGTTTTAATTTTGCTAAAAACCCCTCATAACTGCTGAGGAACTACTACTAATTGTCCTAAGGTACAAAATTCTGGAAAAAAAAATATTTAAAACTAGAAGAAGTTGGGGGGGGGAGTCTAAAAGGGAATGTAATTTTTTTTTTATTCTTTTGTCTCTCATGAAAAGAAGGCCACGGTAGAAGGACAAAGAGTCTTGTTTTACAAGATTTCCTTTCTTGTCTGTATGATGTCTTGATCCACCCAGATATTTCCAAACGGATACATAAATAATATATTCCATTAAGTCATTATCTTTGTTCCAAGAAGTTAATCTTTAAAGATCTGTTTTTAAAGGATCAATACCAAAGAGGATATTCAGAGTGCTGGATTTACATGTGTCAGATACTTTAATTTTCCAAGGCTATTTGTGCAGGGTTGGTTCCTGTCTGGTAGCCGGTCATTAGGTTACTTGACAACCTCAAAGTGAGGATGTACCTAAATCGGCCAGATCCCCTTAACCGATGGTCAAATTTCTCAGTGCCAAGGCCAATCTGGTTCCACTTTATTTATGTAGAGCAGTGACACCTAGTGGCAGGGAAGGGAAATCACATCCGAATTCTCTGGTGATACGTCTCCATCCCTCAAGGGATTCTTCATTTCTTGTTGGGATTAGTGGCGGAAAAGTGACCCCAAAAGGGCTTAGGTATTTTATTGGTTGAGCACTGGTCTGATTTTGAAGAAATCCAGTGACTTATGACGACAGAGGATGAGATGGCTGGATGGCATCACTGACTCGATGGACGTGAGTCTGAGTGAACTCCGGGAGGTGGTGATGGACAGGGAGGCCTGGCCTGCTGCGATTCATGGGGTCGCAAAGAGTCGGACACGACTGAGCAACTGAACTGAACTGAACTGAGTGACTTGTGATTCAGGGTCAGCTCAGTTGGCTCGATCTATTCCAGCTTCTCTGGGAAAATGCAAATCCAGTATAGTGCTCAGAAATGGGAGGCTCCATAAAAAGACACAGAAGGGACTGGTGTTCTAAAGAAACCATGAGCAAATAGGGCATCACAGCTCTTCAACAGCCAACCGAGAGTACTGGACGATTATCCAGAGATTCTGGAGTGAACGGCACGCTGAGGACATTTTACCAGTACACAGAGATGGAAGCACGCACGGAAGTATGAATCACCATCACGGACTCATTGGTTTTCTGCCATTAGACTGGGAGTTCCCTGAGAGCTGAAACTATTATCTTCTCCTTTTGTTAAAACCAGCTACATGTGTCTGACAAATAGCAGGTAACAGTAAATGTTGAATGAACGAGAAGAGCGATAAAGAGAATGAATCAGTCAGCGAAGTACTTCTGGGAAGACTGCATAAGATAAGAAGCCTGCAGTATATGTCCACTAAAGCTGAGACAGCTTTTAGCAAACTTGATGCAGTTAAGTCATAGTACTAGCAGTTGATATGCATGGAATACTTATCATACACTATTCAAATGTATTCTCCTCTTGGCATTCCCATTTAGCAGCTGGGAATCCAAGCACCCTTCATTCCATTTGGGAACTCAAGAGCTGGGATTCCAACCAGGCAACTGGCTCCACCAACCGTGCTCTTCCCCATGACACTATACTGCCTCTCTTCAACAAAAGTGATTCTTTAAGCTCTAAAAGAAGTGTTTCAGTTAAAACAAGACTTCTTAAAGTGTGAGATCCATTATTGCACTGAAAATATGATATACATAGATTACTTCTGCAATGAATCTGTTATATCAAAGGAATCAACCCTTACATACACCATGCAATGTATGGGCTATCGTGCTTGTGCATGCTCAGTCATGCAATCGTGTCCAACTCTTTGTGACCCCATGGACTGTAGCCCTCCAGGCTCCTCTGTCCATGGGATTCTCCAGGTAAGAATACTGGAGTGGGTTGCCATCTCCTACTCCAGGATCTTCCTGACCCAGGGATGCAAACCTGTGTCTCCTGCATTGGCAGGCAGATGCTTTATCACTGTGCCACCCGGGAAGCCTGGAAATCCTGCTTGGAACATACACACACCCCCTTCAGATGGAGCCCTCCCCTACCCAAAGGCATCTGTTTTTTTTTTTAATAACTTAAGCATATTTTACAAAAGATAAGTTCTTCCCTTCCTTTGCTCTCCCCTGCCTCAGACGTTTTTAAGAACAAGGTTATATCATTTCTTAAGAGTTCCTGGAAAATGTCTACAAACTGAACCTCATAGATTTCTTCCTTATTGAAAAACTCCTTCTCCTGAGGCCACACAGAACCCCAGCTTGTCTGCTTAACGCATTGTTCATTCAGAGTGAAAGGAAAGCAGGATATGAGTATACTTCATATTCGGAGGTCATATGTGTCTCATTTGAACGTGAATGAACTGTGTGGCATCCAATGAGTTTTCTGATTTGCTAACATTCTGCAGTGGAAAGATCTTAGTTGGCCTCAGTTCCCCAAATAAGCTCAGCTGTTCAAGAAGGAAATATAGTATCTCCCAAGCTCCATCTGTAATCATCCATGAACTGAAGATTAGAGAATCCATCAAGATTGGCATCAACCCATAGTGAGTGGAGAAGATCTGAGGTCCCCAAGAGGGGCCATGAGCACATAGCAACTCCAAATTCTCTTTCTCATTATCATCATACCCAGTGTTACTGAAAAATAGCTCTTGGATACATTTGGGGGTGCACTTAGAGACCAAATCAATAGTCTCGAAGTCACCTTAACTATAAATTGTGCAGCCTTTCTTTCATGTGAATTCTTGCTACCTTGGGTTTTCTGTTCCCTGAACCCTTTATTCAAGAATTATGCAAGGTTATATTCTAGGTCTATTGTAATTTAGCATTTACAGTCCACGGTGCCTTTGGGACTAGATTACCTCCCTGCGTGATATTGTTTTTCATTTCTATGCTGACAAATACACCATTTCAACTGTCACTTAAGCAACCAGTTCAAGCTCTACTGTTATTTTAGCTCCATATTGTCAACCAGGTGGATTTATAAATGTGTTACCTGAAGGAAACGTTCCCCCAAATAGCAGAAGTGGAGACTTTATTTATTTATAATTATTTGTTAGATTTGTAAAAATGTTCCTGTTGCCGGAAAGCCTCTGGCTAAATACAAATTAAAACACTTTTGAATGTAGCAAAAAACAGCAGTGGCATCATTTTAATTACCCATTGGGGGATGGCAGGCAACAAAGATGTATTTATTTATTTCTTCCCTTGTTTAATGTGACTGCCTGCTTAGGGATATGAACTTCCTGTCTGCGTGTCTGCCACACTGACTGCATTGCCAGCATCCATTTGCCTCTTCTTAATAGCATCCTGTTTTTTTGTTTGTTTGTTTTGGTGGGGTGGTAGCAGGGAGGAACAGATTATTCTCTCTTATTTTGTAGCTTTGGGAGGAAAGGAATTCAGGATGACTCCCTCCCAGAAGAGGAAACTAGCTCTTCCTTCCTCCTAGCCTGAACACAGTTGTGGTTTTTGCTGCCCAGCCTGCCAGAATATCCTTCCATCCATTTCCATTTCTTCAAGTCTTCTTTTTCATTTCTCTTGATGTTTTCCCACTAAGTTCTCTTCTGTTTACATGAGCCAGCATCAATTTTTATTACTTGCAATCAAGAAACCCGACTTACACGGGAGGTTAAAACAAAAAGAAAAACAGCATGGATCACCCTTTAGCGTAATAGACAGTGTGTAGATTTATTTCAAACCCTATCAGTCTTGGGCCGGTTGGGAAACCACATTGTTCTTTAAAGATCACAGAGAACAGTCATTGACACAAGGTTTTACCTTCATAAAGATCGGATTTTGACTTCTGACTTTGCACATGCTGGACTTGAACAAGCTCCCTTAAACCTCTCCAAACCTCAGTTTCTTCATCCATCAAATGGGGTTACTCTAATGGCTACATGAGAAAATGTGCATAAAGCACTTATCTTCTGAGATAGCAATAAATAATACTCAATAAGTGTTGGCTCATTTGATTTTTTTCATCATCTGTCAACTGAGGAATAATAATATCCACACTCACTTGCAGAGTTATTTTCAGGATGAAATGTGTGAGACAATACTTTGAAATATATAGAGTCTACAAATATGAATCCAGAAAAAAATAGACAAGCTGCCCTCTGGCTCGTGCACAGAATTGAACTGACTCATATAGCAAGGCAACGCTGGCCCAGCGATTCCTCTGGTAAGAAATGTTTAGCAAGTAGCTGGAAGCTTTCATGTTCCAACAAAGGTGGGTAAAGGGGAATTTGCCCTGGGGACAAAGAGATATATTTTAGGAAAACTTTTTTTTTTCTCCCATTGAGTCTTCTTATCCATAAACATGGACTATTGTTACATTGATTTCATTCTTTTTTACTTTCATTCATGAGAGTTTTGTAGTTTTCCTTGTATAAGTTTTGCACTTACCTTGTTATATTTACACCTAAGTATTTCTTATTTTGGATGTTATGGAAATGCTACTGTGGTATTTTTTAATTTATTCTTTAATTGGAGTATAATTGCTTTACAATATTGCATTAGTTTCTGCTGTACAACAACATGAATCAGCTCTATGTGTACACATATCCCCCTCCTTCTTGAGCCTCCCCCGACCCCCACTCCCATCCCACCCCTCTAGGTCATCACAGAGCACCATGCTGAGCTCCTGTGCTATACAGCAGCTTTCCACTAACTATCCGTTTTACACAAGCTAATGTATATACGTCAGTGCGACTTCTCAACTGGGCCCACCCTCTCATTCTCCTCCTGTGTCCACAAGTCCACTCTCTACACCTGCGTCTCTATTCTTGCCTTGCAAATAGATTGATCAGCACCGTTTTTTTAGATTCCAGATATACCAGAAAGCTTCTCTTTTTAGAATTAGTTGATGATGGTACATTTTAGACATTCAAACATAAATAATAATTTAAGGAAAACCAACATGCCCATCACTCAGTTTAAGAAATAAAACCTTGCTAATAGTGATGAAATTGTTTGTGTAGCTTTTCCAATCACATTTTTCTACATATGCATTCATCCCTGAGGGCTTCCCCAGGGGCTCAGTGATAAAAAAAACCTGCCTGACAAGCAGGAGATACAGGTTCGATTTCTGGGTTAGGAAGAGCCCCTGGAGTAGGAAATGGCAACCCACTCCAGTGTTCTTGATTGGGAAATCTTACAGAGAGAGGAGCCTGGTGGGCTACAGTCCATGGGATCGCAAAAGAATCATATGTGACTCAGAGACTAAACAAAAATCCCTAAACTATATGTAACTATACACACATACTTATATAATTATTTTTGCAAATTTTAAAATCATAATATAAGTAGAGGTGATATACTATCTGGATTCTTAGGAGACTTGCATTTTTTCCCTCTAGCAACATTTTTTTGTTTCAAATTTTATTGCATTTGATTTACAATGTTGTTAATTTCTGCAGTGATTCAGTTATACACATATATATTCTTTTTTATACTCTTTTCCATTATGGTTTATCACAGGATATCGAATATAATTCCCTGTGCTATCCAGTAGGACCTTGCTGTTTATCCATTCTATACATACAATAGTTTACATCTGCTAATCCCAAACTCCCAAGCCTTCCCACACCCACAGTCCCCACCCTTGGCAACCACAAGCCTGTTCTCCTCAACGTTGTTTTTGAGATTCAATCTTTGTTGTGTCTGGTTTTGTTCAGTGCTGAATTGTATGATTTCATAGGAATGTATCATAATGATGGTGATGCTCATTTGGATCATTTCCAGTTCCAACATCCTCTCATCCATCTCCTTTGTGCTTCAAATCCAAAGTCTCTCTAGTCTAGTACTTCTCAAATTTGAGTCCACCAGCATCATCTGGACGGCTTCTTAAAATAAAGGCTTCTGGGCCCCTCCCCCAGATTCAATAAATCTGAGATGAAACTCAAGAATTAAAACAGTACACAAGCCCCCGTGTCCCTGCCCTTTGAAGGAAAGGGCTTTTGGCTTAGTCTCCAGATCTCCCTTAAGTTTCAAAAGGCTGACTCGAGAGTTAAAGATTCAGTTCAGTTCAGTCGCTCAGTCGTGTCCGACTCTTTGCGACCCCATGAATCGCAGCAGACCAGGTCTCCCTGTCCATCACCAACTCCCAGAGTCCACTCAAACTCCTGTCCATCGAGTCAGTGATGCCATCCAGCCATCTCATCCTCTGTTGTCCCCTTTTCCTCCTGCCCCCAATCCCTCCCAGCATCAGAGTCTTTTCCAATGAGTCAACTCTTTGCATGAGGTGGCCAAAGTATTGGAGTTTTAAAGATTAAGAATGTGAAAATGTAGAAACAAAGAATAGCTGTTGTCCTGGAAGACTAGTAACAAGTTAGACTATAAATCTTACACATGGCAGAATCACAGAACTCACCGGTCCCTGAAAGGTATAGATGAAGACCAGAGACACATACCTAAGCTGTTTTTATAGGAAGCAGACCCCCTCCAGATGAAAACAGCTAACTGCAAGAATACAGACCTCAAACTGGTTGAAACCATAAAACTGATGATGATTGAAACTTTGACCTTGATCCAATGATCAGAGAACTGTGCCTGAACTGATCATGCAGCCTGCAGCCACCACTCCCACCACCAACACCCTGTCTTTAAAACGTCATCCCCAAAAGCCAATGGGGAATGTGGGTTTTTTTTAGCATGAGCTGCCCATTCTCCTTGCTTGGCACCGAGCAATAAATGCTCCATGCCCCTTCACCACAACCCAGTGTTAGTAGATTGGCTTTAACACACACGAGCAAGACAACCCAAGTTTGGTGAAAGTGAAAGTTGCTCAGTCATGTCTGACTCTGCCACCCCATGGACTATACAGTCCGTGGAATTCTCCAGGCCAGAATACTGGAGTGGGTAGCCGTTCCCTTCTCCAGGGGAGCTTCCCAACCCAGGGATCGAACCCAGGTCTCCTGCATTGCAAGCGGATTCTTTACCAGCTGAGCCACAAGGGAAGCCCCAAAAGTGTCCTTTTAACAAGTTCCCTGGGGAGGCAGACATTGCTGGTCCAGGGACCACACTTTGAGAACCATTCTTCTGGGTTATATTTAACAGGGGAAGTGGTAGGTCAGAGAATACAAACACCTTCATTATATATAGGCATTCCCATTCTCCAAATTCTCATGGACCCTGGAAAAATACCTTTGTAATTTTTTTTTTCAAAGTTGCCAATTAGTGTTTCCCACCAGGCAGAAAGCGTCTCATACTGTATTAGTTTCATCAGACCTAGCACACAACACACTCCAAAAAGTTGGTTATGAATGGATGAGTACTTGGAAAGCCTCCAAGTTCACCCAGAGCATCTTTACCCTGGAGGTAGAGAAAACCCCAGTGTGTGAGGCTAGAATATCTTCCGTGACAGGGACATGCTTGGTGACTCTATTAATTTCCTTGGATTCCAAATTCTGCATTTCCATCCAATAATCATCTGTATATAACCCGAATGAAGCTCATGCTGGCCGAGTCTCAGCTGTTCTTCAGGGTTTATATTACGTGAGTCCTCATGTGGTGGTGGTGAGGGGATCTGTCCTCAGGGGAGAGGCAGAAACCCTCAGGTACTGAGATTCCACTATGTGTCAGGCACTTGATCTTGTTTAATCTCCATAGAAGTCTATGTTGCAGGCATCATTATCTCCAACACGTATAGTTACAGTGGTAATAATAATAACATCAGGTAAAGTTATGGAGTGTATCCTGTGTATAAAGCACTCTTCAAAGCTCCTTGTATGGATCAACTCACTTAATCCTCACCACAGTCCACAGTATGATGAGCAATGGTTTAGAGCAATTAAATAATTTGATCCCAGGTGCATCCCTAGTCAATGAAATCCTAATCTGTTTGACTCCAAGATTACCGTTCCTTCCTTTTTTACCATCAGCATCAGCCAATTCACTTGTTCACACATAAACGGAAGCCCAAGTTTGGGGAGATGCAATCTCAGCTTTATTTCTTTCTATCAATTCAGTTGAAATTAGTCCCAAGTATCCCAAGCCATTAAGGGGAAACACACACAGAGTTATTCGAACAATCTTTTTTTTTCCCCCCAAAGGAAACTAGCTAGTTTCAGTGGACCAAAATTCCAACTGGACAGCTATTTAGGATGACAGAAAATAAACATGAAATTTAATTTGAAAATATATTTACCAGTACCCCTCTGTCAATCAGATGTCCACCTTGCATTTGCAAGGGTCTAACAGCTGTGAACTCCAACTGAAGAAAGGCTCTCTGTACCAGTCAAAATTACTGTATCACAGACCATTCACATGCAGAAGCTGCTGCCTTTCCGGTATCTTATTTTTTTGTTTTGGAAAATACTGAGAGAGTCTTTGCTACAGATTGTGCTATCAGACAAGATGAATGATCATCAAAATACAGTCAGCAAAATTTTAAAACTATGGATAAAGAAAAGATATTAATATCCTTTCTAAGGTAATCAGTACTTTTTGTTTGACAAAGAAATTGCCCACTGTTTATGGTTTATGCAAATAATATATGTTAATGTCAAAGCTGCAGAGTATATAGCTTTGCATATAAGTGTTTGTGGAAAATACATGCCAATACATTTTAAACCTTTCCTCATATAAATACAGCGATTTCATAAATATACAGTACCTTGTTTTTAAAAACATTTATTATAATTTTATGCAATGCAAATCACATTAGAATAAATTATTTTTTGCTAAAATGGCAAAGTCAGCAAAATTACAGGGGAAAATAAAGTCCCCGCCATTATGTACTCTTCAATTACCTTAAAATGAGCGCCAAGATGAACAGAAGTGGGGAGAGAGACAAACAACTCAGGCAAAAACTGGGCAGAAGACCTTAATGGACGTTTCTCCAAAGAAGGCATACAAATGGTGAGTAGATTCATGAAAACATGCGCCACATCACTACTTATTAGAGAAATGCAAGTCAAAACTACAGTGAGGTACCACCTCACACCTGACAGAATGACCATTACTCAAAAACCTGCAAATAACAAACGCTGGACAGGGTGCAGGGCAAAGAGAACTCTCCTACACTGTTGGTGGGAATGTAAGTTTGTGCAGCCACTAATGCAAAATAGTGTGAATGCTCCTCAGAAAACTAAAAACAGAATTACCATATGACCCACCAATCCCACACCTGGGTATATACCCAGACAAAACTATAATTCAATACAATATATGTACCCCTATGTTCATAGCAGCCAGAACATTCACAGTAGTCCAAATATGAAAACAACTTAAATGGCCATCTATAGGTAAATCTATAAAGAAGACGTGGCACGTGTATACAATGGAATACTCCTCAGCCATTACAAAGAACGAAATAATGCCATGCGCAACAGCACAGATGCAACCAGACATTATCAAGTGAAGTCAGTCAGAAAGGGAAAGATAAATACCATATAATATCCTTTATATGTGGACTCTAAAATAAGGTATAAAAGAACCCATCTATAAAACAGAAACAGACTCAGAGAGAACAGACTTGTGCTTGCCAAAGGTGTGGGGAGAGGGATGGATGGGAGTTTGGGGTTGTTAGCTGCAAACTGTTAATTATAGAATGGATAGACAACAAGGTCCTACGGTATAGCACAGGGAACTATATCCAATCTTCTGGGATAGACCATATTGGAAAAGAATATGTGTGTGTGTGTGTGCTGTGCTGTACAGCAGAGACTGGCACAACCACCCGTACCCTCCCAAACAGCATTCACTTTGATGCTCTCAGCCAGCAGGCTTCTCAGTCAACCTAGGGATTCTCTGTGCTCATAGCATTAGTCTTGCCTTTGCTGCTCGATGTATTTGAGAACCAACATGCTTTATTATGGGCTTCCCAGGTGGTGCTACTGGTAAAGAACCTGCCTGCCAATGCAGGTTAGACGTAAGAGACGTGGATTCGATCCCTGGGTCGGGATGATCCCCTGCAGGAGGGCATGGGAACCCACTCCAGCATTCTTTCCTGAAGAAGCCCTTGGACAAAGGAGGCTGGCAGGCTACAGTCCATATGGTTGCACAGAGTCAGACACAACTGAAGTGACTTAGCATGCATTCATGTGCTCTATTATGGATTGATGATGAAGACGTTCAGCCAAGATAATTCCTGAAGATGTGAGAATCAACCCTAATTATTACAGATGGAGCAAGAACAGGCCCTGATAGAGATCATTCTAACAGGGCCCTAAAGAAAGGCCTAAGAGAAAAAGATGTATGTAACTGCAGAGAGTCACTAAGATGAATGCTAACCATTTCTTCATTCATGGATCCACGCATGTATTCATTCAGCAGGTAATTAACTGTGCCCGTAAAATGTGCCAGATGTGATTCTATTCCTGGAGATGTTGCAATGTACATGTCAGAAAAGGCCCATGCCCTTGTGGAATTTATAGTCTAGATGCTTAGATAAGTGAGCAAATGAGGACATGGGATTATTTCAAAGAGTGATGAGTAAACGTCCCTATCATGGAAGACACTCTTGATGGAGTGATGCAGGGACATGTCTCTGAGGAGGTGACATTGGAAAGAAAATCAAAATGAAATGCAGCCAAACATAGGATGATCAGAGGAAGGTACTCAAGGTCTAGCCAGAGCCAAGGCCAGAGAAGGATGAAAAAAGTCAGAGTGGCCGACACAGAGAGGGGACAAGAGGGAGGGAGGCAGCGCACAGGCTGGGGAAATACCGGGCCCATGCTTGGTGGAGTCCTGGAGGCCGTACTGCAGACTTCAGACTTAATCCTAAGTGAGTAGGAAGCTCCTGAGCGCTTACTCTGGGCACTGACACTTCCTGAAATGTCACTGTGTGAAGAATGACATGAGAAGCAGGATGTGGGGAGCCTGGATAGAAGGCCATTGCCGCCTGCAGGATGAGAGATGGAGGTGGGCTGGACCAGTGAGTCAGCAGTGGGCTGCAGACATGTGGACCGATGCAGGATGTATTTGAGAGAGAAAAAAGACAGAACTTGCTGATGGATTGAAGGTAGAAGGTGAAACAGAAGAAGGAATCAAGACTGACTCAGTAAGTTTTTTATATCAGCAGGTCAGAAGATAGGGGGTGGGCATTTACTGAGAAAGGATTAAAAATAAAAATGATAAAAGGAAAGAAACCAAAAAAAGAAGAAAAAATAACACAGAAAGACACAGGTATGAGGGAAAGCAAGACATCCATCTGTCTCCCCCTTTACCCGTCCACAAACATCCCATGACTGCCCTCATCTGACACTCCTTGGTCTTTATTCAGAACTCAGGCCCAAAGAGAGGGATGTAATTTATTTACTGTCCACCCACCCTGCCCTAAAGACTCCCACAGGCACCCTCAAGTGCATGAAATGCTCCCATCAACTTCATACTTTCATTGCTATGATCTGCCTTCAAGAAGAGAAAACTAGTGTTCAGGGAGGTTAATTACTTATCCAAGTTCACAAAACTAACCAGTGACAAAGCTTCTCTGAATCGGCAGCTTCTGAAGACAATACTTGGTTGAAAAGCCAGCTCTACCGATGGCAAGTTCTGAGGGTTGCAATGAGTTTCCTCATCCGTTAAATGGAGGTTAATAACTTCACAGCAAAGTACTGTGAAGATGAAATGAGATGAAAGTCACCAGTCAACCTGGCACGTTGTAGGGCAGATTTACTCTTGAAAGTGGTTGCTTGCAGATTAATTTTAAAACTTTAAAGTTACCCGATACAGGGGAGAAATCAAAATAGACTACATGCATCTTCAGAGATCTTTGTTCTAAAATCTTTAGTTGTTTAAATCTGATTCCTTCAGTAAAAGACTTCCACTCAGACAGAAATAAAAAGTCTGCTTTTTGATGAAGAGTATATTTTATGTTTGTTTTGTTGTTTTTTTTTTTACACTGACAATTAATAGTAAGTTTCAAAGAAAAATCTTCAAAGGGATTTGAGGAACTGCAGTTGATTTCATAACTGTCAGTGCATGTTTTGGATGCCCAGACTCCACTTGAACGATGTCTGTGTCTGTCTTAGACGTTCCTGGCGGGGGGTAGGGGGGTTGGAAACGGGGCATGGATGACCATCACTCCCTGATTATTGGTTGAATAGAGGAGACACAAGCTCTGAGACTGTTGTGAGGCTGATCCTACACTTACATGATCAGAAGAAAGCCAGTCTGTAGGGCCGTGTGGCTCTATGTGTGGCTTCAAGAAAGAGACTGAGTGAGAGAGCAGCTACCTTGGATCTCAGTGGCTTTCTAACTCTTGGTTCTGGCCCCTCATTCCTGCTGAGTTTCCAATTTCGGATTCTAGCCTCCCAAGAGGTCTAGCTCTATTTCTTATTAAGTTCCACATTACATCTTTGAATCCTTATACTAAATCTCCCTTTCATTTTTCCTTAGCCTGATATGAATGATCTCCTGTTACCTGCAAATAAAGGCATCACAAGAGATGCAGCTTTCACTAAGGTGGGAGCTAAAATCGTGGATCATCACTGTCTTGAAGGGCGCATATTCTGGAAGGCTTGAAAAGGGCAAGCGTGTCTATGCTTTATAAAGAGACAAATGGCTGAGAGAAATTATATATCATGGAAGGTACTGAAATCACTAATACAATCACCCCACTCTACAACAATGGCTTACCCATCCCTCCAACTTGCCTATTCAACTGTTCCCTTCATGACCCCCCTTTATCAAGACATTTCGTCACTGGTTTTTGTACTATCTTCCTTTTCTTTTTGTGCCCCGCCCCCCTCTCATACTTACATCTCTCTCTAGTTCCACAGTCCTGGGTCTTATTTCTGCAATTTTCTTGATAATATCCTTACTACCCTGTCCCTTCTCATTTCCCTACATTCACCAAGACAAAAATCCCAGCCCCAAATGAACCATAGTCTCCCCTTTTCCATGTATCACAGCCTGAACAGTGTTCCTCCCAAAATTCATGTTGAAATCTTAAACCCCAGCACTTCAGAATTGTGACTGTATTTCGAGAAGCATCTTTAGAGAGATAGGTAAACTGAGACCCTGGAGGTAGGTCCAATCCAATATGACCGGTGTCCTTAAAAGAAGAGGAGCTAGGACACAGACACACAAGAAAGAAAGACTATATTAAAAGAGAGAAAAGATATCCATCTATAAGCCAAGGAGCGAGACCCTCAGACAAAACCACCCTGCCAACACCTTGACCTTGGACGTCTAGTCTTCAGGACTATTAGAACTAAATGTCTGTTATTTGAGCCACCTCACCTAAGGTACTTTGTTATGACAGCCCTAGCAAACTGATACACAATCCAGGTCCCTGAGCATCTGAGAGGTGCTGGAGAAAACTACACAACTGGGCAGAATGCACTCACTATCGACTTATGATCACCGCCAACCCTCACTGGACCCTCGGCCTAGGAATTCTGCTACAGTTCTGAGTAACCTGCATTTCCACTCTCCTTAATGTATGTTTCTACTTTTTTTCAGATCTCCAAATATCCCCCACCACACTTTCCATCCCTCTTCATGACGACATTCATTCCTACTGCACACTCCAACAAGAGTCAGGAGCAAATGCATTCAACTTCCTACCTGTGTAGCTTCAATCTCACCTACACCCTGCTTCACTCATGCTCTGGTTCCCATGGCACACCCTACCCCTGCCTTCTTAGAATCTTCTCTGCTTTCAATCATTCTACCTCAACCAGCTCCTTTCCATCAGTATCAATAAAAAGTGCTCAAGTCTCTTCCAGATTATATCAGTCTCCCCGACTATAAAGTGAACATAATTACAGCTCCCTTAAATAGCTGTTGTGAGTGCTATGTGCAAATATCCAGCATATGCCTGGAACACCATAGAAACATATGATCCTGCTTACATTTCCATCAGAATAGCAATGTCTCTGTGTCTCTCTCTATCAAACACACAGTCTGTCTCCCTCTATATATATATATAATATATATAGAGAGATTTATATTATCTATTTACATACACACACACACACATTTGGGGCTTCCCAGGTGGAGTTAGTGGTAAAGAACTCACCTACCAATGCAGGAGACATAAGAGATGCAGGTTTGATCCCTGGGTTGGGAACATCCCCTGGAGAAGGGCATGGCAACCCCTCCAGTATTCTTGCCTGGAGAATCCCATGGACAGAGGAGCCTGGTGGGCTATAGTCCATAGGGTCGCAAAGAGTCGGACACGACTGAAGAAACTTAGTATGCACAGTTCAGTTCAGTTCAGTTAGTCGCTCAGTCGTGTCCGACTCTTTGCAACCCCATGAATTGCAGCACGCCAGGCCTCCCTGTCCATCACCAACTCCCAGAGTTCACTCAAACTTACGTCCATTGAGTCAGTGATGCCATCCAGCCATCTCATCCTCTGTTGTCCCCTTCTCCTCCTGCCCCCAATCCCTCCCAGCATCAGAGTCTTTTCCAATGAGTCAACTCTTCGCATGAGGTGGCCAAAGTACTGGAGTTTCAGCTTTAGCATCATTCCTTCCAATGAACACCCAGGACTGATCTTTAGAATGGACTGGTTGGATCTCCTTGCAGTCCAAGGGACTCTCAAGAGTCTTCTCCAGCACCACAGTTCAAAAGCATCAATTCTTCAGCGCTCAGCTTTCTTCACAGTCCAACTCTCACATCCATACATGACCACTGGAAAAACCATAGCCTTGACTAGACAGACCTTTGTTGGCAAAGTAATGTCTCTGCTTTTCAATATGCTACCTAGGTTGGTATTTCTCCACTGATCTATATATGTACATATATATATATACATATTATATTATATATGAAACCTGTATGTCATAGATTTTGCATATAAGGTAGAAGAAATCCCAGTAGGCATTTAAAGTTTAAAAATAATTATTTTTGGCTCTAAATTCTGACACTCTGATGTAGACTGTACTTGATGAGACCCCTTAGGAATAAAACACATTTTGTGTTACATGAAGAGGGCAGAATGAGCTGTTTAGCATAAAATCAGTCAGGTTGCTGGGACTGCTTCTAGTGATGGACATGCAGAAGCTGACACTATAAAGAGAACGGTTCCTTGGTTAAAGTAAAGCACAGGTCCTTTTCCAGACAACAGAGAGGGAGCACAAGGACAAAGGATGTAGGATGAGCCTCCCTAGGACAGTCAGACTGGGGAGGATACACTCTGGAGTATAAGTACGAGCAAAAATCTCCATTAGAGTTGCTGCTCTGGGATGGAACCATCAGTCCCACAGCCTGGATATCATCACCATGGAAACAACATTTGAACCCCCCTGGGCATCACCATCAAGAGAACCAAAATCACCAGCATATACAATTGTCATTGCGGATGCTCTAATCCTTGTCATCGTACAAGAAGGACCATATGCCCTTTGTCATCCATCATTGCTGCTCCGACCTGGGTCCCTTTGCTCTGAGTCCAGTGTGCCCTGATACCCGAGGAGGAGGAAAAACCATTGGTGCTTGCTGAGCAGCTCCTGGAGAAGCTGTGTGGCCAGCTGTGTGTTAAGAATCTGGTGGGCACAAGTTCTGCAGATGTTCTTTGAAGTCAGAGCTACGTCTCAGGACAACACCAGGCTGATGGTGGTGATGCAGTTATTCAGCAAATCGAAGGGCTCCTCATCCACAATGGGCATGTCTGCAGAGCTGCAGAAGGTGGGCCTGTGTCAGGGTCCCCATCACTGTCAAGCTGGCAGTGGCCCACATCTGACTGTGGATAGGACATGGGAAGACTGGATTTGCTCACAAAGTATGCAGGCCTGGCCTGGGCTCTCCTTGGAAGGGTCCTGAGTCTGTCTGAGCTAGGCCACCTCATCAACAGGCCTCTCTGCTATTGTCTGCCGTGCATGGATGTGTGGCTTATCCAGAGCCCTCCCAGCCCCACCCAAGCTCAATGAGTTTCACTCTCCACTCAGCCCTGTTTCTCCCAGGGCTGCCAAGACACCACCAGGCCACCCACATTCTGTTACCAGGAACAGTGCTGCTTCACACCACCCTTCTTCCTTCCCAAATGGACTGCCAGGCATTCTATTCAAGGCTTCTATTGTTTTCTAGACTGTGTATAAACCTGATTATTTTCTAATTTAAACAAAAACTGAGCAAGCAGGCTTCCCTGGTGGCTCAGGGGTAAAGGATCTACCAGCCAACACAGGAGACCTGGGTTCGATCTGTGGTCCACATGTCATAGAACAACTAAGCCGCCCGGGTGCCACAACTGTGCAGCCTGTGCACCAGAGCCCAGGAACTGCAACTACTGAGCTCACGTGCCAAAGCTACTGAAGCCGAAGGGCTTCGCAACAAAAGAAACACTGCAATGAGAAGCCCATGTACTGCAACTAGAAAGAAGCCTGTGCAGTATCGAAGATCCAGTACAGCTAAAAATTAGTAAATCAATAAAATTATTTTTAAAAACTGAAAAAGCAAAAATACGTAAAGAAACAAATAGTAGCCTTAAAGACGATTTCCTGAAAGTCTTACTAATCCTATATATATTAAATCATCCCAAATGGTTAAAGGAATGTTTAGATCGGGATGAGTTGTGTAATGAGATTCACACTTCATTCCTGTGTTTCCTTTTACCTGTGGCCCTTCTTCCTTTTGGACAGGTAACAGTCATTGTCAAGGGGTGGTTAATCAGAGAGAAGCATGGAGTTCTTCTCCTGCTTTTGCCTTTGAAAAGTTTAGATCTTTGAATTATGAAAACATAAGCCCTGAGGGAAATCAGGAAGCAGAAAGTACAACGTGTAAGCGCATCCTGTGAAGAGAAAGAATTCCCGGGGCTGAAAGAATCAAGGGCACAAATAGGACCACTGGTGCAAATTTCTAGGAGTCCTTTTTCGACAAAGCAGGGATAGGACTAAATGTCACAAAGAAACTGGGATCTGAAATGCAAGTCTTCTTGAGAAAGCAACTTGTTGTTAGGAAAGTGAAAGCAGGAACCGAGGGGAACACCACCAGGCCCACTTCCCCCTCCCCCATGTGGAGGAACAAGTATTGAGACACAGGCACACTGTGGTGGGGGCTGGAGGGATCTCTCTAGCCCAGTGGTTCATGGCAGGGGATGACTTGGCCCCTGAGTGAACACTTGGCAATGCCTGGAGATATATTTGGTGTCCTACGTGGGAGGGAGGTGTTGCTACTCACATCTAATAGGTAGAGGCCAGAAATGCTGCCAATGACTCAGCAATGCACAGGTCAGCCCCCAACAAAGAACCATCTGAACTGAGATGTCACTGGCAGAATTCCTAAGGAGAACGAGCTGCATAACTTGCAGGGCCCAATGAAAACTCAAATACAGATCCAATCATGTTCCAAAATGTTAAAGTGGTGATGGCAGAGCATTAAACCAAACACAGGTCTTCCTACGCACGTGGACCTGAGAAAGTATACTGGCTGCATAACCATAAAGCTAGCCCTGCTGCTGAGAAGTTTACACAGACAGCCCTTTCATCATCAAAGGGCCAAGAGGCCATGCCTCTCGAAGAAGGTCTGGGAATGGCTGGGCTTCCCAGGGACAGTCCTCTGACCTACAGAAGCTCCAAAGCAAAGAGGGGACCTAGATGTGTCAGCACCAGGAATGCAGGGGAGGACAAAAAAAACAAAACAAGTAGATTTAGGAAGCCAGACTAGGAAGCTTCAAATTCATCCAGTTAGAGAAGAAATATCAAGTATGCAAAGCTCCCCAACTGTGACTGCAGAAGTGAAAGTATGTTTCTAAAAGCAATTACAGAGAAAGAAATCATATTTAAAAGATTGATGGACTTAATCACATAAAAATAAAAATCACCTATAAGCTAGGAAGTAGCCTTCAAAAGGAAATGACAGTCAAGGAAAAACCACTTATGGCTGATCAGCAGATGCAGAGGCAAGAGTAGTACTATGTAAAGAGTTCTTATAAATCAATAAAATGAAAATGCATTAGAAAAAATAGGCTATCAACCCCTCCCCAAACTGTAAATGTCATAATCAGAAATGTAATAATAGATTTAGTACCACTAAAAAATTTAAACATACAAAACTGATAATAAAACATTTTTTAGCTATCATTTTGAAGAAAGAACAAAAATAATTATAACCCTGAGTTTGATAGAAGAAAAAGAAAGTAGAATACTTTTCACACTCTGCTGTTAAGTTTATATACTGATATTATATATTGATAGGAGTTTTCTGGATGGGAAAAATACAATATGCATCAAAATGCTAAAATGATAGACTCTTCCTTCAGTAATTTCATCCACGTTCCTTAGTCCTGAGGAAATCTTCAGGCACGTGAATTTAAAAATCAGTTAAAAAAGAGGTTTCCTAACTTGTCTAAATTCTTTCAGCTCCTAAATAGCAGAACAAGTATTTGAACCCAGACAGACCTGCCTTCTCCAGAGGAAGGTACATCAAAAATAAGCAGGTAAGAGATGACACAAAAGGTCGATAAGCAACTCTCAGTGAGTCAAACTCAGGGCCTGGACCATCCCTCTCTGTACATGAGGTCAGAATCATTGTGTGGGATGCGAGGATGGTACACTTCTAGGGATCTAAGCATTCAGCAGGAAGAGGAAGATAACTCAAATCCTTCTTACACAGTGGACATTTCCTCAGGACTCCAGGTCAGGATCAAACTTTGTGATGAATATTGAATCCCTTGACCTGTCTGTTCTACAAACAGCCAATCTACAGCATGAATAAAATCATCTCTCCCATTAGTAAGAGGCTTCAAGATATGAATGAGAAATCACATTCTTTCAGAGCACCCCCAGAGCACGTGTTCAGTGGAGCTGAAATGACATCCGGGACTGCAGCTCTCTGAGTGATGACTCGATTCCATGGATGAATGACTGTAGAATCACCAGCATAAAACAGATGGGCCATGCATTTTCACAGGCAGAAGTAACTCTGATGATGCCATTAGAATTAAGAAGGAATGGACACAAGAATTTCAGGGGGAGACTTGTGATCTTTTAGCATATTTCATTTCTGGAAACATGCCTCTCTACAGACCACACATACATCACCAGAAACTCCCCAGGTCTCGGTGGGACCACGACCCTCTGTGGTTTGCAGCACTGCCCCGGGAAACTCTTGGATGTCATGTAAAAGTGAAGGCCCAGACTCCAGTGGGTTGATGGAGGAAAACCTTCTGTGTGAGAACAGACTGTTCACGTGTGTGCATGTGTGTGGTGTGTTATCTGGTTCTTCCCAACTCTGCAGGACTGCAGACTCTGGAAAGTGCAAGCGTTAGCCACTCAGTCATATCTGACTCTTTGGGAACCATGGGCTATAGGCCCGCCAGGCTCCTCTGTCCCAGGCATTCTCCAGGCAAGAATACTGGAGTGGGTTGCCATTCCCATCTCCAGGGGATCTTTTAGACCCAGGGAATGAACCCGGGTCTCCCGCATTTTGGGCAGATTCTTTACTGTCTGAGCCACCAGGGAAGACCTGGAGCCCCCATCAACCTTACCATGTTTCTTAAGCCAAATTCTCCTGGGAAGATAATGGTCCTACCAACAGCTGGGGCCTGGGTGACCTGGGCCAATGTCCTCTGACTTCTCCTCTTTGCCTCAGTCCTCCTGCCTCTTACGCAGGCCGTGCAGAGTCTGGAGTCCTGTAGGGATCCCCCTGTCTATACGCCTGTCCAGTTCACACCCTGCATAGTTCTCTGAAGTGACTTGTGATGGAGGTAAGTCTGACTTCCATCCTCTAATCTGTGCCCTCTTCACAGCCCCGATGCCAGCACAGCCTTGTCTTCAAGGATCACCACCCCTGAGAACAGCTCTGGATGAGAAAGACAAAGGCAGAATGTGGGAGTGAAAATAGAAAGAAATCAAGACTTAACAATCAGATGCCAAATTGGGAGCTTTTATAGCATCACATGGTGGCTAAATGCAAACACCCAGCAAGTTCTTTTCCCTCTTGCCTGTACTTTCTTTCTCATTTCTTTATTGAAGATCTTTAGAGCAGCACTGTTTATTGTCTATTTCTTGATACAGAACTGACATCTCTCATAGAAATAAGCATGCTCTCTCCTTGGCCAAACTAAATCACATGTAAGCCAAAAAAGATGCTTGCCACCTACATACTTGGGGCTGGTAGAACATTTACTCTACAGGTTCTGTGACATTTTATAAACATCAAGTCTATGTCCCACCCAACACTGCTGGATCCATATTTCCCTGGTGAAGAAATGTTGGCCAGGAAAAGTTAACTGACTTCCCCAAGATGGTAGTGAGTACCAAGGCAAGGGTCTTTATGACTCCCAAGTTCCAGGCATCAGCTGGGCAATATACATTAATTCCAGCCTTCATGCACCAGTCTCACCAGAGAAAAGAATTAATAACATCACAGATGCATAATTATAAACCATAATAAACAAAACTGGAGCTCTATCTCCAGCAGCAGAGGAAAAGCCAAATAAACGATGGTTCATCCATATATAATAAATTATTGTAGGCAATAAAAATGAATATGCATAAATACATTTATGTATTTACAGTATGTCCTCCGTATGTTGATAAATAAAAAGAAAATAGGGTATAGGATGGATTATAAAATGTGTTCCTACTGTCATTAAAAGAAAAATAAAAGACAAATATACATAGTCCAGTTTTTATTTTTATTAGTTTGGCTGCACCAGGTCCTACTTGCAGCATGCAGGATCTTCAGTCTTCATTGAGGCATGCAAGATCCTTAGCTGTGGCCTACGGGACCTATTTCCCCAACCTGGGATGGAACCTGGGCCCCTGCCCTGGGAATGCAGAGTCCTAGCCACTGGACCACCGGGAAAGTTCCCGTCCAGGCTTTTAACTGCTATCTGATACTGCCCTCCCTCAGGTACAGACCATCCTGTTAGCCCATGCCTTAGTACAGGGATGAGAAAACCATAGTCCATGGACCATATCCACCCTCCTGCCTGTCGCTGCAAATAAAGTTTTATTTATTTATATATTGTCTATGGCTCCTTTCACGCTACAACAGCAGAGTTGATCAGTTGTGGCAGACACTGAATGACAGCAAACCCTAAAGCATTTATTATCTGGCACGTCACAGAAAAAAACTGCCAACTCTTACACTAGTTTATCCAGGAATCGGGGGGGTGTGGATACTCTGAAATTATAGCATCTGAATTCCATCTAAGTGCTGGTCTTCCCGTGAGAATTTTGTCAGCATCCCTCACTTCATTCTCTCAACAACCCTATGTGTTGTTATTAACCTGTTATTAACCTCACTTTGTGTAATAAGGCAGAACAAATATGACTCCATATTAGATCTGTTTCATTGTAACCTCTGTATTCTTACTGCTTTTACAAGTTAAGAACATCACCTATAGCCTGAAACATACAAGACAGGCCATTCTCGAGGCTCTGGGCTTTAAAGGTATTACACTTATCCATTCAGAAATAAAAAGTTGCAGAATAGAGAATAATATGTTTATTGTTGGAGGTTTGTAGAAACCTTATGACTGGACCTACCTGGACACCTGCAAGAACAAAGGATTCCAATGCCAAGAAGTTTGAAGCAACTAACCATGCCCCTCCTTTTCATATAAAACAAGCCTGAATTATAACTTGGAGAAGAGGTTCCTTAGAACTCTATCAACCATTTTCTCAGTCTGCTGACTTTCTGAACAAGGTCGCTCTTCCCTGCCCCAAAATCTCATGTCTTGATTTATTGGCTTGTCATCCAGCCAACAGTAACTATGACCGTAAACTCAGTAACATTTGCAGATGAGGAAACTGGAGTACGTGGAGGTTAAGTAACCCGACCAAAATTGCACTGCTGGTAAAAGAAGAAGCTGAGATTCAAACAGCTTTTACAGGCGAGGACGAGCTGACTCCAAAATTAGCTTAAGAAAGATTCATCCTCTTGCTTCTCCTCCTTGCCTTTTTGTTCCAGCCTCTGGCTTCATAAATAGAGCCAACTGTCTAACTTTATCTCTGCCTGAAGTCCTATAAATCTGTCATTATCTCTAACTTTGGATATAAAAGATTAATAATATTAATCAGCTTGGACATCAATGGGAAGGTTATGATACAGTCAGAGCAAACCACAAGTCTGGATGAATGTCAGAGGTACAGAGGGCAATGGTAATGATCACCTCTGGAGCAGTCAGCTATCAATGGAAAGTTCTGGAGGAGGTGAGGTGAGGGTCACCATCCGAGCCTTGATTCTGGAGGATTTTAAAAGATAATACAGTGGGGGAAAGGCAGTTCAGAAAGAAGGTATAGGGCATGCTAAGAGCAGAGTTGTAAATGGTTTCATGGAATGCTTCCCAACATTAAAGGCACCAAGCCCTGTAGGTCAGTGGGGAAAAGAAAAGGGGAGGATAGAAAATCATAAGTATATATTTAGCCTTTTGGTAAAGTCATGAACAAGCATTTACACAGTGGTATGTATATTACTGTATAATAAATTCTTTACATTTTTATTTCTCCTTTATATTACAATTAGGTCATACTGATTTTTTAATTATCCATGTGGATGGGTTACAATATCTATGAATTTCATTTCAGGGGGGTCTTACAAATTATTTTTTATAGAAATGGAACATTGAGTTTCAAATAGATGTTGAAAACCAACAGCCTAGTAAACTCAGGGAGGAGTGGGAGTTCCATGAGGCTGGAGCTGGGTGGAGAGGTGGAGATATGAGCTCCAAGAGGATGCACTGAATGAGACAGGAAGGAAGCAGATTATGGGAAAATCCTTAAGCACAGAGTCCATTTTACCTTGAAGCCAATGAGGCAGAAGCTTTGGTTAAGTCTGCAGACGCTTAGGGCCAGTCCAAGACCTTGGGAGAAACCCTACAACATGTTCAGAGGGTCATTTTCTCTTTAATTTGAAATATATTTTAGTTTCCATTTTGCTCAAAGGGGGGCCTTCCCCATAATTGCATATGGAGGCCCCCCAAAACTCTAGACAGCCTTGCTTGGATGGCATTCATGCTTCAACAATGAGGAACAGGGACTTTCCTGGTGGTCCAGTGGCTAAGACTCCATGCTTCCAATGCAGGGGGTGTGGGTTTGATCCCTGGTTGGGGAACCAAGATCCCACATACTGTGCAGGGTGGCCAAAAAATATAAAATAAATAGGTAAACCTATTAAAAATAAATAAAAGAGCTCTTTTAAAAAATGGGGAGCACAGAGGTATGTTTAAGTAAAGTGACACATTCCTTGATGCAGAAAAATCACTGGGCACTCTTCTCTCCAGGAGATAAATGTTCTTATTTCCCATTTCCCATCCAGAGCAGTGAAACAGGCAATGTGGTTCAGATTTGCCTTGTAACCATCCATACATGGACCCAGACACATCAATGAATGGTCATCGTGGTCCCTCCACCATCATGCTCCATCCATCAAGTCCTGCATGTCCGACTGTCCTAGGCACATTTCCCTCGCAGAACAAATGAACTACTCCTGTACTGAAGGGATGAAGACCAGTCTTTGCACCAATCCTAGCAGTTGCACACATCTGTATTTCTCATGCTTGTGTGTGTGCTAAGTTGCTTCCGTTGTGTCTGACTCTTTGCGACTCTATGGAAATGTCGCCCACCAGGCTCCTCTGTTCATGGTCCACTGGATTCTCTAGGTAAGCTCTGGAGTGGGTTGCCATGCCTTCCTTCAAGCGATCTTCACAACCCAAGGACTGAACCTGTGCCTCCTGTGATTCCTGCATTGCAGGTGGGTTCTTTACCGCTGAGCCACTAGGGAAGCCTGTGTTTCTTGTGCCTTTCTGAATTGGTGGCTCCATAACCTGGGTAAAGGAACAACTACACCAGCGCTCATTGCAAATTACAAACCATTCACTGTACTTCTGCTACACCCCAGATTTTGTGGTAGATGCCAGAAAGATGGTTAACAGGGTGGTTCCTGGGCAGCTTCTGGTATCTTTGCACACCATGTACTAGTTAAGGGAACTTGTGCATGACGTGAAATGATTTCAAATTTGTCTTTGCCGTAAAACAAAAATAGTGACAGTGAGAATCTTCTGTTTCTCTGTCTCACAAGTTTTTCTCTGTTTAATTTTCCACTGTATTACATAATTATTCTATGAAGTAGAGTTTTCATAGGATAAGGTACAGTTCTTAAGTGTTTAGCTTGATGGGTTTGGACAATTGTGTTCTTCCAAATACACTCCACTGGGAAGAAGGCACAGAACACTTCCATCCCTTGAGGCCCCTTTCAGGTCAGTCCCCTAGAAACAACTGCTGCTTATTTCTATGACTATGAACAAATATTTTCACACATGTTTCTTTCATGCCTGGCTTCCTCTGCTCAATATCATGTTTTCTGAGCCATATTCATATTGTCACGTGTATCAGTTGCTTGCCTTGTCATTGTTGTTGAGTGGGATATATTCCATTTCCTCTGCATATCCACAATTTATCTATCCTTTTCCCCAACGATGGACATCTGGGTTATATCCAGAGTTAGGCTATCATGAATATAGCTGCTGTGAGAATGTCTGGGCAAACCTTTTTGTGGCCACATGATTATATTTCTTTGGGTAAATATCCATGAGGGGAATTTCTAGGTCACTGGGTAAATTGATGCTTAACTTTATAAGAAATTAAGGAACAGTCCTCTAAAATGGTTGTAACATCTGATACTTTCCCCAGCAAGCAATGTAACGTTCCAGCAGCTGCTCCAGATCCTAACACTTGTTTTGCCAACTTAGGTTTCTGTTTTGTTTGTTTTTGCTATTCTAGTGGTCGTAAAATGGTAATTCATTGTGGTTGGAATTTGTATTCCTTGTTGAGTAACAATATTGAACACCCTTTCCATCCACTTATTGGCTATCTGTACATCTTTTACAAAGTGTATGTTCAAGCCTTTTGCTCATTTTAAGGTGTGTATCTGCACTGTAAAAAGGGTCGGCATTCTTTATACATTGTGTAAATGAATTCTTTGTCAGATAGCTGTAGAATAAATATTGTTTATCCAGTCTGTGGGATGAACCATAAATGTAACCATACCTACCACCAGGAATTTCAGTGATATGAACCAATAAAATCCTGCTTTTTAAAGGTCAACTAAATTGAGTGTATGGACTCTGTCCTTTGCAATTGGGAGTTCTGATCAGAGACATTGAGAAGTACCTACCCTCAAGGATTAAATGAGACTGAATATGATAATACATAGAAAGTGTTTAACACAGCCTCCAGCACATAATAAACTGGTTTTTTTTTTTTTTACTAACAGAAAAAAAAAACAAAAAGCAGCCCTTTCTATTGTCAAGAAAATAGTATTTCTACAGGAGGAGAGACGCCAGAAGAAACTGTGAGAATCCATGGGATAATCTTGTAATTGGAGATGAAAAGTCATGTCAAATAAACTTTCTAGCAAAAGACTGGAAGATTACTAGGCAATAGAAAGACATGGAAAGGAAGATGGCAGAGGGGACGCAGTTTCTAGGCAAAAGAAAGGGTAGGTCAATAGGATGAAAATAGCTCAATAGGATTCAAATACCTGCAGCATTCAGGCAAAGCTACAGTGTGGCGTGCAGGCTAGAACATGATGGGAGATGAGGTTAGGGATGGAGATGAGGTCAGATTATTGAGAGTCTTTGCCACACAGTGTTTGTTCTACACACCTAGTTTCTCAGAATGCATCCACAGAGCAGCATTATCAATACCAATGTTACCTGGGAGCTCACTATTACTGATCAAATCAAAACTGAAATTTTAAAACAGTCCATGTGATTTATATTCAAATGAAGTCTGAAAAGCACTGTTGTAGATAATGAAAGTCATCTGAAGATTTGACCAGGAGAATAATTTGATGAGATTTACAGGTTAGGAATTTGGAGGCCCCATGGAGAATGGTTTGAAGGAGGCTAGATCACAGACAAGAAGATCATTTAAGAGTCCACTGTGGTTAGAGCTCAGCAGATCTCAGGAGTTAGTGTTATTTTTGGTTGAAACACTTTCAGGACTCAACTTATATTTCCAGCATCCCTCCAGTACTGTTTTCTACGAACTTCCTAGAGACATTGACTAATATTCCTGTGAACCTGTGTTTGTCACTCAGTCATGTCAAACTCTTTGTGATCTCACGGACTATAGCCTGTCCATGGAATTCTCCAGGCAAGAATGCTGGTATGGGTTGCCATTTCCTTCTCCAGGGGATCTTCCCAACCCAGAGATTGAACCCGGGTCTCCTGCACTTCAGGTGGGTTCTTTACCATCTGAGCCATCAGGAAAGTCCTCCTAACCCCTACTAGCAATGATCATCATCATAATATTCAGGGTTGTTTGACAGGTAATGAATAATCCCAGGCACTACAAAGGGTACCCTCTGCATGTTACTTCCAATCCTCACAGCAACCTTGAAATGTTGGCAGCTACAATAGACATGCATTTGTCTTCCTCTCCTGCATTCACTTTCCACTTAAGACCCAGAAAGACCCCCAATTTTCAGCCAAGTGGTTCTACAGGGACTGACACCACCCTTAGCTCCATCTTAATGGTCAGTGCACTGGCTTCCCTGATAGCTCAGCTGGTAAAGAATCTGCCTGCAATGCGGGAGACCTGGGTTCGATCCCTGTGTTGGCAAGATGCCCAGGAGGGATAGGCTACCCACTCCAGTAATCTGGCCTGGGGCATGGCGTCGCAAAGAGTTGGACTCCTTTAAGCAACTTTCACTTTCAATAGTCGGTGGTAATTGGTTCAGGGACGGTCATGTGATCTAGTGAAAGCCAATGAGAAGCAAGAACATGTCTGGGGGCCTTGTGAAGGAGTTCCTGTTGGAGCTGCCCAAGGAGGTGCTCACCTTGTCTATGTAAACTGTGATGGGAAGGTAAGAACCTGTGACATCTGGAACAATGGAAGTTATTTACACTACCGAGAGGGAAGGCACTCCCAGGGTAAAACTGCCGCTGAAGACCACAGTTACAAAAAATCACAAAAAATCCAGCTAGATTCTCTAATGAGAAAATGAAGCCAGGACTGGTCAAGGCACACCTGGGATGAGTTACTTCTGAAATTTTCTGTTAAATAAACCAATTCTTTGTTGTTATGTAGGCCAGCAGTTCTGTCAACTGTCACCAACAGTTGCCCAATTGACAAAGTGCCATCATTTTCATTTTCCAACTAAGAGGCTGAAAATTAAAGAAGCTAAATTATCTGTTTGATTGCACAGCAGATATTTAAAATCAAATTTGTCTCACCCAAAAGCCCATGCTCTTTCAACTAAGCTGTGATCCTTCTCAAACTTAACAATTTTTGAATCGACATGAAAAAACATAAATGAGGAATAAGATTTAATTGAAAACTATATAATGCATAATTTATACAACTAAGGGGGGAAAAAATCACAGCTGGAGAAAGTAAAGTATTTTCCATCTTTCACTCATGTAATTATTTAATTTTAACTTGCTAAGTCTTTTGGGGAATATCTGCTGAAAGCCTATATTATATGTGGGCACTGTATTAGAAATAGAAAAATGAATGAGAATTATCTTATACATGCATTCACCAAAAAACAAAGCCTCAAAAAAATAAAGACAAATCTTTTAAAAGGAGAAACAGACAAATCTGCGGTTAGAGTTGGTCGCATTAACACTCCAGTCTCAGCAAATGATAGAACTACTAGACAGAAAATCAGCAAAGAAATGGAAGTTCTGAACAGAATCAGTCAACAGGTCCAGTGAACACATACAAAACATTCCATCAAACAAAGCAGAATGCATATATTTATATACATATTCACTAGATACATAGATTTATTTAATGAGAATAGCTATTCTTCCAAGATAGATCACAGTCTGACATAAAATAAATCTCAACAAATTTTAAAGAACTGAAATCATACAAAGAATTTTCTTTGACCACAATAAAACCAAACTAAAAAGTGATAATAGAAAGATAACAGGTAAAGTCTCTAAACATTTGGGAAATACACAACATGCTTCTAAATAATTTATGAGTCCAAAAGAAAGCCTCAAAGGAAATAAAAATTATATATAACTAAATAAAAATATATCAAAATAGTTGGGATGCAGCTAATGCAGAACACAAATCTATAGTATTAAATGCTTACTCCAGAAAAATGGGAAAATAACAAATCAAAAGGCTAAACTTCTACCTCAGGAAACTAGAAAAAGTGGCAAAAGTCAACAAAACTAAAATAAGAAAACAATGGAGAAACCAATGAAACAAAAAAACTGTTTCCCTGGGGGGAAAAAAATTCATAAAATTGGTAAAGCACAGAAAAAATTGACAAAAATAAAAATAGAGAAGATACAAGTCAACAATATCACAAATGAAACTGGGGATACCACTATAGATCTTAGAAACATTAAAAAGATAATAAGAAACAACCACATACAACATTATATTCATAAACTTAACAACTCAGAAGAAATGGACAATTCTTCAAAAACCACATACTACTAAAATCAATGAAGACGAAAAAGAAAGTCTGAATAGTCCTATAACCTTTAAAGACATTGAATACATGATCTTATCACTACCAGAAGAGGAAATCTCCACACACAGGAAATCACTTCATGAAACCAGGATTATCTTTTTTAAAAAAAGATAAAGATAATACCAAATAGAAAAACACAGATCAATATTTCTCATGAATTTAGATGCAAAAATGCTTTAAAAATATTAACTAATTTGATGACATATAAAAAGAACTATACACCATGACCAAGTGGAATTTACTTCAGGTGTGCAAGGTCAATTCAAAAATCAATCAGAAAAAAAAAATTAATCCGTATAATTCATCATAACAACAAACTGAGAATGAAAAAATAAATGTACCAAAATCATTTGACAAAATGCAACCCTGCTGGCTCAGTGGTAAAGAATCAATCCCTGGGTAAGCAAGATCCCCTGGAGAAGGAAGGGGCAACTCACTCCAGTATTCTTTCTGGGAAATCCCATGGACAGAGGAGCCTGGCGGGATATGGTCCATGGGCTCCCAAATGGAAAAATTAAAAAGTAAAAGTGTTAATTGCTCAGTCATGTCCAACTCTTTGTGACCCCACAGACTGTAGCCCACCAGGTTCCTTCATCCATGGAATTCTCCAGGCAAGAAAACTGGAGTGGGTTGCCATTCCCTCCTCCAGAGGATCCTCCCCACCCAGGGATGGCAAGAGTCAGACACAACTTAGCAACTAACACAACAACACCATTCATGATAAAAACTGTCAGCAAGTTAGAAATAGAGGGGAACTAGATCAACTTGCTAAAGATCATCTGCAAAAAACCATAGCTAACATCATAACTGCTGAGAGAAATACATGCTTTTTCACTATTATCAGAAACAAGGCAAGATGTCCACTCTCAACACTCTCATATGACATAGTACCAGAAGGTCTGCTGCTGCTGCTGCTGCTGCTGCATCCGACTCTGTGTGACCCCATAGACGGCAGTCCACCAAGCTCCCCCGTCCCTGATATTCCCCAGGCAAGAACACTGGAGTGGGTTGCCATTTCCTTCTCCAATGCATAAAAGTGAAAAGTGAAAGTGAAGTCTCTCAGTCATGTCCAACTCTTTGCAACCCCATGGACTGCAGCCTACCAGGCTCCTCCGTCCATGGGGTTTTCCAGGCAAGATTACTGGAGTAGGGTGCCATTGCCTTCTCCTACCAGAAGGTCTAGCCACTGCAAAATGGCAAGGGAATAAAAATCAAAGCTAACTAAATTAGGAAAAAATAAAACCACCGCTTTTTGCAGACATGACTGTCAACATAGAAAATCCCAGGGAATCTACTTCCAAAAATCTTCCAGAACTAATAAATGTGTTCCTCAAGGTTGCAAGATACAAAATCAACACACAAAAATCAATTGAATGTTCATACTAACCATGAATGTGTATAAACCAAAATTTAAAATATAGTATCATTCACAACTTCTCCAAAGAAAATAAAACACAGAATTATAAATTTAAGAAGACATGCACAGGATTTGTATGCCAAAAATTACAAAATACTAATAAAAGTAATCAAAGAACATCTAAATAAATGAAGAGGCATATCATGTTCAGGAATTGGAAGATTCTACATAGTAAACATGTCAAGTCCCACTAGTTGATTTGTATATTTAATGAATTCCTGTCAAAACCCACACAAGGTTTTTGTAGAAGTAGACAAATACACTCTATTTGTTTGGCAAATTTATTTGGCAAAACACAAGCACTGAAATATTTAAAACAATCTTGAAAATAAAAATATAGGACGAGGAATCCCTCACTTTAAGGTTTACTATAGTAATCAGGACAGTGTGTATTAGTAAAAGGTGAGACACACAGGTCAATGAACATAATAGAAAACTCAGAAATAGATGCAAAAAGAAATACGCCCAGTTGATTTTTGTCTAAAGTGCAAAGGCAATTCAAAGAAGGAAAGGAAGCCTTTTCAACAAATGATGTTGGAGCAATCAGACAGTTTGTATAGGCAAAAACCTGAAAATGGACCAAAACCTGAAACCTTAGAGGAAAGTTAACTCAGAGTGGATCATGGACTTAAGTGTAAAATTATAACACTTTTAGAATAAAGACAGGAAAAAAATCTTTGAGGCTTAGACAAAGAATTCCTTTGAGATCTAGGTTAGACAAAGGAATTCTTAGACACCAAAAACCCGATTCATAAAAGAAAATTTTGATAAACTTCACCTCATCAAAATTACAACTTTTGCCCTGCAGAAGACCCTAGCAAGAAGATAAAAAGACAGTCTACAGACTAGAAGAAAATATATGCAAATCACTTATCTGACAAAGGTCTAAAAATCTAGAATTTATAAAGAACTTTCAAAACTCAGCATTAAAAATCAAGCAATTCACAGTTAGAAAGGCATGAACTGGAATTTCATTTCATTATAGCAAATAAGCACATGAAAAGATAATCGACATCATTAACCATCAGAGAAATGCAAATGAAAGCCACAATGAGGTGTCACCACACACCTATCTTAAAAAATAGAAATGACTCAAACGTTGGCAAACATGCAGACACTGGGTCACTCATACATCACTGCTAGGGATGTAAAATGGTACCACTCTGGACAACAGTTTGACAGTTTCTTAGAATACTAATCACATGACTATCATATGGTTCAGCAATTGCACTCTTGGACAGTGAGGCCAAAGAAATGGAAACTTACATTCACACAAAAACCTGTCCAAGAATGTTCACAGCAGCCTAACTGTACACAGCCCAGAAGTCTTTAAACAGAAGAACAGTCAAACAAATTGAGTTATAGCCATACCATGGAATACTGCTGAGCAACAAAAAAGGAATAAATTGTAAATATATGCAACAACTTGGATGAATCTCCAGGGAATTACATGAAGTGAAAACAAGCCAACCTCAAAAGGTTACATGCAACAGGTTTCCATTTATATAACATGCCTGAAGTGACAAAGTTCTAGAAGTAGAGAGGAGAACAGTAGCTGCTAGGGCATTGTGGGGAGTGGTGCTAGAAGAAACTGGGGTGTGTCTATAACAGGGCAACATGAGAGAACTCTTGTGTTGCTAAGAACTCTGCTATCTTTTGGCTGTGGACTCACAAATCTGTGCATGAAATAAAACTGCATGCAACTAAACATTTATGCACCTATGAATACACACACACACATGAATGAGTTCAAGTGGAACACTAAATCTAACTAAGATCAACAGATTTCATCACTGTCAGTATCTCGGATGGGATATTGTATAACAGTCCCTGATGGCTCAGATGGTAAAGTATCTGCCTGCAATGCAGGAGAGCCAGGTTTGATCCCTGGATCAGGAAGATCCCCTGGAGGAGGAAATGGCAACCCACTCCAGTATTCTTGCTTGGGAAGTCCTACGAATAGAGGAGCCTGGCGGGCTACAGTCCATGGGGTCACAAAGAGTTGAACACGACTGAGAGACTAACACTTTCACTTTTCACTGGCAACATGTTACCAAGCTTCCCTTTGGGAAAACTGCATTAACTGTAAGGTGTGATCTCTCCCTATTATTTCTTACTATTGTCTGTGAATTCACGATCATCTCAGAATAAAAAGTTTGATTTTTTTTTTTAAGTGAGTGATCAGTCTCCACTCACTCATTGTGCAGGAGGTGGTGATCAAAACCATCCCCAAGAAAAGGAAATGCAAAAAGGCAAAACAGTTGTCTGAGGAGGCTTTACAAATAGCTGAGAAAAGAGAAGCAAAAGGCCAAGGAGAAAAGGAAAGGTATATCCATCTGAACACAGAGTTCCAAAGAATAGCAAGGAAAGACAAGGAAGCCTTCCTCAGTGAACAATACAAAGAAATGGAGGAAAACAATAGAAAGGGAGAGAGTCTCTTCAAGAAAATTAGAAATACCAAAGGAACATTTCATGCAAAGATGGGCTCAATAAATGACAGAAACAGTATGGACCTAAGAGAAGCAGAAGATATTAAGAAGAGGTAGCAAGAATACACAGAACTGTACAAAAAAGATCTTCATGGCCCAGATAATCACAATGGTGTAATTACTCACCTAGAGCCAGACACCTTGGAGTGCGAAGTCAAGTGAGCCTTAGGAAGCATCACTACAAACAAAGCTAGTGGAGGTGATGGAATTCCAGCTGAGCTATTTCAAATCCTAAAAGATGATGCTGTTAAATGCTGCATTCAATATGTTAGCAAATTTGGAAAACTCAGCAGTGGCCACAGGACTGGAAAAGGTCAATTTTCATTCCAATCCCAAAGAAGGTCAATGCAAAAGAATCTTCAAACTACTGCACAATTGTACTCGTTTCACATGCTAGCAAAGTAATGCTCAAAATTCTCCAAACTAGGCTTCAACAGAACATGAACAGAGAATTTCCAGATGTTCTAGCTGGATTTAGAAAAGGCAAAGGAACCAGAGATTAAATTGCCAACATTCGTTGGATCACAGAAAAGGCAAGAGAATTCCAGAAAAACAACTACTTCTGCTTTATTGACTATGCTAAAACTTTTGACTGTGTGGATCAAAACAAAGTTTGGAAAATTCTTAAAGAGATGGGAATACCAGACCACCTTACCTGCCTCCTGAGAAACTTGTACGCAGGTCAAGAAGTAACAGAACTGGACGTGGAACAACAGACTGGTTCCAAATTGGGAAAGGAGTACATCAAGCATGTATATTGTCACTCTGCTTATTTAACTTGTATGCAGAGTATATCATGCGAAATGCCAGGCTAGATGAAGCAAAGGCTAGAATCAAGACTTCAGGGAGAAATATCAATAACCTGATATGCAGATGATACCACCCTTATGGGAGAAAGTGAAGAGGAGCTAAAGAGCTTCTTGATGAAGGTGAAAGAGGAGAGTGAAAAAGCTGGCTTAAAACTCAGTGTTCAAAACATGAAGATCATGACATTGGGTCTGATCACTTCATGGCAAATAGATGGGGAAACAATGGAAAAAGTGACTGACTTTTTTTTCCTGGGCTCCAAAATCACTGCAGATGGTGACTGCAACCACAAAATTAAAAGACACTTGCTTCTTGGAAGAAAAGCTATGACAAACCTAGCTAGTGTATTAAAAAGCAGAGACATCATTTGACGACAAAGGTCTGTCTGGTCAAAGCTATGGTGTTTTCAGTAGTCATGTATGGATGTTAGAGTTGGATGATAAAGAAACCTGAGTGCCGAAGAATTAATGCTTTTGAATTGTCTTTGAGAAGACTCTTAAGAGTCCCTTGCACTGCAAGGAGATCCAACCAGTCCATCCTAAAAGAAATCAGTCCTGAATATTCATTGGAAGGACTGATGCTGAAGCTGAAGCTCCAATACTTTGGCCACCTGATGCAAATAGCCGACTCATTAGAAAAGACCCTAATGCTGGGAAAGATTGAAGACAGGAGGAGAAGGGGACGACACAGGATGAGATGGTTGGATGGCATCACTGACTCAAGGAACCTGAGTTTGAGCAAGCTCCGGGAATTGGTGAAGCACAGGGAAGCCTGGTGTGCTGCAGTCCATGGGATCACAAAGATTCAGACGCAACTGAGCAAACAGACAATAGTCTCCACTCAACAGAAGCTCATGGTCTTAGAAGAGGACAAACATTTAAAGAAACAGCTAAACTTGAGTGTGATAACTTTCAAGTGTGTGCGATCAATGCAGGGATGAAGTGGATATGACTCTGACAGGTGAGCTGACACTTTATGACGTGTGAAGACATGTGGGGGAAACAGAACCGGAAGGATAAAACTAATGTCCTGTCTCCACTGTGGACACGCACTCACACACACAGAAGAACTGACCAGAGAAGCATCATAAAGGGGGGATTTTGTCCAGATAATGAATCTAGCAAAAGGTGCCACTGACTTGTCAATACTTTTTTAAAAAGTAAGATGATATACACTATAGACATACTGCTGCTGCTGCTAAGTTGCCCCAGTCGTGTCCAACTCTGTGCGACCCCATAGACAGCAGCCCACCAGGCTCCTCCATCCCCGGGATTCTCTAGGCAAGAACACTGGAGTGGGTTGCCATTTCTTTCTCCAATGCATGAAAGTGAAAAGTGAAAGTGAAGTTCCTCAGTCATGTCCAACTCTTAGCAACCCCATGGACTGCAGCCTACCAGGCTCCTCCGTCCATGGGATTCTCCAGGCAAGAGTACTGGAGTGGGGTGCCATTGCCTTAAGGACACCAAAATAAATGACCACAGACAAGCTCCTTTCTGGAAAGTATTGGTAGCAAGATATAATTTGAGGCAAATTGAATAGCATCCCATAAGGGCTCTCTTAGGATAGGAAGCCCCAAATCAATAACCAGTAAGTAACATCACAAAAGGAGCCTAATTCAGTCGTACCACTTTGCCATCCAGCCACCAGACAGACAGAGGCACCGGAATTTTAACAGAGAAGTTGCTGACTGAACTGCCTCAGTCCCCAAAGGACCTTTGCATCCTACCTGAGGCTGTGGTTTCGTTGACTTTCTGATGCCAACTTCGATCATCCTCTTCTCCAGCTTGAGAAAACACTATAATAACAATAACAGTAACTAATAATTATTAAGTGCTAGTAGCAAGCATTGGGCTTCCCAGGTGGCGCTAGTGGTAAAGAACCCACCTGCTAACGCAGGAGATGTTAAGAGACTGGGGTTTGACCTCTGGATCAGGAAGATCCCCTGGAGGAGGGCATGGCAACCCACTCCAGTATCCTTGCCTGGAGAATCCCATGGACAGAGGAGCCCGGCAGGCTACAGTCCATAGAGTCGCAAAGAGTCGAACATGACTGAAGTGACTTAGCATGCAGCAGCAAGCACTAGTCAATGAATGAAACTAATTTCATGCATTATTTCACTTCATTATTCATGTTATGTGATCAAAGATAAGAATCCCAGAGGACATAAGGGCAAACAGAAGAAAACCCTGGAAAAATGTTGTGAAACTTTGGAACAAATAACAAGCTGGAACATGACTGTCCACATTCGAGGACAAATTTAAAAGAGAATGAACACCACCTCCACCACCACAAGAGGCTTGTGAAAAGAACGTGGAACTTTGAAGGAGGATTTAAACATAACATACAACAAGCAGAGGAGGATCATATTTTCAAGAAAACTGCTTGGGAAATTTTAGATACCATCTGCTTTTCGCTCTCAAGGAAATCACAGAAAACACAGACCTTGTAAAATAAGAAGAAATAATAAGGCAATTTACTGCAGGAAAAATAAAAGAGAATGCTGATAGAGTTAGGGAATTAATTCCAGAAAAGAAATAATGGTTTGCAGAATTAAAACATTAAAGGGGCTAAAGAGCTGCATTGACAATACAGGAAACGTCAGCACCTTGTTGAGCAAAACAAATTGAAGAAGCTCTTTCTGAATGCATGAGAAAAAGGAAAGGAGATAAAACTAATTAGAAATGACTTTCATAGTGATTCCTATAGATACGTTGATGACAATGATGCAAAATAGAGACCCTGAGGGAGAACACAGGACCGATGGGATAGAAACTATCTGACCACAGCCAGAATGACACAGTCGCTCCTCACTTCATACTGATGAGGCAGACACTTTTTATAAGCTACATTCTATAGACAAGGAACTGGCAACCCACTCCAGTACTCCTGCCTGGAAAATCCCATGGACAGAGGAGCCTGGTGGGCTACAGTTCATAGGGTCGCAAAGAGTCAGACACTGAGTGATCGAGCACACACAGACGAGGAAACTGAAGCCTTAATAACCCAGGTACCTGCTTAGGATTATGAGGCGTAGGAACAGAGCTGGAATTCACAGCCAGAGGCTAGTCTGCCTCTGGAGAAGGGACAGGGAAACAGAGAGAGCAAGGCAGAGGAAGAAGAGAAACCAGAGGCACAAACAGAAGGAACTCAAAAACTACAAAATGGAAGGGCTTGTTTTTTAATCATAGGAAAAAAGTGAAAATACAGCTCCATCTGGACACACCTTGATACCGCACGAGTTGGTTCCAGGACCCCCACTATTGATACACAACAAAGCAAATAAAAGCTTTGCTTTCTGAACTTTCTAGATCCCTCTCCTACCCACCCAATCTTTCCCCAGCTGAGGATATGGAAGCTGCAGATGAGGACAGCCAACTCTATGCAGTTTTGATGAAACACTGTTGTAACCAGAAGACTGTATATGCAAGTAAACTGAAACTCCCTTGTTAAAGCAACAAAAAAGAAGTTCTCTTGACTGAAACTGACCAAGGAAATTAAGCCCTTGTTTACCTTTCAAGAAAGAAAAAAATAAAGTCTATAAGAGAACTTGATCATATAAGGAATGAATTAAAAATATTAAAAATAAAAACCTCTCCTGTGGGTAAGGCATGTCATAAAAGAACCAAACTCATGAATTGAGTGCTGAAAACATCTGCATGTAAAATTCCCCAGACCTCCAGCACAACACAATGCCTGGAAAACACTGAGGGCTTGAGAAATGCTGGCTCCATCACACCTAATGGTGATACAAGGGAGGAACTCTCAATAAAGTCAAGAACAGGGAAAGGAAATTGTCTCAAGTTTTATTTTAACATCATTCTGGGCATTTTTGGCAACGTGAAAGTATAAGACAAAGCAACAGATAAATTTTGGAAAAGAAGAAGTAACTACAATATTATCGTTGGATCATATATACCACTTAAAAATCCAGATTCCACTAAACTTATCAGTTGGGGGTCCACAATACATATCATTAAGTTATTATAGATTAAATTATACATATAACTTAAAATCCACTAGCTTCTCCATATGGCAATAATATCCAGTTAAAAAACATAATACCTGATCACCGCATTCAGAAGAGCAACAAAAAACATCTTGAAATAACTTTATAGAAAAATACACACAACTCAGGTGAGAAATATTTATCCTTTGATGGAAAACATAAAGTGAATAGAATACACTGTTATACAAGCCAGGTTCTTAGATAAGACAACTCAATACTGTATCGATTGGTGTTAAGTCCTTAAACATTAATCTACACATTTAATACCACTGACTAAAATCCCAAAGTGATTTTACTTGAAACTTGATAACATGATTCTAAAAATTATCAGCAAGCAAAAGAAGATCAGAATAGTCCAAAAAACATTGCAAAAGAATAAGCAGAAAAGGTGCAGTCTTAGCAAATAAAATATACAATAACAACAACAAAATAAATTATTTCTAAGACCATAACAGAGATAGATCAATGGAATGAAATTTAAAGAAACAAAAAAAAAAAAAGAAAAGAAAATGACCCAAATATATGTGTTAAGTGTGCCCTAAAGATATTTCAGATAAGTAGAAAAAGAATAATATTTTTAATAAATAAATTTAGATAAAAGACAAGGTAACTTATAAATGAATAAATAATTAAAAATTAAATTATAAAAATAAACAGAAGAAAATTTAAATAAATATGTGTGCTTTCCTTCCCTGCTTTGTTTTTTCTCCATAGTACTCACTGGTTTCTAAAAATCTTATATCAGTTCTGTATTATTTTGTTTACTATCTAGAATGGGGGTTCCCAGGTGGCACTAGTGTTAACGACCTCACTTGCCACTGCAGGAAACATAATAATTCCTAAGTTGGGAAGATCCCCTGGAGGAGGACATGGCAACCCACTCCATATTCTTGCCTGGAAAATCCCATGGACAGGGGAGTCTGGCAGGCTAAGCCCACGGGGATGCAAAGAGTCAGACACAGCTGAAGAGCTGGACATAGCTGAAGCGACTTGCAAGCACGCACCCAAGATGGCAAGATTTTTAACTATTTATCCCCAGTGCCTTGGAAAGCTTCTAGTATGTAGTACCTGAGTAAAAATTACATGCTAACTAAATAACAAAGAATAGCAGATTATGAAAAGTATATGATTAAAAGAAATGCACATAAAATATAAGACAAGTTAAATTTTGTCTTCATCAAAAAAGCAAATAAAATTATATGACAGAAGTGTAAAATGTCTGCCACCCTAAAAGCTGACTACTTATGATTAAATGACTAGCTCTCGTAAAACAGTAAGAATAAAAAGGGACAAAGATGATGTCCAAAAGAAAACATGCTAATGCCCAATAAACACTTAAAAAATGTGTTATGCCATAAACACAAGAGAAATCATATAAAAAGTGAAATGTAATTTGTTTCTCCTTTGACTGGCAAGGAATGATCATACTCTGGAGAAACTCTTGTGCCAGGAAGCTAAAATAAATTTTGGTATGACTTTTCTGGATAGTAATGAAAATGTGTCAAATTTTATATGAGCATGCCCATTTAGCAGCAATTCCGTTTCAAAGAAATTGTCTTACAGAAAGGCCTGCACAAATACGGTATCCAGACAAATAGGAACATGGATTTTTGATGCATTGCTACCATAATAATAAAATTACAACAACTTAAATGCCCCTGATATAAAATTAGGCTACATCAACACAGTGGAATAAGGTGTGTTTTGTTACATACACTGGTCAGTCAGAACTACAGGAATACTATCTGTGATAAGCTGGGCAAAAGACAGGAAGTTACTGAGCAGTATGGTCATCTCGTCCGCATGTCTATACAACAACTGGTCTCAACTTGTGGTTCCCCAGGGCAGCGTCGTCAGCGTCACCTGAGAGTTTGTCTGAAATGTCAATGCTCAGGCCTTACCCCACACCTACTGAATCGTAAACTTCAGGAATGGGATGCAGAAATCAGGTTTAAACAAGCCTTCCAAGACATTCTAGATGCACACTAAACGTTGAGAACCAATAGCAAAGTTTGAAAGACAGACACCACACTGTATAGAAAAACTGCCTTAGGGTATAGTTTCAAGGGAAATTTCATTTTTCCTCTTTATATATTTTGATATTCCAATGATGCATATTGCACTTAAAATTAGGAAAATTATTTCTATTAGAGAGAGAAAGAAGGGAAGAGAGAAAGAGAGAGGGAAAAAGATAAGAGAGAGACATATGACTAACTGATAGAAAAAATGGATAAGAGATTTAAATAGGTAGTGAGATTCCCACAAAAAGGCCAAAAAATTTCTAACAAAGGTATGTTTTACAATACCTTTGTTTTACCTCAATTTGACTAGAATTAAAAGAAATCTTTATTAAAATGTAGCAGTTGTTCCCATTTATCTGATAAGTACCATTAAGAAAAATACTAAAGCTGCATGAATTCATAGCTATAGTGGACTCAAGAAGCTTCAGGCAAATGAGAAAGTACAGGGAATTTATAGCGAAAAGTGTACAACTGGTCATGTATTGGACCCAGTAACCCAAATTCTAGGGATTTCTCCTAGTTAAATATTTGAGGGTATATTTTTCAATAACAATAAAATATCAAAAGCACTCTAAATATTCTACCACATAAAACTGATTAAAAGACCCATATTATACAGTGCTATTGTAACAATTCATCAAAAAGGATGGCATGACTATAGATATATGGATATAGAAATATAATAATATGTAGACTATCCAATATGTAGACTATCCAGAAAAAATATACCTGTCAACATTAAGAATTTAATATGTTAGGAGGTATTCTAAGAACTTTGTAACTGAATAATTCACTCAATCCTAACAACCATATGAGAGAGTAAAACCACCACTTTACAGCTAAAGAAATGCATTTGAAGAGTTGGAATAACCTGCCTAAGTCCACCAAGATATGAGTAATGAGGCCAGCTTGTGCTGTCAGTGTCCACATGTAACACATGTAATATGATTTGTGTTGTTGGTGATGATTCACGGAGAAAAGTCTGAAAGGTTAGCCACTAAAATAAGAACAATGGTTATCTCTGGGTCACAGAATCAAAGGTAATTTAAATTTGTTTCCTTCCAGTTTATCTTTTGTCTCTGAAGATTATATAAGACTCGTGATAAATATTTAACTGGGGACATTTTTTTTTTTTTTGGTATATTAACAGAAAAGAATGAGTAAGAGCTCACTATGAGGGCAAGCCCTACAAAATCCAGCCAGCAGAGAAAGAACCTTTGAAAGGCATAGAGTTTTAAAAAGAAACGGTACTTTAAAGTAACAATAAGGCTCTGAATGTGGGTGGCATGGAAACCACTTATAACACCATCAGCTCACTTCAAGACTGCAGCTACCAAAAAAAAAAGTAAAGCTCAGGAAAATTGTGGTTCCAGCCTGCTCTGTGAAAATTAAAATGGCATTGTATCCTCATTGAAGAGACTCCTACAACTGGGGTATTCAAATTGCACAGGACCTCTCTGTTCCTTATATACCACCACCAAGATTATACTTGGATTCTTCCAGAAAGCCTTTATTTGCTCATTCAAGAGGTCATATATGTTAATACCTGTGCAACAGAATCAACAATCTCAACTCAATGTCCAGGGAAATGGTGAAGGAGTAAGACAGGTGAGCATTCCTGATGCATACAGGTCTCTGCATGAGACTGTATCATACACAATCACGGCTCCAAGAGAGGACTGGAGGCAAACATCTGAATGATCAGGACACTTCAGAACCTTATAGGGATCAGCGCTTCCCAAATGCCAGCAGTCAATGACCAGAGATCTCCAATCAAGCCACCCTAGGGCATCCAGTCCCCTTTTTTGTGGGTGAACGTGTCCTTGTAGATTATATGATTGCTCAAAGTTTTCACTGCCTCTCCTGTGGAAGGCTTATTTTTCTCCACCCCACTGGCATTGGGCTTCCTTGGTGGCTCAGACGGTAAAGAATCTGCCTACAATGCGGGACACTGGGGTTTGATCCCTGAGTTGGGAAGATCTCCTGGAGAAGGGATTCCAGTGTTCTTGACTAGAGAATTTCATGGACAGAGGAGCCTGGTGGGCTACAGTCCATGGGGTCGCAGAGTAGACACGACTGAGCAACTAACACCACTGATGTCAAAACCATCTGTGTGACTTTCTTTGGCCAATAAAATAAAAGTGCAAGTTTCACATAAACACTTCCAGTCAGAAACTGTAAGTCCCTGAGTACCTACAGCATTCAGCTGCTATGTCCTCTTTTCTCTCTGCCATAAAACTACTGATACAGCGGCTCTCTCAGCCTGAATTCTAGAGCAAATAAGTTATGTAGCATAATTACAGGAGACCCAAAATGGACATGAAGTATGAGAAATAAATCTTGGTGGTTGTTAAGCCAGGGACTTTGGGGCAGTTTGTTACTGCAGCATATCTCAGTATAAACTGACTTATACATTATCATATCCATGCTTCCATACTTGGAGATGCACTCAACACCAAGACTCACTTCTTCTAGGAGCTCTGTGACCACTGTCTGCATTGTCAGAGATTAAAAAAAGCTGGCCTGTGTGCATCTTCCGTGTTGGAATTGAAAGAGTTTTGAACTCTCCTTTGAATTTGATGGTTTATGTCACTAGTCGCACTCTGGTGGCAGGCTGATGTCCTTGTCCCTTCCATCTAGCCCAAGCTCATCATGCAATTATATAAAAAACTTCTTTCTCCCAGGATGTCACACACCTTCTGTCAGTCCTATGATGACAGGTTATGAGACGCAAGGGACAGCTTCCCCAGCAGAGAATGACGTGGCCTTCAGACAGCAGCCAAAAGATGACAAAACAGGAAATCCCTTGTTCCAGCCAATATCCTCGAGGGCCTGTAGTTTCTCCCACCTTGCATAAAGAAATTTACAGTTTGAGTAACACTGTTTTCTAGGAATCTAGGATTCTGGCTGCTATTCATGGTTCTACCATTGACAACAAAGCATAGTTGTCACTGGCAATAAAATGCAAGCATCTGCTTTCTGAATGGTCTTTGAGCAGTACTTTTGGACCTCTGCAAACCTATCATTGACTATTACAAGGGAAGACTTGGAAGAAAATGAAACTCTAGGGAGCACTGGGAATGGTCAAGAAGCACCAGTCACAACAACAGGAAAAACAATAATAACATTAGTATTAAATACAACACCTACTAATAGGTCGCGTTGGATGGCACATGGTGTTCCAAGGTCCCCACGGGCATTAGTTCTTTTGCCATTCCTAACTTACCTGAAAATAAGGTACAATTTACCATCCATACTTTAAAGATGACAAAATTAGGAGATTAACAAAGTAATGTGCAAAGAATCATATCATAATTTAATGAAATATTTTAAATTTGAATGTGGATCTCAGCATCAGAGTCTGAGAACCAGTTCATCATATTATATTGCCTGAGATTAAGGATACAGATAAATACTGATACTTGGGCATTCTTCCTTATCTAGAATCTTCTTTCCAGAAAAGTAACGAAGATGAAGGAGAAAAATTTGCTATGTAGATGGCTTTGTTTTGAGTCCAAACAATGTACTTTTTCACTGTATGATCCTGAATAACCCATTTCATCACTCCTAAAAGATGTTACCTCATTTACAGAATGAGGAAAATGATTCTCATTTTATAATATTGCAATGAAAATAAGAACTGGTAATGAATGGGAACAACTATAAACTCCAAAATGCTAGTCATTTATAAAACATAGTTCATTATTGCAATGTCATAATTGGTTGCTTAGTGGCAGCAATGAACTGATATTGACCAGCACTATTAAACCAAAGGCAGGACATCTGAGTATAATAGCAAATTCAGAGCATCCAGTGTCTTCTAAACTGGAGGAGCTTGTAAGAGACCAACATTCCCACCAAGAACAATGATAAAAAAAAAATCAGTAACATATCAAAAGTCATTTGCTTGAAAGCATCAGAGTTTCTGTGGAAGCCAAAATTTAAAATCCAGACCCCAGTGAACAGGAAAGCTCACTAAGGTGAGCCCAACTTTCTGAATGCTGATGTTGACAGGACATCTGTCAATTCTTGCCACAAGTTAGGAAGCAAAAAGGATAAGTAGGTTACAAGGGATAGAAACCAAAAAAGATACAGGTAATTGTACATGGCTCTGGTCAAAATAAGCTGGAGTTGAGGGTTGCCAAGTTAGCCAGAACTTGAGGAGCAAAGATCAGAGACAGAAGGAAAGAGCAGAGATCTGAGACCCATACTCAGTATCAGTTTTCTTCCTGAGGCATTTATCTATAAATGTCACAGCACAGAAGGTTAAGAAGCCAAACTAAAAGAGATAAAAAGGGGTTTTGACAGTTTCACAGTGCTAGAGAGACAAAAATTAGATTTGAAGACCTGCCAAGGGGACCAGTTCTATGAAATGTGATAAGTTCTAAGTTGGGACCCTAGCATTGAGGTTGAACAAAAGGTAGATGGGGCCTTATAAAGAATTCAATCCAAATTCAAGTCAGCTCTAACCATGATGGTATGAGATGATCTGTCCCCTGCTGCCTGCTAAAGAAAAAGGTGAATCTTCTCTGAAGAGCAGGAACACCATCGAGAAATTCTACAATTTGACATCCATAATAACCAACATTTAACTGAAATCACCAGATGTATCAAAAAGTAGTATCCATGGGAAATAACTAAGCAATAAAAAGAATAAGACTCAGATTTTAAACTGTGATCAGAATGCCCAATAAAATAGATGAGACGTTAGACAAGTTGACCAAATAACTGAAATATATTTTTTAAAGTAAAATGGAAATTCTAGAGCTGAAAACTACAATAACTGAAATTTAGAACACAGAGGGCAGGTAAAACGGCAGATGGGACATAAGTGAGGAGAGCTGAAAGACACAAGAGTAGAAATGCTCAAAATAAAGCACAAAAAGTAAAAAAAGATGACAAGTACATAAAAGAAAATGAAAGATATATCTATCTATATCTGTATCTACATGCTCAGTCATGTCCAACTCTTTGCTATCCCATGGACTGTAGCCTGCCAGGCTCTGCTGTCCACAGGATTTTCTAGGCAACCTGGAGTGGGTTGCTGTTTCCTCCTCCATGGGATCTTCTCAACCCAGGGATCAAACCTACATTTCCCCATGGCTTCTGCATTGGCTGGTGGATTCTTTTCCACTGAGCCACCTAGGGAGCCTACAAAATGGATTATCATGTATTGTATTTGAGATCTAAAAGAGCAAAATAGAGAGAACAGGCCCAGATCAATATTTGAATAGTTAATAACTCAGAATTTTCTAAAACTGCTGAATGGCATTGAAGTATGGATTAAAGAAGTCATACAAAGGACACTGACAAAGAAAACTACACCTACATATCTCATATATAAACGACTGAAAATGAAAGAAATCAAAACTCTCAAAGCATGCAGTTGAGGGGACATCGTCAAAGGAGCAAAGTTTAGACGAGCTGTTAATTTTTCAATAAAACAGTGAAAGCCAAACACAGTAGAATGCCACCTTGAAAGCAGAGAAAGAAATAACTGTCAACCTAAAATTTTATACTTAGAGAAAACATTCTTCACTAAAGAATTAAGTGAAATAAATGAAATGAATTAACTGAATAAAGGTAAACTAAAAATATTTCCAAACATACAACACTTCAGAGAACTTATTGCCAACAAACCTTCACCAAGAAAATACTAGAAGGAATTATTCAGGAAGAAGGAAAATAATTTCACACAGAAACAAGAAATGCAGAAAGGAATTTAAAAGTTTAAATACGAGAATTAACTTATTGAAACATGTACAAAAAGTATAAAATTTTGTAGTATATGTCTCAGTTGTATCCAACCCTGTCCATGGAATTTTTCAGGCAAGAATACTGGAGTGGGTTGCCATTTCCTCCTCCAGGAGATCTTCCTGACCCAGGGATAGAATTTGTGTTTCCTGCATTGCAGAAGGATTCTTTCCTGCTGGGCCAGAATTAAAATACATGACAACAATAACATAAAAGGCTACAGGGGTAGAAGAAGTTAAAGTATTCCATAATCCTAGCATTATTTGTGAACTGATTAATATTAGGCTATTAACAATTCAAAGATTCATGTTTAACCCCTAGGGAATCCATAAACTAACAGAAGGGGCAAATGCGATATTTTTGTAAAATGTTGAGCTAACGAAAAAGCAATCAAACACAGAAAGAGAAAGAAATATAAAACACTGGGAAAATTAAAATTAAATATTTATGTAAAAACAGCATCTCAGTAATTAAATTAAATATACACAGTTTAAATGCACTTCTTTAAGGTATGCCAAATTAAAATAAAAAACTATACACTGATTTTATGAGATATACCTTTAATATAAGAACACATAAAGGCTGACTATAAAGGGCTGGAAAAACTTACATCTTGCAAACACTAAATCTTGATGTAGCTATAGTTATAAAAGGCAAGGTAGACTTTAAAGCAAGAGATGTAACTAAAGATAAAGAAGTATATCTCACACAAATAAAATGACCAATCCTCCCAGAAGACATAAACATTTTAAATTAGTCTGCAACAAACAGCATAACACCAAATATATAAAGCAAAAAATATATACCTAAAAGAAGACACATAAATACAATATAAGACTTTAACAAACTCTTTCAGTAACTAACAGTAAATAGTAAAACAAGCAAAGCAAAACACCAGAAAAAAGTTTTGAAATCTTAACATGACTTACACTAGTTACCTAAATGAAATATACAGAATGCTTCACTTAACAATGACATAATAAAACAAAAAATTTTCAAATGCATGTGTTTATTAAAATGTATCATATTCTGGATCATAAAGTAAGTCCAAGCAAATGTAATTTGAGTATAATGTTTGACTACATTAGAATTCAGCAAAAAATCAATAATTAAATAAAATCTCAGAAATTAGAAATGTTTAAGGACTAAGCAATATATCTGTAAATAACCATGGTGAAAGAACTTATTAACATAGAAATCAGAAAATAGTTTCCTCTGAATCTTAATGAAAATAAAATTGGTAGAATGCAGCTAATGCTGTAATTGGAGGGAAATTTATAAATTTAAATGCATCTACTAGAGAAGAAGAAAAGTTGAAAACAATAATCTATAATTTAGTTCAAAAAAATTTTTAAAGAGCCAAGTAAACTAAAACAGAAGAAACTAAATAATAAAGGCAAATTTAATACTAAAATAGAGAAAATCAAAGAAGAAGGTAGTTCTTCAAAAACAAAAAAACATGCAAGTTCACAAACACCTAACAGACAGTCAAGAAAAAAGAGAAAGAGCATCAGTCACAGTATCAAGAGCGAAAGGAGCATCCAGTCACAAAAAAAATAATAACAAAACAAATTCAGTAGTACATTAAAAGGATCATACAACAAGATTAAGCAGGATTTATCCTACATATGCAAGGATGGCTCAATATCTGCAGATCAATCAGTGTGATACATCACATTAACAGACTGAAGAATAAAAGCCATATGATCATCTCTATAAACCCAGAAAAAGTTTCTGGCAAAATTTAGAATTCAAATTTGTGATTAAAACTCTCCAGAAAGTGAGTATAGAGGGAATATACATCAATGTAATAAAGGATATATATGATAGGCCCACAGCTAACATCATATTCAAAGGTGAAAAACTGAAAGCATTTCCTCTAAGATAAGGAACAAGACAAGAATGCTCACTCTCACCACTTTTGTTCAACATAATATTGAAAGTTCTTGACACAGAAAATAAAATATTTAAAAGGAATCCAAATTGGAAAGGAAGAAGTACAACTCTCACTGTTTGCATATGGCAAGATATTATACATAGGAAATCCTAAAAGATGCCACCAAAAAACTACTAGAACTCATCAATCAATTTAGTCAAGTTGCAGAATGCAATATTAATATACAGAAATCTGTTGCATTTCTATACACTAACAGTAAACTATCAAAAAGAGAAATGAAGAAAGAAATCCTATTTACCATAACATGAA
>NW_024070186.1:179578551-179831523 GCF_014754425.2 Oryx dammah | reverse complement strand
GGGAAAGACTCTGATGCTGGGAGGGATTGGGGGCAGGAGGAGAAGGGCACGACCGAGGATGAGATGGCTGGATGGCATCACTGACTCGATGGACGCGAGTCTGAGCGAACTCCGGGAGATGGTGATGGACAGGGAAGCCTGGCGTGCTGCGATTCATGGGGTCGCAAAAAGTCGGACACGACTGAGCGACTGAACTGAACTGAACTAGTGGTGGCCCCAGGTGTTGTGAACCAGAAACATATGAAACTTAGATGGCCTTTTTTTGAAAAGAATACGGAAATACCTAATTTTTACAAATTTTGCAAACACATACATACACGCAGGTGAACACATTGCCAGCCCCCTAAAAGACCTCTTTGAAGGGATGAGAAGGGCCATGGAACTTAAGCTCATTGGCTTCCCAGGAAGTCGGCCTCTGGGTCATCACAACCCCTTGGGAGGGCAAACAAGCTTCTGGACCCAGAACTCAAATCTGGGCCCTGCTGCACCTCAGATCATCTGAACTTGGGCAAGTCACTGCCTTCGCTGCTCCTTGCCTTCCCCCTCTGCAAAGTGGGGGTGCTGATCATAACAGTTCCTGGCCCAGGTGGTGGGTGCTCTCTAAGGACGGCTGCTGGCTTCTGGTCAAGTTGGAGATTAAATGAGAGGATTCTGTCAAGTGCTGGGCAGGGGTGGTGGGGGGTGGTGGGGGGTGGGGGGGGTGGGGCAGAGAGGAACACGCAGTGAGCTCACTGCTGCCCTGCACTGGGCTCCATCATGTCGGATGAGTCTGCAAGTGGCTCGGCCTGAGGGAGAGTCCAGGCATTGCTTTCCTTGGGTAATCGGAGCAGTCCCTGCTCTAAACAGACAGGGCAGCAGAGTCTCAAATGGGGCGTGCGGTTACCAGGGCAGGGAAGATAGCAAAATGGGGATCAAGACCAAAGTCTGCAGTGGGCAGCGCTTAGAGCCACAGTCCAACCCTAACCAGGCTAATAGGCATCCCCTTCACTCCTACCCACCCCAAATTCCCCCACCCCACCACAAGCCAAGCAAAGCCTTCTATGTTGAAGGACTCCTAGTTAAAACATAAGAAGAGCAGGAAAGAGAAGAAGGAAAAAAGAAAGTCAGGTGGGCAAAGAGAGAGAAAGAAGTCCATGCATGGAGTTCAGTGTATAACCATAGAAATTCTGTGGTTGAGAGGAAGAGCTAGCCTTTCTGTTGGAATGGGAGATTTCCAGTAAATTAAGCGTTAATTCCCATCAAAGGTAGAGTAACTCAGTTTAAAGGCAGGCAAACTAGAGAACACAGAGAGAAGTTAGTTCAGGAGTTTCTCAAGGAGAAGAACCATATGCATCCCTAATCCTCAGCTGGTGCTTAGTGAGATGTTTGTAGAAGAAATGAACAAGTGCGTGAATGGATGAATTTTAAAAATCAGCATTATCTAAAGCCACAAATGGACTCAGGAAGAGAAAATTTCAGTTCTGAATTCTGATTCCTGGTCTGTCCAGTGAGGGCTGTATCCAGACATGGACAGAACAGGGTGGGTTTAGAAAGAGTGTTCCCTTCCGGGTAGAAATTTGGTGGGCTTCCCTGGTGGCTCAGATGGTAAAGAATCTGCCTGCCAATGCAGGAGACCCAGGTTTGATCCCTGGGTTGGGAAGATCCCCTGGAGAAGGAAATGGCAACCCACTCCAGTATTCTTGCCTGGAAAATTCCATGGACAGAAGAGCCTGGTGGGCTACAGTCCATGGGATCATGAGAGTCAGACACAACTAAGCAACTAACACGTTTACTTTCAGTCCCATTGGAGGCAACAGGAAAATAATCAGACAGTCCCCACTCCCCACCCCTACACACCTCAGCAGCCATGGCAGAGCCAAAGCCCCCAGCCCAGCCTCCTGGGGGATCACCTACCTTAGCCAAAGCAGCCCCGATCAGCCCCCCGCACAGCTGGGAGATCCAGTAGGGAAACAGCATCGTCAGCTTGAGGCCTCCGACCAGCATGGCTGCCAGGGACACCGCAGGGTTGAAGTGTCCACCGCTGTCACCCAAAAAAAGCAGAAGGAGTCATGAGGCCAAGGCTTAGAGTCTGGGTCCCCACAGCACCCTGGCGCCAACATCAGTCAAGGGCAGCCCAAGCAGAAAACAGGCGCCAGATCATCCCCACTTTCCCTAAGGTGCAGGGTGGTGGAGGGAGGAGGGTAGAAAGGGAGGGCAGCCCCATTCCTGTCCTACCCCCAGACCCAGGATGGCCCAGAGGAAGACCGTGATGGAAAAGCATCTCGACCCCCGCAGAGCTGTGTCCAGCCCTTCAGAGCTGTGGCCACAGAGCACAGCGAGACCCCAGGCTTCAAATGCATAGGCCAGGAGAGGTATCCCGGCCTCCCCGTAAAAGTAGCCAGGCCCTGAACAATAGCCCCTGACTGGCTGAACTGCTCAACCAATAAAAATCCTAGTTTGGGTCTGAAAGTGTGACTAGCGTTGTGTGTAAAACTTGAGGTTAAAGGTTCCTGGAAATGGCACTGGTAATCGGGAGTGAGGTTAGAGGTTCATGATTATATTGGGGGTTGGGATCTGGGGTTTGGAATGTGCACGGAGGTTAAACAAAATCGAACCTAGGTCCAAGGGCTGGTTCAAGTTGGCTCCGTGGGGCAGTTCCGTTGGTCCTGGGTAAAGAGCCTTCCTCTTGAGCAAGCTGCTCAACCCGTCTGAGTCCCAGGGCCGGGAGGCCCCTGAATACCCTGCTACACCCACTGGCATCCTGTCCAGCCCCACACAGATAGAAGAGCTGTCCTGAAAGGCTGACTCAACAAGCCCTCAGGAGCATGGGATGGACACCCAATGAGAGCGACAGTGACCCCAAGACCCCCCATGTCTCCCCAGCTGTTCAGAGCCCACTAATGGGTCTGCCCACCCAGTGGGCACAGGACACTGAGCTGAGACTGGACAGAGGACCCTGTCTCTGGACACAAGACTTGGCCCAACATGCCGACATTTCAGGACCAGCTGCCCCAACTTGTCTGGCTGAGCCCTGAGCACAGGAAATCAGGGAGCTTCCTGCAGGGTCAGGAAGCACTAGCTGATCTCAGACTCAGTCAATGGAGAGGGGCCTCAATTCGGGTCTATGACCAAGCTTAGCCTGGGCTCTGCCAAAGCAGAGAGGTGCGGGTCAGGGGCAGGGGCAGCCGCCCGCCGGAGACTGCAGAATTAGAAGCCTGTCTGCCATCAGCCCTTCCACCAAATCACCCAGTCCAGAAGGCGTGAAAAACTCACTCAGAGCGTGGCTCGACCAGGAGAGGGCTGGAACACCACACGTGTTGAAGAAACTCACTTCACACTCATTAACAATAAAACGACCATCCATTGTTTGCTCACTAAAGGCTTATTGAACACCTACTCTGCGCTAAGTCCTGTGCTGGGTGCTCCAACAACCTCAAAGTCGGTGCCTGGTTTGGGGCAGGTACTAATAAATATTTGTTGACAAAAAAACAGATGGTTGGATGAAAGGCTGGCATTTCAGATAGGCAGTCTCCTGCAGCGCAAAGCAACGTCCTCTCTGGCCAGCTGGCCTGGGTTCAAACCCCAGCTTGGCCACAGAGGAGCTGTGTGACCATGGGCAAGTGATGAAACCTCTCTGTGCCTTAGTGACCCCTATCTCATAAACTCTGTTGCGAAAATAATTCATACATGTTCCTGTAGAGTAGTGGCAGCTAGTTGGTATTCAACAAATATCAGCTATTATTATCATCTCCCTTTTATTCCATCTAACATAGGTTCAGTTACTTGCCCTGGTCACCCTGCTAAGCAATGACAAATGTTGCCCTCAACCCTGAACCGATGAGAACAGAGGACACTGATTTTCATCGCACCTGCAGCTTCCCTTAGATATTTAAAGAGAAATGTAACAGTTCTCTTTCCATTCTGTTTTTCTGAGAAACAGTATTTTAATTTCCTTACTCAGATCAGTTTTCTGTGAGAGATTAAATACAAATGAACCAGATGCTAGATCTCCCTGCCAGACACCCCATCCACTGGGTCCTTTCTCCTGGGAGTCCACGACCTCCCGGTGGAGCCTCCATTCAGGGGAGGGCTATGCAAGGGGAGCCCCTGGGCTCTCCCTACCCCTCTGGTGGGTTCTTCTGTGAGGCATTGCCTTCCCCCAGGTTGGAGCAAAACCCTGTCCTAATGGTAACAATGGGCTTTCCAGGTAGCTCAGTGGTAGAGAATCCACCTGCCAATGCAGGAGACATGGGTTTGATCCCTGGATTAGGAAAATCCTCTGGAGAAGGAAATGGAAACCCACTCCAGTATTCTTGCCTGGGAAATCCTGTGGACAGAGGAACCTGGAAGGCAACAGTCCATGGGGTTGCAAAGAGTTGGACACAACTTAGCCACTAAACAACAACAACAAAGGTAACAGTAACACAGCAAGCAACAGTGATCGGGCGCTTACTATGGACTAAGCACTTTACAATATTTCATTCTTGTACCTCCACCAAGAGGTACTGGGTTTAGGCAACAGACAGCTTGGGTTTGCCTCCTGGCTCTGGCCTGGGTCCTTGGACGAATTACCTGACCTTTCCCCTTCACAGTGAAAAAATGAGATTAATAATGGTACCAACTGCACAGGGGTGTAAGGATTACATGAATTGCTATACCCAAAGTGCTTGGACTAGTTCATGGTAAGCATGAGCACTATACCTGCATTGGCTTGATAACTAAGATTTAGAAAATACTGCTCCCATTTCATAGGTGAGCAGTTGGGTTTGGAGAGTGACTTAACCAAAGCTGCAGAGCTCATGGACTGAAGAGCCAGGATTCTAACCCAGGCAGTCTGACCCCCCAGCCCACATTCTTATCCACACTGTTCTCGGGATCCTGCGTGTGTACCCCGGGATGCCTGCCCACCACGCCACTCCCCGCCCCCGGCTCCCCCCAGCTGGCACCAGGCTGAGTGCCCAGAGCTGTTCCCACCTGATATTCCCCAGCGTGGCAATGACCAGCCCCAGGGCCAGCCCGTGGGCCAGCGCCGGCTGCAGCCGCCCGGTGTCCGGCCCGTTCTCAATGACCGACAGGCAGCCGATGAAGATGAACAGAGCAGAGCCCAGCAGTTCCACCAGACAGGGCTGCACCAACCGCTCATACCAGCACCCACGCCACCGGCCCCTGTTGCTGGGCTCCTTCACCTTGACGCTGCCCGACTCCAGGTCACACATGGATGCAGCTGCCTGCAGGGGTGGGCAAGAGAGAGAGGGAGCCAGATGAGAGGAGAGCCCAGAAGAAAGCCCCCAGCACCTCCACCTTTAATGAATCCTCAGCCACCCGCCTGGAGGGCCAGGCTGCAGAGGAAGAGGCCAGGAGTGGACACACCTCTGTAAACATTGGGGCGGAGGTAACTCTCGGTGGGACTCTGTCCTGCCCTGGCTGAGAAACCCACACCTGCTGTCCCGGACAGGACACTCTTATCTCCAGAACCCAGGCTGCCAGCCCACTAACAGGCTCTGCCCCTTTTAAAGGGCTCCAGACGTTCCCGAGGGTGCCGAGAAAGCAATAAAGACCAGTGGGAGGTGGCCCTGATGTCATGGAGAGGAAGCCTTTTTTAAAAAAAAAAAAAAATCTCAGCTGGGCAGGGCAGGGGGGTGGTCAAGAATTGCTGAGCTTTCTACCAACAAAGGGAAAAGGCGTTGTCTTCACTGTGTCACCTGGAGAGGACTCTAGGTCTTCCCCAGCAGGAGATGGAGGGGTCCAGAGGAGACCCGCATGTTGTGAGTGAACACGGGAGGCTCCCACCAAATTGGGACCACACATGGGAAGTAAGGCTAAACTCAACTTCAGTGATTTTTTTCCACCAATTTCCAAGGACATCACCTCGTATCTGACGCCCTGACACCTCCACACACTCACACTGACAGGCTGATCCAGGGCTGAGGGTGTAGATGGATGACCGTCCTGGGAGATTGCAGAGGCAATGGTAAAGCCCGCGGACTTTGGAAGCAGGCTGCCTGGAGTTCAACCCCAGCTCCTCCATGAACTCCTGAGTAACCCTGGGCATTTGCTCACCCTCTGTGTACCTTAGTTTCCTCCCCTGTGTAACAGGAGGATAGTGGTGGGGCCAGTGAGATAGAGTTGTGTGGTTTAAATGAGTGAAGATCAGGGGACTTCCCTCGTGGCCCAGTGGTTAAGAATCCACCTTCCATCACAGCAGAAGTGGATTCAATTCCTGGTCGAGGAACTAAGATCTTGCATGCCACAGGGCAACCAAGCCTGCAGGCCACTCCTACTGAGCTTACGCGCCACTATGAAGACCCAGCATAGCCAAAGGAAATTTTTTTAATTAAAAAAAAAATTAATGAGTTAAGATCATAAAGTGTTTAGACACAGATGTTTATGATAGACACGGGATAAGTGCAATACCAGTGCAAGCTGCTTTAGAATATGTATTTATGTGAATTGATATTTACTGAGAACTTTCTACATGCCAGACACTTGGTTAAATACCTTATACATATTATCTCATTTAAACCTCACAATAACCCTATGAGGTAGGTACTATTATTACAGCCACTTGAACAGATGAGGAAGTGGAGATTCAGGAGGGTTAAGTTCCCCAGGATCACAAAGCTTTTGTGACAGCAGAATGTATGGGCTAAATCACAAAAGGACAAATACTGTGTGATTTCACTTATATCAGGTACTGGAATAGACAAATTTATAGAGACAGAGAGTAGAGTGGTGGGCCTGGGAGGAGAGGAAAATGGGGAGTTATTTTTTAATGGATACAGGGTTTCAGATGGGGAAGATGAAAAAGTTTTAGAGATGAATGGTTGCACACCAATATGAATGTACTTAATGTCACTGAACTATATGCTTAAATGGTTAAAATGGTAAATTTTGTGTTATACATATTTTATCACAGTTGGAAATAAAAACTTGTATGTTAAGCCACTACACTCACAATTTAAAAAAAAAATCTTGTGGGTTAAGCCTTTCTAAAGGGATGGATGGATGGATGGATGGATGATGGGTGGGTGGACAGATGATGGAAAAGATGCATGGAAGGTGGGCAGATGGGTGGATGGACGGATGGAAAGAAGGAAGGAAGGGAGGAAAGAGGGAAGGGCAGGGAAGAGAGATGGGTTTCCTTACTCATCCATTCAATAAATATCTAAATATCTACTGTGAACCAGCCACTGTCCTAACAGCTGGTAGGAAGCGTAGCAGTGAACAAGAGAGGCAAAGATGCTGTTTAGTGTTTATAACTATTATCTGCAAGTTGTATATAATCACAGAGAAGTAATATCTGGGGTAAGAAAATTTTAATGAAAATTTCCACCACTAACTGATAACTCTTATGTATCTAACGCTGTGCTAAGCACTCTGCATGTATTTACAGCTCAATAAGTCCTATGACTTCTTATCCCCATCTTCAGATGATAAAAACGAGATACAAAGATGTTGAAGAATCTGCCCAAGGTTGTATAGATTAAAAAAAAGTATCTACTTCAGGACAGAAGCAGATGCATCCGGACAAAGTTTTGACAATTTGCTGAGAACTCGTTTCAGCTCGCCGCCCGGGAACACAGTGCCTCTGTTGAGCATCTGCACGTCTTGCAAAGTTTCAGGGCTGCTCTCTTGCTGGTTATCTTGAGACTTGTTCTCTCCCAGCACATTGTACACATTGTTTCTTACTCCCTTCCTGCCGTGTCCCTGAAGCATGGGATAGCAGTCTAGCCCTCAACTCCCCATCTCCCTCACTCTTTGCTCAAGTCCTGCCAAGCGCTGCTTCCAGAAGATTCCTCTCCTATTTTCACCCAGGCCTTCATCAGTTCTTGCTTAGGCTCTTGAAAAGAAAATCAAATGTTTATTATACGCCTGCCAACTATAGACCCCACACTGGACACCTCTTATGCATTCCCTCGATAGTTAATATTCCCAATAATCTATTATTATCTCACTTCACAAGTGGGAACACCCAGCTGGTATTACAACAACTCCTCATCTGGCCTTCTTGCTTTAACCGATATCTTTTTTTTTTTCCAATTTTTCAATTGAAGTGTAATAGATTTACAATGCTGTGTTAATTTCTGCTGCTCAGCAAAATGACTAAGTGTATATATATACACAATCTTTTTCATATTCTTCTCCATGATAATTTATCCCAGGATATAGAATATAGCTATACAGTAGGACCTAGTGGTTTATCCATTCAATATATAATAATTTGCATCCACTAACCCCAAATTCCCAGCCCATCCCTTCCCCCCACCCTTGGCAACAACAAGTCTGTTCTCTATGGCTGATTTCTCAGCCAATTTCAATCCATTCCTTTAAAACTAGCAGCCAGCAGGGCCGAGTTTAGCATTTGGGTCCAGGTTTGGGGATCAGGTTTCTGGACCTGTGCACCCAGCTATTCTCTCTCAGCCTCAGTTTCCTCCTCTGTAAAAGTGGGCTAATGATGGTACCCATCCCCATAGGATTGATGTGTGGATTGAGACAGAGCCCTTAGCACAGTGCCCAGTCCAGAGCAGGAGCCCAGTAACCTGTAGCTCTTATGGTTTGCATTAGTTAGAGTAGACTCACCTGTGTAACAAATAGCCACCCCCCCCCAACATTTCAATGGCTTAACATAGTGAAAAGTGATTCATTATTCGCAGAATAACAATAGGCCCTTCATCACATGGTGACTCAGGGAGCCGAGTTACTTCCATCTTGAAGATCCACCATCCAGGTCCTCAGATTTTCTCCCACCAGGCTCCCCCATCCCTGGGATTCTCCAGGCAAGTACTCTGGAGTGGGTTGCCATTTTCTTCACCAATGCATGAAAGTGAAAAGTGAAAGTGAAGTCGCTCAGTCGTGTCCGACTCTGAGCGACCCCATGGACTGCAGCCTACCAGGCTCCTCCATCCATGGGATTTTCCAGGCAAAAGTACTAGAGTGGGGTGCCATTGCCTTCTCCGCAAATCTTCTCCACCAGCCAGTAAATTTGGGAAGAGAATGTGGAGGATTGTGCAGGGGGTTTTGTGGGGTAGACCTGTGACTCAGTCATGTCCAACTCTGCAGCTCCTTTGACTGTAGCCCACCAGGCTCCTCTGTCCATGGAATTCTCCAGGCAAGAATACTGGAGTACATTGCCATTTCCTTCTCCAGGGAATCTTCCCGTCCCAGAGATCAAATCCAGGTCTCCTGCTTACAAGCAGATTCTTTACTGTCTGAGCCACCAGGGAAGTCCTGCAGTAGACCTAGAAATGGCAAATACCATTTCCATTCCAGCTGATTAAATAGAACTCAATCACATGGCCACAGAATACTCTGGAAAGGACTTCCCCAGTGGTCCAGTGATTAAGACTCCACGCTTACACTACAGGGGCACAGGTTCCATTCCTTGCTTAGGAACTAAGATCCCGCATGCTGCACAGCATGGCAAAAAAAAAAAAAGTCTGGGAAATCCAGTCTGACTGTGTCCCTAGAGGGAAAAAGAGGCATTTTGTGAGCACTCAGATATTTCTACCAAGTGGTGGCCACTGTTGTTCCCCAGCCTATCAATCTAATCCTATCTTTCCCTGACTTCAAACTTTCTAGCACCTTCTGTGGCAGTCAGGGCAAAACCAAACTCCCTTACCAGTCATATCTGGACTCAATTCCTGCCACACGAATCATAGAGGATTTGTCAGAAGAGCCGTGCACCTCATCCCCTCCCTGCCCAGGCCGTTCCTTCTGTTGGAGCTCTCTTTTGCTCTCTTGGCCAACTTCTGCTCCTAACTCAAATCTCAGATCAAATATTTGTCCTTTCTCCTGGACCAACTACATGCCAAGTGCCCCTCCCCCGCTGGAGCCAGGCTTGGACTCAGGAGCTACAAAACCAGTGGTTCTCCTCAGAAAATCTGAATGTCATTCAAGCAGAACAACGTATCTCCACAACATGAGAATTTTTCTGTGCCTGAGGTCTCCATGTGCAATGTGGTGGTCTCCCCAAACCACCAGGATGACTAGTAAGTACACTGAGGAAATGGTGCCATCCTAAGAAATTGTTTTACTGGAAAACTCTTCAGCCTTCCAATCCCAGGTCTGGTTGACATGACCAAAGCCTCTAATTTTTATCTCTGCTTGGATGGCAACACTTTAAGACATCTCTGCATCCTTAGGTACCTGTCTGCCATCTACCATCAGGTCTAAACAGAGTATAAGAGCAGGTTGCCTTTTTCCTAACAAACCACTTTCTCCTCCTTTCTCATATTGATGGCTGTAATGTAATGTAATGCTGGTGCCATGGCAACCACCTTGGGATCATGAGATGCAACTTGCTAGACAAGTAAATCCTTGATGACATCACCAAGGCACCAGACTGTCCCAAGACCAGCTACTCCAGACTTCTTGTTAAATAAATACACACTTCCCAGAGAACACCCCAAAGAGAGTGAATTCATAAAGGGGCTGTGGGATATTTTAAATTTTCAAGGAAAATAAATTGATGCTCAGTATCTGTCAGACACCATGTAAATTACCAGCTAAGTAGTTCACACTTTTCTATTAGATGGTCCTACATTCCTTTCAATGACATCGTATCTTTGCAACCTGGTTTTATGGGGGTTGCTGTAAAAAGAAAAGTGCCACATGAAAACCAGTGTGGAAAGGAAGTGAGCTTGGCAGTGTTCAATCTGATTTCAAGCCCTGAGAAATTGTGCAGTGCTCAAAGGCATACATATCCCATGGTAAGCAACTGTAGTATTTAAGAATGAAAGTTATTAAAGAGTACAATCAGTTATTTGTGTTATTAAATAACAATTGAGGTATTTAATTATAGTTATTTAAGAATGAAATATTTTTTCTTTCAGTATATGTGAATTTTCTTTAATGGTGACTAAGTAGTTAGGCCATAAATATTGTGTTTTTTTGGACCTAACTAATAAATATAACTATTATATATTCTTTCTGGCCAAGGAACACAGTGAACCAAGAAAGTCTGAGAGCCTCTGAGTAAATAGTACATGTCCTTCTCTTTCAAGCACTGGGGGCTGAATTTTCTATCTTTTGCAGCAGAGAACATTTATTGCTGATAAGCTCCGTCCCAGTATACCAAAGATACTGGGCTTTCAGTTTAATAATTTCTTCTTAAAACAAGTCACTGTCAGTAGTAATGCAGATGCTTGCTCATTCAGGCTGATCATGAGATCTGTGCTCTGTGGACAGTCACAGAAGCACGCAGCAGAACAGTGACCAGCCCGGTTTTTGGACTCTAATCAATGGAAACTGATTAGAGACCAGACAAGAAAATCAGGCAACGCTTTACTGAGAATCCTACTCCAGCAGAAGGGAGTAAAAACAAGTAAAATGTCCCCTTGCTCACTCCCAGGTAGGGGGCTGGGGGGAGAGTGGCGAGCCAGTTCCCTAAATAAGGTGAAGGTAGGGGTGGATTGGTGGGTCAGGCCAGAAGGGCAGCTTAGGTGGTCTGCCCACCCCCTTAGCGGTGCTGTGTGCAGGTGTAAACACAGTACCCTGTTTTGCTCCCAGCACCTCAGAAGTGGCAGTTAGATTTTGGTCTTTTTATATCTTTTGTGACCTTAATTCGGCCCAACAGTGCATGCACGTGGTTATTGTTAGTCCCTTATATTTGTTTCTTTGTATTTTATTGCTCCAGGAGATGTTTGTCCAGGAGCAAGCACTGCAGCAAAGGGTCTCAGGTCCCAGCCTGTCTCAGAACTCCTCAGTGTCTTCTGAAACTGTGCCTTTATTTCTATTTAAATACCTCTGCCAGTTGTTTGCAGCTGATTGCTCACTTGGAGCTCAGGGAGGTTGGTTGGTAGAAATGAGTCTGGTTTTCACCTTTCTGGCTGCTTGGATCACAGATTTAGTTTGAACCTGAGCATCTTCCTTCCCTGGAGAAGCCACCAGCACCCTATTTTCTCCCCTGCCGTGTCAAGTTCAAATATCAATGTCTTTGGAGTAACTAGTAACCAGAATCAGACATGCGGGCCACCTTGTGTCGACTTAACAAAAAATGCACAAGGTGAGAGTTGTGAGTTTAGTTTTATTTGGGGCAACATGCGACTGTAGCCTAGGAGACCCCACCTGTGCTCTGAGAAGCTTCTCCAAAGAGTCAGGGGGAAAGGCCAGCATATATGTGATTTCAGTGAAGGGAGAATACACTGAATCAAGGATGTATTTTCCCAGAAGTTTCCTGCTGTCTCATGAAGCTTTAGCTAGTCACGAGGAACAGTCATCAGCATGAAAGATTTTAGTGCTTTAGAGGAGATACAAGGATTGGGCTCATAAAATCAGCTCCTGAAAATATCTTAACTATCTGAAGACCCATCCTGCAGGATTTTACCCTGAGTACAGACTGCCTCCTTCTGCTCTCCACCTTGAACTCCTTTCAGATAGTGCTGGAGGTCAGCAGCTGCAGCAGCACATGAGTTAATCCTTATAGAAGTAAATGAAGAAGGAAATGGCAGACTACTCTGTATTCTTGCTGCAAGAACCCCATGAACAGTATGATAAGGCAAAAAGTGCCCATTATTGCTGTTCAGTCTCTCAGTCGTGACTGACTCTTTGCAGCCCCATAGACTGCAGCACGCCATGCTTCCCTGTCCTTCACCATCTCCCAGAGCTTACCCAAACTCAAGTGCATTGAGTAGGGGATGCCATCCAACCATCTCATCCTCTGTTGTCCCCTTTTCCTCCCGCTTTCAATCCTTCCCAGCATCAGGGTCTTTTCAAATGAGTCAGTTCTTCGTATCAGGTGGCCAAAGTATTGGAGTTTCAGCTTCAGCATCAGTCCTTCCAATGAATATTCAGGACTGATATCCTTTAGGATTGACTGGTTTGATCTCCTTGCAGTCCAAGGGACTCTCTAGAGTCTTCTCCAACACCACAGTTCAAAAGCATCAAGTCTTTGGCATTCAGCCTTCTTTATGGTCCAACTCTCACATCCATACATGACTACAGGAAAAACCATAACTTTGAATAGATGGACCTTTGCCAGCAAAGTAATGTCACTGCTTTTTAATATGCTGTCTAGGTTGGTCATAGCTTTTCTTCCAAGGAGCAAGCGTCTTTTAATTTTATGGCTGCAGTCACCATCTGCAGTGATTTTGGAGCCGAAGAAAAAAAAAAGTCTGTCACTGTTTCCACTGTTACCCATTCTATTTGCCATGAAGTGATGGGACTGGATGCCATGATCTTGTTTTTTTAATGTTGAGTTTTAAGCCAGCTATTTCACTCGCCTCTTTCATCAAGAGGCTCTTTAGTTCCTCTTCACTTCTGCCATAAGGGTAGTATCATCTGCCTATCTGAGGTTACTGATATTTCTCCTGGCAATCTTGATTCCAGCTTGTGCTTCATCCAGCCCAGCATTTCACATGATGTACTCTGCATTTAAGTTAAATAAGCAGGGTGACAATACACAGCCTTGACGTACTCCTTTCCCGATTTAGAACCAGTCTGATGTTCTATGTCTGGTAATAACTGTCCTGTTCTAAAAGTGCCCGTGACAAGCGCCACCTTGTAGCTGACAGTCAGAACTCTTTACAGCCAGAAAGTCATTGGGCTGAAGGAGAAGTCCACTAAGTCTCAGTGTTGACAGGAGATCATTTGCTCACCATCTGCGTGTTTGGGACAACAATGAAAATGGTAGTAATGGACTTCCATGGTCATCCAGTGGTTAAGAGCACTTCCTCTGTAGGGGCCATGGGTTCGATCACTGGTCAGGGGAGTTCCTCATGCTGTGCAGGTAGGCCAAAAAATAAAAATAAAAAAATTTAATGGTAGCAATAATGTCTACCATTTGCTGAAGAACTTGACACTATGAGCATATTTCATACAAAAAAAATCAGAATGTTCCCATGTTGTCATTTTTTTGCTTTTATCATTTTATCTACTATTTGGGCAGTAATAACTATTAAAATTAAATAACTCTACCCAGTGTCTCAGCAGTAAAGAATCCTCCTGCAAGCCAGGAGCTGGAAGAGACATGGGTTCAATTCCTGACTCGGGAAGATCCCCTGGAGGAGGGCCTAGCAACCCACTCCAGGTTTCTTGCCTTGAAAATCCCATGGATAGAGGAGCTTGGTGGGCTATGGTACATAGGGTCGCAAAGAGTCAGACACAACTGAAGTGACTTAACAAGGCACAGAAGAAGAAATCCAAAATGTCAACAAACATGAAAAGAGAATAACCAGGAAAAAACTCAAAGGAAACAACAGAAGAGAAAATTTAAAAACATGATTAACATCCCATGCTGACAAAGAGGGAGAAAATAGGCAAAACCATATATTTCTGGGAAAAGCGTACCAAGCTACAATATTTTGTAACACAATTTTGCAAGATACATGAAGTCTTTAAATTCACCTACTGCTAGACCCAAGGAGGCTTATGTTTGAAAAGCGATCCTATAAAAACAAAAACTTTAGAACGTTCTTGGTGGTACAGTGGATAAGATTCCACCTGCCAGTGCAGAGGACACAGGTTTGATCCCTGGGCTGGGAAGATTCTGGATGCCGTGAGGCAACTAAGCCCATGCCCCGCAACTCCTGGAGCCCTCACGCTCTAGGGCCCATGAGCCACAGCTAAAGAGCCCCCTGTGGCTCAGCCACTGAAGCTGGTGCGCCTGGAGCCTGTGCTCCTCAAGAGAAGCCACTGCAGTGAGACGCCTGCACACCGCAGTGAAGAGTAGCCCCCACTCACCGCAACTAGGTAAAGCCGGTGTGCAGCAGTGAAATGCCCAGGGTAACCAAAATAAAGAAACAAACACTTACAAACACACAAAAGCTCCAACTGGTGAGGGACATTGATTTCATTATTCTTTACTGGTAGCAAAAGCTAAGGACTATCTGAATGGTCATAACGCTGGAAACAGTTGAACTAAATAGGAACCATCTGCCCCAGAAAGAACGTTTACCTTCAGTGTCCTGAACATCCCATTGCTTCACTCAGGATCAAGCCTCTGGACAGTCTGTTTCTTTTACCCAAACTGCTCCCTAATGCTGACAAAATCTTACTCATCCTTCAAGTCTCAAGATATGATCAGTTCAGTTCAGTTCAGTTCAGTCGCTCCGTGGTGTCCGACTCTTTGCGACCCCATGAATCGCAGCACGCCAGGCCTCCCTGTCCATCACCAACTCCCGGAGTTCACTCAGAGTCGTGCCCATCGAGTCAGTGATGCCATCCAGCCATCTCATCCTCGGTCGTCCCCTTCTCCTCCTGCCCCCAATCCCTCCCAGCATCAGAGTCTTTCCCAATGAGTCAACTCTTCACATGAGGTGGCCAAAGTACTGGAGTTTCAGCTTTAGCATCATTCCTTCCAAAGAAATCCCAGGGTTGATCTCCTTCAGAATGGACTGGTTGGATCTCCTTGCAGTCCAAGGGACTCTCAAGAGTCTTCTCCAACACCACAGTTCAAAAGCATCAATTCTTTGGCGCTCAGCCTTCTTCACAGTCCAACTCTCACATCCATACATGACCACAGGAAAAACCATAGCCTTGACTAGCCGGACCTTAGTCGGCAAAGTAATGTCTCTGCTTTTGAATACGCTATCTAGATTGGTCATAACTTTCCTTCCAAGGAGTAAGCGTCTTTTAATTTCATGGCTGCAGTCACCATCTGCAGTGATTTTGGAGCCCAAAAAAGTAAAGTCTGACACTGTTTCCACTGTTTCCCCATCTATTTGCCATGAAGTGATGAGACCGGATGCCATGATCTTCGTTTCCTGAATGTTGAGCTTTAAGCCAACTTTTTCACTCTCCACTTTCACTTTCATCAAGAGGCTTTTGAGTTCCTCTTCACTTTCTGCCATAAGGGTGGTGTCATCTGCATATCTGAGGTTATGAATATTTCTCCCAGCAATCTTGATTCCATCTTGTATTTCTTCCAGTCCAGCGTTTCTCATGATGTACTCTGCATATAAGTTAAATAAGCAGGGTGACAATATACAGCCTTGACGTACTCCTTTTCCTATTTGGAACCAGTCTGTTGTTCATGTTTTGTAAAGGTGTAAGAGAGAAAGCATCATGAAAATGTAAATCACATGGACGGGCCAGCAATTGAATGAATCTCACAAAGGGAAAGAAGTCAGACACGAAAGAGTGCAAACAGAGAAACAGAAAGTTCAAGGATAAGCTCTGGGAGGTAGTGACTGAGACGGAGCACGTGGAGACTTCCCGGCTCCATCACTTCCTGTTTCTTGATTGGGTTCTGGCTAAGGGTGAGTTCACTTTGTGAAAATCCATCAAGCTGTTAATGATGTATGTACTTTTCTGTATGTACATTGTACTTCAATAAAAAAGTTTAAAATAAACCCAATCTATTATATTTTAAGAAGTCACCTTCCGAACATAACCCAGAGGAAATCTGTAGGTGAATCAACGGTACCTAAGAAGAAGACACTGAATCTCGACATTGTTGCCTACAATGTTTAATCCCCATAAAATACAAAAATGTGCACATTTAGAAATTGCCATTAAGAATCAGAAGCCTTGGACTTTGCTGGTGCTCCAGTGGTTAAGAATCTGCCTGCCAATGCAGAGGACAGGGGTTTGACCCCTGGCCTAGGAAGATCCCACATGCTGCAGAGCAACTAAGCCTGAGGGCCGCAGCTACTGAGCCTGTGCGCCCTAGATCCTGTGCTCCATAACAAGAGCAGCCACTGCAATGAGAAGCCTGCATACCACAACTAGAAAGTAGCCCTTGCTCGTGGCAACTAGAGAAAAAGCCCTTGCGACAACAAAGACCCAGTGTAGCCAAAAAATAAATAAATAATTTTTTAAAAAATCAAAAGTCTTCACTCTGCTGTTTGTCACTCCAATAATTGAATTGTCATCAATAGCAATACAGGTTAACAGCCAGCAGGACCTCTTTCAGGCCTTGTACTGAGCATTTAACAAACATCACCCTGTTGGCTCTCATGACAGTCCTGTGAGGTGGGTGTTGTTTCCATTTTGCAGCTGAGGAAACCGCAGTTCAAAGATCTAGTGACTCACTAAAGGTTAGAGGTGATTAGGATCAGAAATAGCTAACTCCAGAGCCTATGCTGTTACAGGCAAAATGTCTCTGTAAGAGGTGAAAGTGAAAAAAGTTATGAAAGTGTTCATTGTTCAGTCATGTCTGTTTGTGACCCCATGGACGGTAGCCTGTCAAGCCTCTCTGTCCATGGAATTCTCCAGGCAAGAATACTGGAGGGGGTTGCCATTCCCTTCTCCAGGGGATCTTCCCGACCCAGGGATTGAACCCAGGTCTTATGCATTGCAGGTGAGTTCTTCACCATCTGAGCCACCACCAACTAGCAAAAAAAAAAAAAGAAACCAGAAATGCCTTTTGAGAGACTCATTTGGTTTTTTTATTATTTCTAAAAAAGTTTTATTGAGGTACAACTTACAGACAATAAATTACAGGTCAAGTGTACCACTGATGCTTTGACCTATGGTACACCCATGAAACTAGCACTGCAATCCAATTAGTAAACATGAACGTATCATCTCCCCAAGTTTCCTTCTGACCCTGTTCCTGTTCTCAGTCAATCACTAATCTGCTTTCTGCCACCATAAGCTAGTTCGAATTTTCTAGAATTTCCTAGAAATAGAATCTAATTTATAGAGAATTAGTGACAGAGGAGCCTGGTCTAGGATGCCGTCTCTGGGCTCGCAGAGTTGGACACGACTGAAGCGACTTAGCAGTAGCAGTAGCAGCAATGATTAACAGTGAGGAAGTGGGAGAGGAGCAATAAAGGGTTGGGGAGGGAGGTGCAAACTGTTGGGTGTAAGACAGGCTATGAGGATGTATTGTACAACATGGGGAATATAGCCAATATTTTGCAATCACTGCAAACAGAGTGTAACCTTTAAAAATTGTGAACATTTTTAAAAATTAAAAAAAAAAAGAAATAGAATCAAACAGCATGCGTTCTTTTTTATCTGGCTACTTTCATTCAGTGTATTTATTTTTGATTCATCTGTCTTGTTGTGGGTCCAAAATTAATTTCTTTTGGTGGCTGTGTAGTATTCTATTTTTTAATCCATTCATCCTGAATGAACATTATCCCAGTTTGGGGATGTTACCAGTAAAGTTGCCATGAACATTTTTGTATAAGTCTTGGTTGCTGCTGCTGCTGCTAAGTCGCTTCAGTCGTGTCCAACTCTGTGCAACCCCATAGACAGCGGCCCACCAGGCTCCACCGTCCCTGGGACTCTCCAGGCAAGAGCACTGGACTGGGTTGCCATTTCCATCTCCAATGCATGAAAGTGAAATGTGAAAGTGAAGTCACTCAGTTGTGTCCGACTCTTTGCGACCCCATGGACTGCAGCCTACCAGGCTCCTCTGTCCATGGGATTTTCCAGGCAAGAGTACTGGAGTAGGGTGCCATCGCCTTCTCCACAAGTCTTGGTAGTAATATATAATTTCATTTCTCTCTCTTTCTTATTACTTATTTGTTGGTTTTTTTTTGACTGTGCTGGGAAAGACCTGCTTTCTCTGGCTCCACAGTGACTGGGGGCTACCCTTCGTTGCAGTGCCTGGGCTTCTCATTGCAGTGGCTTCTCTTTGTGCAGAGCATGGGCTCTAGGTGCACAGGCTCAGTAGTTGTGGTGCATGGGCTTTAGCTGCTCCTCAGCACGTGGAATCTTCCCAGACCAAGGATCGAACTCATGTCTCCTGCACTGGCAGGCAGATTCCTATTCACTGTACCATCAGGGAAGCCACTTCTCTTGAGTAAATACCTAAAAGTAGAATGGTAGGTGTGTTATATAAACCTCCAAATTATTTTTCAAAGTGATTATAGATTCCCATATGCAAGGCTTTTAGTTGCTAATAGATGGATAGTGGTATCTTATTGTGGTTTTAACTTGCATTAATTATAACTAATTTTGTTGAACATCTTTTCATGTATTTATATGCCATCAGCCTATCTTCTTTGCAGAAATGTCTATTCAACTGTTTAAGTCATTAAAAAAATTTTTTTTTGGTTCTTTGTTTTCTTTTTACTGATTTTGGATAATACTATATATACTCTGGAGACTGTCAATTACATATTGGTACTTTCAAAGATCACTTGCCATCTACCTCTACAAAGATTAAAGCATATGCTGCTACAGCTGCTGATTTTCAGTACTACCTGAAAGGAGCTCAGTGTAGAGAGCAGAAATGAGGTACTCTGTGCTCAGGGAAAAAACTGGCAGGAGAGGTCTTCTGATAGATATTTTCAGGAGCTAATTTTATAGCCCGATTCTTGTATCTCCTCACATTTAGAAAAGCACTAAAATCCTTCATGGTGATAACTATTCCTCGTGACTGGCTAAAGCTTCATGAGACCAGCAGGAAAGTTCTGGAAGAATATGTGCTTGATTGCATGTATTCCTCCTTCACCAAAATTAAACATATACTGATCTTTCATCCTACATCTTTGGAGCAGTTTCTCAGGGCTATTTGAGGTGCTGTCTCCCAGACCACAGTCCTCATTGTGCCCCAAACAACAAACTTGCAGCTCTCACATTGTGCATTTTTTTGTGAACAAGACAAAGACTTCACCAATAATGTGTTTGGCAGCTTTTTCTCCTGGTCTGTGTCTTGTCTTTTCATTGTCTTGTAAGTCAAACTCACTTGGGTTTATCTCACTTGTGAAAACGAACTTCCAGATAAGAGAACTCTGCACTGGGGCCGAGTTAAGGAAAAGGTCTTGGCCTTAATTAAGGATCTTCTCCAAATTTATTTTATTCTCTGTCTTCTCCAGATTTTCTAACTTATTCAGAAAATCTAGCCTGAGTAGAAAAATATGTTTTTCTCAAAAGTTTAGAGTAGTATTTTACCCCAATAATAGGGGAAAAATTGGATGGTAAGCTGAGGGATAAGGTGAAGTTGATAAACAGCAAAAAAAGTTAAGTCTTAAGACCTTTTAAAAAAGGGTCTAGAATTCTGTGACAAACTTAGAGAAAAACATTCAGACTTGTTTTTACACCGAAAGAGGGGGAAAAATTATTTGGTGGGTTTGAAAATGGCTGAGCCTAACTCCTCAGAAGTAATTGGGTGTAAAACAATTAAAAGCAGTAGAGTAAGTAAAATTGTGAAACTTCTTTGATTTTGCTTTTATTTTTATGACTTTGTTGTAAAAGTGAATTTCTGTCAGTCAAATGTAACATTTAACTCCTGACTCTAATAAAAGTGGCAGACTGCAAATAATACCACCTTTCATGAAACATAAAAATGATAATATTTATATATTTCTCAAAATAAAATTGGATAACCATATTGAACATAGTTTTCCAAACAACATATATTCCTCTCCTCACCTCCAGCCCCCTCTCCAGCCTCCAGAAGGTCTGCTTGTGGGCCAAACTTGATTGACTGGTTTACATCTGTCTGTTGAGGTCAGCAGGTTCAAGAGAACTTGGTAGGGAGGAGAGCAAGGTCCTTTTCTGTGATACAGCTAAGTCCAAATGCCATTCTCCCTCCCTTTATCTGCTCTGTTATATATAAAATTCCAGGCACAGAACTAAATTCAAGACAAGTTTACTGCATGGTCCTTTGCTTTAAAGGATATTGAGCAAGAATCTAGTATTAGAAGTTTATTTTTATGCTATAAACTTCCTATAACTCACTGAAAATTAACAGAGACCAGGGAGATGTTTAGGAGGGCATAGGTGATGGTAGGTATGTATGCATGTGTCTGCCTGTGTCAGAGAGAGAGACAGATGGAGTCCTTGGAAAGGATTTCCAGACTGGCTCACACACCACAATATTGACACTTAGCACTGAATATTCTTGGTTGGGGGTTTCCCTGGTGGCTCAGATGATAAAGAATCCACCTGCAAAGCAGGAGACCTGGGTTCAACCCTCGGGTTGGGAAGATCCCCTGGAGAAGGGAACGGCAACCCCCTCCAGTATTCTGGCCTGGAGAATTCCATGGACAAAGGAGCCTGGCAGGCTACAGTCCTTGGGGTTGCAAAGAGTCGGACATGACTGAGCAACTTTCACTTCTCTTCACATTCTTTGTTGGGGGGCTGTTCTGTGCATTGCAGGATGTGTGTGCTCAGTCACATTGTAGGATAATCCCCAGCTTCTCTGGTCTTATACTTCAAAGAGTTGTGACAACTAAAAATGTCTCCGGATATTGCCAAATGTCCTCAGAAGTGGTGGAGTGCGGAACATAAGGGAATTTGAGTTACCCAATACCCACAGGGTGCTGATGAAGCCCCTGTAAGACCAAAGGGCCCAGACCCAAGCATTCAGGGCTGTGATATGGCATTTGAAGGATGATGACCTCAATAATTGCTCAGATATTATTGCTGGCAATGGGGCCCGAACATCTTATGTTGCTTTATAATGTATCCAGCAAATTCTTACTGATTTCTTCTGTTTGCAGAGCGCTGTACTAGGCAAAGTCTAGGAGGCATGGCGTAAAATGTTTCCTTTGTTTAGGAAAGAAGGGAAAAGTTTTCCCAATTATAAGTGGTTCTTTTCTAATTTAATTTTTTATTAAGGTAAAATACACATAACAGGAAATTTAACATTTTAGGGCTTCCCTGGTGGCTCAGTGATAAAGAGTCTGCCTGCTAATGCAGGAGACACAGTTTCCATCCCTGGCCCAGGAAGATCCCACATGCCATGGAGCAACTAAGCCCATGTTCCATAACTATTGAAGTCTGCATGCCTAGACCCCCTGCTCAGCAACAAGAGAAGCCACTGCACTCAGAAGCCCACCCACCACAATTAGAGAGTAGCTCCCGATCACTATAATTAGAGAAAAAACTAAGGTTTTCTCCCTAGTTATAAATAAATAAAATTTAACATTTTAAGGATACAGATAGCAGTGTTAGGTACATTCACACTATTGTGCATCCGTCACTATTATTCATCTCCAGAACTTTCTCAAACTGAAATTCTGTCCCCACGAAACACTAACTTCCCATTTCCCCCTCTCCTTGCCCCTACTAAGCAACCACCATTCTACTTTCTGTTTCTGTGAATTTGATGATCCCAAAGACTTCATATAATGGAATCATACAAGCTTTGTCCTTTTCTGATTGGCTTGTTTCACTGAGCATAATGTCCTCAAGGTTCATCTATGTGGTAGCAGGTGTCAGAATTCGCTCCCTTTTAAAGACTCTATGATATTCCATTGTATAGATAGACCTCATCTTGCTTATCCATTCCTCTGTTTATGGATATTGGTCTTACTTTCACCATTTAATTATTGTGAATAATGCTGCTATGAACATGGGTGTAATAATTCTTTCTCGATTGCTTTCTTTTAAAAAGGCACTTGTTTTCTTAAAATTACGTCTCTGTTTTTCTCTGTCACTGCTTCTTTAACAGTCTCTCTCTCTCTCTTGCTCTCTCTGCTGTCCTATTCCCATTGTGGATATCTGACATTAGTGTCTACTAAAGATCTAATTTCTCCTTCCTTTGGTAATCAGTTCAGTTTAGTCACTCAGTCCTGTCCAATTCTTTGTGACCACATGGACCACAGCACACCAGGCCTCCCTGTCCATCACCAACTCCTGGAGTTCATTCAAATTCATGTCCATTGAGTTGGCGATGCCATCCAACCAATCTCATCCTCTGTCATCCCCTTTCCTCCTGCCCTCAATCTTTCCCAGCATGAGGGTCTTTTCCAGTGAGTCAGCTCTTCTCATCAGGTGGCCTAAGTATTGGAGTTTCAGCTTCAACATCAGTCCTACCAATGAACACCCAGGACTGATCTCCTTTAGGATGGACTGGTTGGATCTCCTTGCAGTCCAAGGGACTCTCAAGAGTCTTCTCTAACACCACAGTTCAAAAGCACCAATTCTTTGGCACTAAGCTTTCTTTACAGTGCAACTCTCACATCCATATATGACGGAAAAACCGTGGACGGACCTTTGTTGACAAAGTAATGACTCTGCTTTTTAATATGCAGTCTAGGTTGGTCATAACTTTCCCGCCAAGGAGTAAGCATCTTTTAATTTCATGGCTGCAGTCACCATCTGCAGTGATTTTGGAGCCCAAAAAAATAAAGTCTGACACTGTTTCCACTGTTTTCCCAACTATTTGCCATGAAGTGATGGGACTAGATGCCATGATCTTAGTTTTCTGAATGTTGAGCTTTAAGCCAACTTTTTCACTCTCCTCTTTCACTTTCAGTCAAGAGGCTCTTCAGTTCTTCACTTTCTGCCATAAGGGTGGTGTCATCTGCATATCTGAGGTTATTGATATTTCTCCCCGCAATCTTGATTCCAGCTTGTGCTTCATCCAGCCCAGCGTTTCTCATGATGTACTCTGCATAGAAATTAAATTAGCAGGGTGACAATATACAGCCTTGACGTACTCCTTTCCCAATTTGGAACCAGTCTGTTGTTCCATGTCCAGCTCTAACTGTTGCTTCCTGACCTGCCTACAGATTTCTCAAGAGGCAGGTCAGGTGGTCTGGTGTTCCCATCTCTTTAAGAATTTTCCACAGTTTATTGTGATCCACACAGTCAAGGGCTTTGGCATAGTCAATAAAGCAGAAATAGATGTTTTTCTGGAACTCTCTTTGGTAATAGCATCTTGATTTCCTTGAAAGAACCACATGTCTTCGACTCTCTGTTCACACAAAATGGGCTTCCCTGGTGATTTAGACAGTAAAGAATCTGCCTGCCATGCGGAACACCTGCATTCGATCCCTGGGTTGGAAAGAGGCCCTGGAGAAGGGAATGGCAACTCACTTCAGGTATTCTTTCCTAGAGAATCCCATGGACAGAGGAGCCTGGCAGGCTACAGTCCATGGGGTCACAGAGTTGGACACGACTGAGCGACTTTCACTTTCACACAATTTGGGTAGAGCTGTCAGCACCGCCCCCCACCCCATCATTTAGCTCCCCAACCCTTCAGGGGCATCAAGCCAGTGAGACAGTCCATCTCCAAGACCATCCTGACTGGTTGAGCACTGAGCATACGATTCAAATCAAACCATGAACATGCAACCCTGAGAATTTTTCTGAAGATTTTGGGGACCTTTCTTTATTTATTGAAAGTCCTCTTTCAATAAAAAAAAGAAGTGCTCTTACTCTGGGGTTACTGAGGGGGACAATAGAGGCCTGGAGCCACTAACCCCCATCTTTGTCACCAGAAGAGATGAGTCCTAAGAGAACAGAGCCACGCAGAGGAAAATAAAGCCGAGAGGGAGACAAGACTGATGACATCTATGTTATGGCCCTGATCCAGACACTCTGGTCTGTCTTCTTAGATCTTTTCCTTTCTGAAGACAGTCAGAGCTGGGTTTCTGTCACTTGAAAGGGAGAAAGAAAGGGAATGAAACAGGAGAAATGAAGGAAGGGAGGGCGAGAGAGAGGGAGGAAGAAAGAAGGAAAGAAAGAAAGAAGCATCCTGCTTCATATACTCTTTTCTTCCACAGTTACTCTTTGCTTTTCAGAATTCTGAAATCTAAGCAAGCAAATATTTCCTTGGTGTTTCAGGACCAGAGAGAATTGTTCCTGTTCACGGGGCGGAGGGGTTGGGGTGGGGCTACATTTCAGTCACCCTGTGACACACCTATCCACCCAGAAAGGAGATGATCAAGAGATAATGTCTCGTGAACTTTACAGTCAAATCAGGGAGGTGTGTCAGGCACAAAAATAACTGTTGTAAAGGAAGAATGGGAGAGCAAAAGCCACCTTCACATGAACTTCCCCGGAGCTTATGGCTGCCCCCGTGTTGACCTGACCCTGGGCCAACAGACAGCGTGCGCCGCCTCTGTCACCATGCCAGAAATTATGACTGTCAGAGTAGTCACCTGCATTCCCGTTCCCTTTGGGAGTACAAGTGCCAAGGTGAGAATTACATATTGTCATTATCCTCAAAGGGAAGGGAAGGGTGGCAGGACCAAGCAGGACTCCGGCCAGCAGCCCATTGCAGCAAGTTCAAAGGTTATGGTGACCTCTGTTAGGAACTACAAGGTCTCGCCCACGGGTGGGCCAGGACTTTCTGGGCTGGGGCAAGAATGGAAGTCAAGTGATGCTGGCCTGTAATGAGAGCAAGACTGCAGGAGTCATGGGGTAGGAATGGATGGGAACAAAGCCAAAGTCAAGGACTCAGCTGGTGTACTCCACCGTCAGGAGCTGGCTTGTTACATAAAGGAACTGAAGCTTTAGGTGTTACTGTGTGTCCTGGGAGGGTTAAATTAAGGCCACAGGTCTGAGGGTACCTGGATATAAATACCCCAGGCATAGTGAGTTCCTGCTTTATTTCATTTAGTCCTCCTAACTTGTGTGAGGCAGGGTTTGTCATTACGAACCCATTTTACAGATGAGAGAACTGAGGCCAAGAAAAGAGAAGGGCTTTGCCATAAAATATGGAGCTGAAATTTAACCAAAACTTCTTCCAAACTGGTGCCTTTTTTATTGTCTGAACTTGGTGAAATATCATCTTACAATTTTTTTAAACTCTTTAGGTGTGGCAACTCACTCTGCAAACTATTTTATATTATTTTTTAAATGAAGCAAAGATGGATATTTTTAATGATAAAAGGTACAATTCACAAAGAAGATAGACATCATAAACCATTAGATACATAACAACAAAGAAACAAAGATACATAAAGCAAAAATCAGAAGAAATATAAGGGAAAAGGAAAAATATATAATTATAGGCATATTAACATTTCTCTGAGAATGTTTTATCAAGTGCAGAAAAAATAAGATTAGGAGCATCTTGAGTGATGTCATTAATAATTTAAATATGATATATATCTATTTATATTGATTTACATGAATCTTATGTCCTACACAAATAAATTTAAAATTTTGTATCTCATACATTGTTATTAGATGTCCATAGGACATTTGCAAAAACTGCCAAATAGATAAACATTACTAAATTTCAAAGAGTAGAATCCTTTTTGTGTGTGTGATTCAGTTATACACATATATTATTTTTGAAATAATTTTCCATTATAGGTTATTACAAGATATTGACTATAGTTCCCTGTGCTATATAGTAAACCTCTGTTGCTTGTTGCACATCTATTTTTTTTAAATTAGAAATCTTCTGCTAACTATTTTATTCCCACAATCATGGTTACACATACAGATAGATAGAATACAAATGGATAGCACTTGTTCAGTTATATTTCTCAATGCTAAATACCCTTATCTTTGTGCTTAGGAGCAATAAAAACAATCCTATCAACCTGAATAATAAGAGTTTTACCTTTGGTATACACATTGCTATTCAGGTAAAAAAGCTTCCAGTTAAAGATAAGCCATACATTGTTTTTTAAGAAATTCTACATGTAGGGCTGGGAGTGAATAACTTGCTGGAGTCATAATATTCAGTTCCTCGATAGCTTATAGGCTTTTAAAATGAATCCTTTTAAACCCAAATATATACATGGAAGGGCTTCCCAGGTGGTACTTAGTCATTCAGTTGTGTCCGACTCTTTGTGACCCCATAGACTGTAGCTCCTCTGTCCATGGGGATTCTCAAGCAAGAATACCAGAGTGAGTTGCCATGCTCTCCTCCAGGGGATCTTCCCAACCCAGGAATCGAACCCAGGTCTCCCGCATTACAGGTAGATTCTTTACCATCTGGGCCACCAGGGAAGCCCTCCCAGGTGGTACTAGTGGTAAAGAACCTGCCTGCCAATAAGGAAGACATGAGACTTGGGTTAGATCCCTGGGTCAGGAAGATCCCTTGGAAGAGGGCATGTCAAACCACTCCAGTATTCTTGCCTGGAAAATCCTATGGACAGAAGAGCCTGATGAGCTGAAGTCCATAGGGTCACAGAGAGTCAGACCCGACTGATGCGACTTAGAACACACACATGTAAGCATATGCATAGAAATATAAATTGGGGTTCAGAATCATGGATTAAAGATACTTAAATAGGAAAACTGGTTAGGCTTATTTTTTTAATAAAATATTTATCTCATTCTATACTTCAAAATAAATTCTAAATGAGCCAAAATTTAACATGTAAAAGAGAGGTCCATTTCTCTACAAGTATGGAAAGACCATATTGTTGAGCTGTAGAAAAGAAAAAATACCTTGTCCAGTTCTTTGATGAAAGCTTCTGGTCATGCATCTGTGATTTCATATGGTTGAAGCATTCATTGTCTCCCTGGGAGTTGCAACTTTCCATAAGTTTGCTTCTGACAAACCAAGGAAGGCGGCATATGCAGATTTCAACAGAAATTATGATTCTATGGAAGATTTTGAGGACATAAGGAAAGCTAATATCTTTCAGAGTGAAAAGTGAGTTTTGAACATAAAGAATTTCTTTGGGTTGAGTTCTATAGAACTTTGTCACTTACCTATGTTTCTGAACTATGAAATGATAAATATCTGGGCTAAGGAATAGTCTCTCTTGATAAATAAATGATTAACAAATACTATGCACACTAAAAAAAAATGTTAAAAAGGGATCATAAAAGCCCTAAAATAAAACATGGGTAAATATTTTTGTAATCATGAGAGGCTTGAAATGCATAGACATCTATTATACTGGAAAAGGAATCAACCTGAAACAGATAAAATATATAATTTCTAAACCAAGAAAGAAAAAAATGATGAGCATAGACAAGAAAAGTGAAAAACTGGGGAAAAATACTGCACATAAATGACAAACGTCACTGCCCTTACTGGGTAAAGAGCTCTTAGAAATCAACGTAAAAAAAATAACCACAGAGAAAAATGGGGAAAAGACACAAACAGGGAATTGGAAATAATAAGTTCACAACAATGTGTGAAAAGAGAGTCATGGTAATTAAAGAAGTGTAAGAACATCAACGAGGTGTCTTTTTTTCACTTATTTGAGTAAATTCCAGGAGATAGTGGAGGACAGAGGAGCCTGGTATGCTGCAGTCCATAGGGTTGCAAAGAGTCAGCCATGACTTAGCAAATGAACAACAACATCCTTTGGAGGTAAACAGATAGGTGTGAAAAGATTTATACAGAAGGATTGTGTATAATTGCTACATATTTATAATATTGAATTAATATGGAAGCAACATAGATATAGGTTCACAAAAGACTACTACTTAAGTAAGTGGCTTTTTATTTATTGGAGTATAATTGATTCACAAAGTAGTGTTAGTTTCAGGTGTTTGGCTTTTGGAATATGATGTAAGAAGCCTTTCACACTTCAAATAGTTATTAAGTACAAAATATCCTCTTGATCCACCGAGTCTAAAATATTAATTATCTGACCCTTAAAAAAAATTGTCCCGCCTCTGTTGTAGATCTCTATGTGTGCTGTGCATACAGAGCTCTATATATTGTTGTAAAACTTTGGGGTAAAAATAGTTTATAATACAGTATGTAGCATATAATTCCATTTTTAGGTAAAATCAAATACATATATTGGATTGGCCAAAATGTTCATTCAGGTTTTCTATAAGATCTTATGGAAATATGTGTCTGCACAGAGAAAGAGAGAGAGAGAAAAATTAATACTTCTATAAATTTTCTGTGAACAGTGACTCTAAATGTTTATTCCTTTATGGATTCAGTTATCATTACAATTATTATTAGCAGACAATTGATTGACAAACCCCAGCTATACTGTACATGTTGATAATTAATGATTAAACATAAAAAATACAATTTTATAGGAAATATATCTTTTAATGAGATGGATAGAGCAAGTTTTGCTTATTTATTCAATGAGTTCATATATTCCAAGATGACTCTAGCATATTTTTGTAAGACAGGGCTCAGCATCAACTCAATTTCTATTTTTCATTTTTACAGTAGGCAAGCAGAGAGGTTTCACAAAAACAAATAGAAAGAGGTTTCTATAGCAATGCTACACATTTCTTTGAACACCTTTTGAGTTATATGCCAAAAATAACCTATTCTTTAAAAAAACTTCTTTCAAATCTATTGCTTTAAAAAAAAAGTTCAAAGCATGCTAAGCTATTATATCCCCCTTCAATTTGGTTGAGAGCAAACAATCCTTCAAATCTAAAAAAGGACTTGTTTGATAGCTGGTCATTATTATTTATTCACTTTCTCAGCGCCAGCCAGTACCAGTATTTCTAATTGTTCTCCCCTCTCCCAGGTTTTAATTCCCAGAGCAAAACAGCAGCACAGATGTGAGACGGAGGAGAAGGATGCTCTTTGGAGAAGTGGGAGGGCGTGGAGAAAGGGAGCAGATTGCGCAAGGTAAGGCCCTGGATATGGATTCCCTTGAAACAGCGTTTCTCAACCATTGTTTTCCATGATCTCCCCTCTGTGGAGACTTTTTTAGCCATTAAAAAAAAATTATCACCCCTCTATTAAGCACTAATACCACAGGTAATATTTCATATCTGGGTGTGACTCCATGGACTATAGTCTTCCAGGCTCCTCTGTCCACAGAATTCTCAGCAAAAATACTGGAGTGGGTGGTCGTGCCCTGCTCAGGTCTCCTGCGTGGATTGGAGGTGGATTCTTTACCGTCTGAGCCACCGAAGCAGCCCACTAATGCCACAGATAATATTTCATATCTATTTACATACTGTGGTTCTTTGGATCCAGGGCTAGTGCTGCTAAGTCACTTCAGTAGTGTCCAACTCTGCAACCCCATAGTTGGAAGCCCACCAGGCTCCCCCGTCCCTGGGATTCTCTAGGCAAGAACACTGGAGTGGGTTGCCATTTCCTTCTCCAATGCATGAAAGTGAAGAGTGAAAGTGAAGTCGCTCAGTCGTGTCCAACTCTTGGCGACCCCATAGACTGTAGCCTACCAGGCTCCTCCGTCCATGGGATTTTCCAGGCGAGAGTACTGGAGTGGGGTGCCATTGCCTTCTCCAGGAGAGCTAATAACCACCCTCTAACCCTAAACCTGGGCTTCCCTGATGGCTCAGTGGTAAAGAATCTGCCTGCCAATGCAGGAGATTCAGGTCGGGAAGATCCCTTGGAGGAGGAAATGGCAACCCACTCCAGTATTCTTGCCTGGAGAATTCCAAGGACAGGGGAGCCTGGCAGGCTACAGTCTACAGGGTTGCAAAGAGTTGGACAACCCTAACCCTAAGCAATTTTTGCTCCAGTGGGGGCAATATCACCTCCATTGAGAATGGATGCCTTAAAAGTACGCCATGAGCACCCTGGGACATCTCCATGACCTCCCAAAGGAAACACTTGCCTTTGGGCAGCACACAGCCGGTCTCTTCTAAATGGTCCCACACTTACAGTCAGGTGCTGTCTCCTTTCTCTCTTTCATCACCCCGCCCTCCAACCCCCGCCTCCAGGGCCCACTCACCTGGCGCATCCTCAGACGTCAGCTCACACATCTCTCTCTCTCCCTGGAGCACCCTCCTGGACTTGCCACAGGGTACTAAAATAGCCAAGTTTTTGTTAGTGGGGAGGCGGGAGGCACTGATGGCTGGTGTTCTGTGAGTGCAGAGAGAATGCCTGCCATGTCCATCATTAGATCTCAATACATGGCAAACAGCTTGACACAGAACAAGCATTTGTGAAGTGAGAAATGGAGTATTTCCTATAAACAAAGGATGTCCCAGTCATCAGCGATTGCAGCCACCATGGATGGTGAGCTGGTGAGCCCTGAGGGAACTTGGGAAGGAAAAAACACCTGCCATCTAGTAGCCATCAGACTGCAGCCACCTCTTGGAGCAGTCTCTCAGAGCTATCTGAAATAGTGTCTCCCAGGATAAAGTGCTCATTTTTCCCCAAATAAAACTCGCAACTCTTACGCTTGCAAATTTTTTCCAACAGCAGGAAACATTCAACTAATACTTTGCCTTCTCCTCCCAACCTGCACCCCCACCTGTATGGGTTAGCTACTGCAGGGTAACAAACTATCCCCAAACATATTGGCTTAAGACAGGAACCAGGCATTTAGCTCACGATTCTGCAAGATGGCTGGGCAGTTCAGGTCAGGGCTCCCTTGTACGTCTGAGATGAGCCAGTGAGCTGCCTGAGGCCTGGGTCTGGGGAGGGCCTCATCCAGACAGCTCATTTCAGCTCCACGTGATCTTCTCATCCAACAGACCCACCCCAGGCTTATTTTCATTGTGGTCACCACGTGGTTCCCAAGAACAGTGAGAGAATGTGAACCCCAATGCACAAGCAACCTGTCAAGTTGCTCATGTTTTCTTTTTTTTTTTTTTTTGACCATGCCATGTGACACATGGGATCTTTATTTCCCCACCAAGGATCGAACCTGCGCCTCTAGCATTGGGAGAACAGTCTTAACCGCTGGACCACCAGAGGATTCCCCACTTACCTTTTCTTATCACCCTATTGGCCAAAGCAAACCATGTGGCCGCTCCTGATGCAAGCAGTGGAGACAGAGATTCTAGAAGTCTTTAGGGCTGTTCTTTGCAATCTACTGCGCTTCACCAGCATCAACATCAAAGCTGCCTTTGTGACTCCATTTCTAGTGGGTTTACTGTAATGTTCCATTTAGCATCATTTCACCAAGGCCATGCTCCCTGGTTCCCACTCCTTAAGAACCATCCCTATTTCTCCCTTCCATAATAGGTCCCCTCTCCTTATATCTCTAAATGATCTTTCTTCTGCTGTCTGGAAGCCATGATCCACCCTCGGGTTTCAGACCCCAGCACTCAAACTCACCCGCAGTTGGGACACAACACGTGGGTAAGACCAGAACAATGGGCTCTCCCTGCGTTCTCAAAGCTCTCCCTGGTAATTTAATTACTCACTTACCACTGAGTTCAGCAAGTTCTATTGGCAGACAGTGCACAATGATTTCCCCAGCACTGGGCTTAGCAAGCTCTTGGATCTTGTTCCCCGACTCCCTGCCTTTCCTCCCAGAGGTTCAGTGGGTCTGGCCTTGAGAGGTACCCCCTTGCAAACAGCACTTGCAATACTGCAAGCGTTGTTGCCACTTCTTCAGATTGACAAGGTGTGAAACAACACGTGTTATGAACCACAATCATAACCTACTGGGGTGTCCATCACTGGTGACAGATCCTGAGGCCCTAGCATCTGAATCTCAAATATTTTCATAGAGAGGTTAAAAATCAAATGTGCAATAAAGGTATGATTGCATCATCGTGTGAAGACATGGTGGCAGTCTTGAGTCAGCTGAGTCACATGAGCAATTATTGTGTTTTATTTGTTCACTTGCTCTATGTTTCTTAGTGCCTCGTACAGAGAACGTGCTTGATAAATACTTGCGGAATGAGTAAAAATGATGACAAGGACCATAAAGGCAAAAACACAGGATGCTGTTACAGCCCCAGGGGATATTTACACAGGGTGATGGGGAGGTGATGTTTAATCTCAGCTTTAAGGGTGAAGGCTGACTCAAGGAACAGCAGGTGCAAAGGCCAGCAGAGGCAAAGGGTCATGATGGGAGTTCTTGAGTGTTATGATCCCTACTCATCTTGTGTGAACCGTATAGGATTTAAGCTATGTTAAGTAGTTCAAAAGGGAGTCACGGGGCTTCCCTGGTGGTCCAGAGGTTAAGAATCTGCGTGCAAATGGAGGGGATATGTGTTCAGTCCCTGATCTGGGAAGATTCCACATGCCATGGAGTAACTAAGCCCGTGTGCCTCAACTACTGAAGCCAGAGCACCCTAGAGCCTGTGCTCTGCAATGAGAAGCCCCCCTGATCTCCACAACCAGAGGAAGCCCTCATGCAGCAACAAAGACCCAGAGCACCCATGTACAAAACTTCTAATCATCTTGTTTAAAAAATGGAGTTACAGTGGTCAATGTGAACGTCCACGTTAGTTGTCTCGAAACGTCCACAGTAGGAGTGTGAAGAGTCCTGGAGGGACAGACGAAGAGCGTTATCTCAGAAATGTGATGGGCAGCGTACCTCACCGGAACAGAGGCCCAAGACCTCCTCCCCTGGGGGAACTTGACTTCTCTGAGAGAGGTCACTGAGCCGAGTGACTTGCAGCCACTTTGCTGGAGGACCCGACTCTGCTCTGGGAGCCTTTCCAGATGGAAGCTGCCCGACTCCCTGTCGGAGCAGAAGGTGACCTCCCACCCACACCTACTGTGACTTGTTGCCAGTTGGGAGACAGCTGAGATGATGACTCCTTTCAGGACTTCTTGGAGTTGTCTGCTACCCCTTTTCCCTACCTTAAACCTGTGTTGTGTGCCATAAACCAAGTGATTAGTGAACTGAATAATAGCTATGTTTCTTACATCTCCAGCCCCCTGACTGCGGGGCCCTGTGGCAAACAGAGTTTGATAGGTTGGCAGAGCTGGGAGGAGGTCATGGTTAGGGCAGAGAGGAACAGAGGAGGTGGGGGAGCCCAGGAGGGATGCCAAGTCTTGGGTCTCATAGGCCACGGGAAGGAGCTGGATTTCATACCAAGAGGAGGAAGTGAAGTCGCTCAGTCATGTCTGATTTTGCGACCCCATGGACTGTAGCCTACCAGGCTCCTCTATCTATGGGGTTTTCCAGGCGAGAGTACTGGAGTGGGCTGCCATTTCCTTCTCCAACCAGGAGGAGGAAGTGGGGCTTAAAGGAGGGTTTTTAAGGAGGGTGTGGAATAGTTCATTTGATATTGGAAGTAGCAACCTTGGAATGAAGCTCTGCCTCTGGACTAGCCTCGCTTTCCTATGAAGACCTCTGCCCTCCACCGGGCTGGCCCTGATAAGCATTTTCATCTGGACCACTCAGTCAATTTGACCTCCCAGTCTTCATCAAAGGTTCTGACCTCAAACTTACTGTCACGGAATCTCGTATAAAGTATCCAGCTTTGAGACATTATTTTAGCACATCAGTTCTGCAGGCCTTTCATTTTTCCCAGGTTTTCTAGATCCTACTCTTGTATGCACTACAGCATCCCAGAGCTATGTACTTGGACTGCGCTGCTTTGGTCCAGAGTAATTTCACTTCTGTCATCAGCTTGCATCAAAGGAACCTGAAGCAGCAGCTGCAAAGCCAGGCCCCAAACATTCCCAGATCCCACTGATGATGCTCTGGAGAAGCATCCTGGGTCTCTGTGCAGGAAGATGTGTGCCTCTCTAGAGCATGCAGCTGGCTGTGGTTTGATGGAAGCGGAATCATTTCAATCCTCTCTGAGGACTTTGGGGAAGTCAAATTTGTAGCCCACTTCCAAGACCTGTGTGAGACAATAAAACATGCGCATCTCTGGGCCTTTTTCCCCCCTCTAAACTCACGTTCCAGTTGCCCAAGGGCTTTCTAGGTGGCTCAGTGGTAAAGAATTTGCCTGCCAAGGCAGGAGATATGGGCTCGATCCCTGGGTGGGGAAGATCCCTTGGAGGAGGAAATGACAACTTACTCCAGTATTCTTGACTGGGAAATCCCATGGACAGAGGAGTCTGGTGGGCCACAGCCCATGGGGTTGCAAAGAATCTGACATGACTGAGTAAGCACACACCTGATCTCTCCTCTCCAGCTCCCTCAAGGCATTTATTTTTGCCTTTTGTGTTAATGTAGTTTTATTAGTCACCTCAATTCCTTTTGTGGAATAAGACGGGATATACAAAAGCAGAATAAAATTATATATCCTGCCTATGACAGGCACTTTATTCATGACCCTCCACGCTTCCTCTCCTCCCCTTAAAAAAAAAAGTAAAAAACTCTAAGATGAAAACAGAGTTTGACTCTGCTTTGGACTTCATAAACTTTCCGATATTACGCAAACATAGTCTCTGTGCAGGAGAGCAAACGCAATCAAGATGACTCCACGTCGGGTGGCTGATCACCTGAAGGCTTTAGTTTCTTTCTCTTTTGCCCATCTTGCATTACAAAAACCAGAAAGTCAGACATTTCCCAGCCCCTCTTGCAATTGGACCCAGTTTTAGGGTTGCCAGATAGCAAAAATTATTCATATTTATATAAAATAACAAAATAACAGATACCCCAGTTAAATTTGGATTTCCTATGGGACATACTTAAGCTGAAAACAAAAAATCTGTGTTTACCAAAATTTAAATTTAACTGGGCAACCTGTATCTCATTTGGCAATCCTACTCAGTTCTTATCATAAGGTATAGATGAAAGTATGTTTGAGCACATTTGGGGACCACTTTATTCTGGATAAAAAGAGACTACTAAAGAAAAGACTTCTCTTTCCTACCATGAATGCAGTTGTGATGCCTGACACTCTAGCAGCTACTTTACCATTATGAGGCAACATCAAAAAATTAAAGCCAATACACTCAGCAAGACAGAGCACAAAGAGCAAACCCAGGTCCTTGATGGTATTCTTCAATCAATATTACTGAAAGCATCCTAGATACCCACTGGTGGTGGTGTCTTTTGGGTTTAAGTGTATCTGATGTATAATGCTGTGTTAATTTCAGGTATATGGCAAAGTGACTTAGTTATAAACATATATTACTTATAAATATTATATATAAATAGTTATATATTTTTTCAGATTCTTTTCATAAGATACTGAATATAGTCCCCTGTGCTAGATACTAACAGGTTTATTTTATATGTAGATATAGTAGTGTGTTTCTATTAATCCCAAGCTATCTACGCTCTCCCCCCTCATTCTCCTTTGACAACCATAAGTTTGTTTTCCGTATCTGTGAACCTATTTCTATTTTATAAATAAGTTCGTTTCTTTTTTTTTAGATGACACATATAAGTGTCATACAGTGACATACAGTGTCTGTCTTTCCCTATCCAACTTACTTAGTATGGTGACCTCCAGCTCCATCCATGTTGCTGCAAGTGGCATTATTTCATTATTTTTTTAAGGCTGAATAATATTTCACTATGTCTATACATCTTTTTAAATATAGTTTTTAAAAAAACTTTAGCTACCTTCAGCAACATATGGAATCTTTGTTCCCCAACCAGGGATGGAACTCGTGTCCCTTGCGTTGGAGGTGCAAAGCCTTAACCACTGGACCACCAAGGAAGTTCCTAGGCCATATCTTCTTTATCCATTCATCCGTCAATGGATATTTAGGTTGCTTCCTCGTCTTGGCTATTGCAAATAGTGCTGCTATGTACATTGAGGTGCCATGTATCTTTTTGAATTAGTTTTCATCTTTCCTGGATACATGCCCAGGAATGGAATTGCTGGATCATATGGTAACTTAGTCATGGTGTTTTTTTTTTAACATTATTTCTGCTAAATATTCAAAATCCTCACTAAAATTTCTGCAGAAAAAGATCACTCTTCATTAACGGCACATAGGGCAGCCCCCAAATGGGAAATAAGCGAATGTAATAAATGTGAAAAATTTATCAGAAATAAGGAAATGAGGCATCAGGGCAGCCATGGGGGAATTTTCTATGCTATTTGGGGCAACAGCAGAAGGGATATATATATATGCAGCAGTCAAAAGCACAAGTTCCAGAGCCAACCTGCCTGGTTTCAGATTCAGTTCCATCATTTACTGGCAGTGACAATATTTCAAGGAGAGAGGTGGTCACCCGTGTCAGATGCTACTGAGAAGTTGAGACAGCCAAGGACTGAGAAAGGGTCCCTGGATGTGACAGTTTCAACATCACTGATGTCCTTCCCAACAGCAGCTTCAGTTAGGCAGTGTGTGTAGAAAGGATTTCAAGAGGTTTTAGATGAGTGGCGGGGGAGAATAGGAGAGGCAGTGAATGACTATAAATCCTAAGTGAAATCAGTTCCAAGCTCCAATTCAAAAACTAAAACCACACTTTGGAACGCATGTCTTGGTTGTGGGAAGTACTGGGGGGCGGGGAGGGCATGAAAGTGGACCCCTGGCGAGATCCTCTAAAGTGCTGGGTCTGCTCAATGTCAGTATTTCCAAATGTATCACTGTCGCCATCTCTGCTGCATTCATTTTAAAATGAAATTTATAGGTACTTTAAGGGATATTTTACAACACAATCATCAACAGTAATGGTGTATCCTTAGCCTCGAACAGAACATAATCCATGAAAAAATGTAAGGGAAAACAGAAATATAACTGAAGCCAAGCAAAGTTTTAAAAACTTCAGCCAAATGCTACTGCTGCCACAGTTGGTGAAGTGCTATAACACTCTGACCTTCACTTAGGATCAAAACCAAAACCGATGCTGAGGAGGAGGTGAGGAGGAAGAGGGGTGGGTTGGGAGTTTCAGGTTGGCAGACGCAAACTGTTACATATAGACTAGATAAAAAACGAGGTCCTACTGTATAGTACAGGGAACTAGATCCAACTGTAATGAACCATAATGGAAAAGAAAATTAAAAAGAATGTGTACATATGTATAACTGAATCACTTTGCTGTACAACAGACATTAATACAACATTGTAAGTCAACTGTATTTCACCTAAAAAACAAGACCAAAACATCAGGAGCAACGCTAACATGGTAGGGCAAACACACATAAAAATGAAACAAGTTATAAAAAAGTACAGACCCTTACTACTGACAACGTGCTATGAACGTTTTCCATTCTATTCCTTATCTTTTAAAAATAATGGACTTGATTCCCCAAATGGATTTACCATCCATTAATGGCCAGTACATGGTTTCAAAAACAATGAATTAGTAAATATGACATTAGTGTTGAAGACCCATCAGTACCAGCCTGTGATCTTTTCCTTGAACTAATTCTTAAGATCTGAAAGATAAGTGAAAAGCAAAGTAACTTCCTCACTGGGTTATTCAATGTTATTTCACGCTGTATCACCACCGACTCCCGCCCACAAGCACGCTGTTGTGTAGTGGGACGCAGGTCACACTCTAGGGAACACTGATCTCTGATTCGGCAACCTCTAGGAGAGGAGAGGGCTGGGGGGCTGCCTTGCTGCCATTCTGCATACTCAGGTTCAAGTTCACAGCTCACTCACATAACCAAGAATGTTATCAGGCATGGACAGGCCTTATGATTCTGAATCTCCAGGGACCCTTTAATCTGTACTAGTATCGTATCTGTATTAGTTTCTTACTGCTGCTATAACAAATGACCACAGACTCACCGGCTTACAACGATACAAGTTTATTCTCTTCTTGTCCTGGGAGTAAGAAATCTGAAATTAGTTTCACTGGGCTGAAGTCCAAGTGTTGGCAAGACTGGTTCCTTCTGGACGCTGTGAGATATCCTCTTGCCCTTTTCAGCATCCAGTGGCCACTTATATTCCTCAACTTTCGCCCTTCCCTCATCTTCAAAGTGTATCACTCCGGTCTCTGCTTGTGGTGTCACACCGCCGGTTCCTCTGACTCTGCCCTCCCTTCCTCCCTTAAAAGGAAGGACTCTTGTGATTACATCTGGCCCACCTGGATGCTCCCACCTCAAGATCCTTAACTTAATCACATCTGCAAAACCTTTTGCTATACAAGGTAATATACTCTCAGCTGGGAGGACTGGGAGGGGACATTTTAGAGGGTCATCATTCAGCCTGCCACAGTGACCAAGGTGAAGGAGGACTTGAGCAGGCAAGGGTAGAAATGGGAGCAGAGACGAGCTCCAACCTCTGGTCAAGATGCCAAGCACAAGGCCGGGTGCCACACATAAGAGCACACGGGAGTAAATCCCACAATGGATGCAGGAGTCTGACTCATGGGGAGTGGGGCCAAGGTCAAGGTGGGGCTGAGGATCTTTGGTTCCAGCTGACAAAGAGGGGAACCACAGTCCCCCCAGGGGAGCAAAGGATAAACAGCAGAGGACCAACACACCGGCAACTGGCAACGAAGATTTATTTAAACTGTTAGCCAACAGGAACAGGAACTTGTACAACCACTCCAGTAAACGAGGCTTCTCGGAGACTGGCGGAGAATGGCAGCCGGGGCTTCCCCACCACTCAGGAAACTTGGAGACTCAGCTCCGGAAAGGTCGCTGGCTTCAGCTCTGGCTCAGCACGAGTCTTGAACAGATCAATAAGTTATTTCCTTCAAACCTGAGGGGAGGAAACGAACAGATGCTGAGAAGGGGCTGTCACAGGCTGAGGCAGAGAAAACAGTCAGAGGTGGAAGAATGTGACCCTGGGGCCCCAGGTCCATCGGGACCAGCTCTGGGGCAACGGCTGCACATTCAATTACTGCATCCGGGCCTCCTGGTTGTGTAAGATAAGATTCCACAAGCCAACAGGAGGCTGGATGAGACAGTGTTTACTGGCGGTTTAAAAGGGATTAAGAAATGTTATAGCGGTTTATGGGCTCTCCAGTAAAACCCACAAGTCCATTCTTTAAATGCTGAACTTTTTTTTTTTTTCTGAATTAATACCTTTCATTCAGACAACTTAACGAGTTCATTCTTGAGTGTTCTGCTTTTTACCTTAAATCCATTTGAAAACTTCTACTGGCCCATTTTAGGTGAGAAAGAAGTCAAAGGGTTACTGACTAGCCTTAGCAATCTTCACCCTTTTCTCTTTGAGTCAAATTCAGTAATAAAAAAGACTGGTGTGGGCAATTTATTTCTTCACATATCTAGTAATTTTTTAATCAAATACTAACCAGTCCATCCTAAAGGAAATCAGTCCTGAATATTCATTGGAAGGACTGATACTGAAGCTAAAACTCTTAATACTTTGGCCACCTGATGTGAAAGACTGACTCATTGGAAAGGACCCTGATGCTGGGAGAGATTGAGGGTAGGAGGAGAAGGGGATAACAGAGGATGAGATGGTTGGATGGCATCACAGACTCAGTGGACAAGGGTTTCAGCAACCTCTAGGAGTTGTTGATGGACAGGGAAGCCTGACCTGCTGTGGTCTATGGGGTCGCAAAGAGTTGGACATGACTGAGCGACTGATCTAAACTGAACACGGTGGGTGGTAAGCTGAGGAGACTCTGAATTCTGATATCTTCCTCTGAAGAGTGTTGACTTTTGTTTTAGCAGGCGATTTTATTATTGGAGAATCATTCTGATTTTCCAGAGTCTTGGCTGTAGGTTGTTTAGTATCAATCTGTTCGGATTTTGTCCTACAGCCTATTCTTTAGGAACTTTGCTTTTAAATGTTGAACTTCGAGCAAACACAGTTTCTCCTCTATACACATACAAGTTAAGTACAATAAGTCCCTTACATAGGAATGAGTTCCATTCCATTCCAAGAGTGTATTAGCAAGTACAATTTGCTCATAAGTACAACGAAGTTAGCCTCCATACCCAACTAACACAATTGGCTATATAGTACTGTACTATAATAGGTTTTTAATACTTTTCACACAAATAATACATAAAAAAACAAACATACAAAATAAACATTTTTAATCTCACAGTACAGTACCTTGAAAAGTACAGTAGTACAGTACAATAGCTCAGCATACAGGGGCTGGCAGTGAGTGAAGAGGCAAGAAGAGTTACTGACGGAAGGGGGCAGGGAGGTGGGAGGCTGTAGAGCTGAAGGACTGTCGGCAACAAGAGACGGAGGAAAAGCTGCAGTGTCACTCACACCTGACGCTGATGGAATGCACAGTCGCATCTTTAAAAGTTCGCAACTTGAAGGTCGTATGTGAGTGATTTACTGTACTGATACCACAAGTAGCTGGGTGAGAAGTGGGGAAAAGAAGCCCCTTACATGGAAAAGCTCAATGCATCATTACTTGACAGAATCTAGAATTAATTCTATACAAGTCACCTATATTTTTTAAAAGTGTAAGAAAATTAAGTAAATGCAGACAGAGCTTCATGACAGAATATTTATAAAGCCATGAAAATTATGCTCATGCAGAGTTTTTAGTGGCAAGGGGAAATGCTTATGTTATAATATTAAGCTTAAAAAGATCCAGAATCAAGGTTACATAGATAAATTAAACCCCACTAAAAACAAATCAACAGCTAGAAAAAGAATAGAAGGGAAAAGCTGCCAGAGGTTATCTCTGTGTGATGGGTATATGGGTAACTTTTTTCTCCTTTGCCATACTTTTTTTTGAGACCTTTCCAAAGTCTCTGCTTAAAATTATACTGTTTTCAAAAATGGGGGGAAACAGCAGTACAAAAACACAGTAATAAATGATTTTTTAAATAAAAAATAAATGGATTATGTGGCCTGAACTGCCCAGCTGGGTAAATTTATAAACTGGTGGAAAGATAAGCCAAAGGAGGATGATTAATAACCTGGAATTTTCAGACAGGAGATAATCCTCGACTCCCCTAAGCTCTTTGTTTTATATTCACTACTTGCCTAAGGCAGTATGTCAGACATAGCTACAGGAAGTCTGAGAGCACTTTAACAGCAAAGGCCAGAACTGGGATCTAAAACTATCTCCAATGGGCTGGAGAGACGCCCAGGGGAAGCACGGTCAGCAAGGGGCAGCTGTGAAGGAGGAACCAGGTCAAGATCAAGGCAACAAGGCACTGGGACAAGGCTCCGGGCTTTGTCCCCACGGCCCGACTCTTCCAAGCCAGGGGAATTCACCTCCAGTATGAAAGAAGATTAGAGAGAGAAATCCAACCCACAGCTGCAGGGGTGTTGGACAGAAACAATGACCTATGTGTCTTAACATCCAGCAAACCTGGTTACAAGCAGATCAAAAGGCTGAACATTGGACCCTTTCATTAAGATGATTTCAAGACTCAAGGTCTCTCATCGTCCAGTTGAGGAAATTCCACAAACACCCTTAAAGGGCTGCTTGTTGGTTTTCATACATGTGGTTCATTTAAACAGTTCTCCTGGGTTTTGTGCTATAAAAACAGAGGATATAACTGCTGATTCTCTATGTTCACAGATCCATATATATGAGCCCTAGTTCTTCCTGGGTAGAAAATTCCCATTGAGCGTTATGCTCTCCGGAGACAAAAAATTCCCTAGAAAAATTCCAATCAATATAAGTGAAGTCACCTACCTAGTTCGCTTCCTCCTTTGGTGGCCCAGCAAAGGCAGTAATGCTGCATGAGCTGTTCGAGAAGCTCCATTTCATCCAGGAATTCAAGGGACTCTATTCTGTGGAATGAAAAAACAACAGTACAAACGTATCCAATTAAAAATGAAGGCCATGACGCATACTGCCGGGCATGGAAAAGTGTTCAGGATAGACTATGTGAAAAGAAGTGGGCTACAGAATAGTACATATGGCGTGGGCCCATTTTAGCTTAATTTTTGAAAAGAAGAAAAAAAAAAAAAACTCCATAAGCAAAATCAAAAGTGACAGATGACAAACTAGAAGAGAATGTTTGTAACACAAATGACAAGGGGGTAGATTTACTTGTTATATAAACGAGCTGTTACACTTCAGTAAGAACACTTTTTAAAACTTATTTAAAAGATGGGTAAAAGACCAGATCACTGGCAAGGAGAAAAACAAGGGCTTTTCAATCTCATTTATGTGAAAAGAAATGTAAATTAGACCAGGACCGCTGCCATGTCCTGCCTGCTGTCTGCTGTACCCGGTGGGGTTCTGCTCCAAGACCTTGCTTCAGATGGCACGGACTGCGCTCCACAACCACTGGCAAAGAAGATCTTTAAAGGAGTTTTAGTAGTGGAACCTGAGGGCATTTTTGGTGTGTGTTTTTGTTTCAAAAGACGAACACAAGCCAAGATTTTAGGCAAACGATGAGCAAGAAATTTTCCTTCACCTTGGAAGTTTCTTACAAATCCACTGAACACTCTGGATGGAATGTATGGAGTCAGAAAGCGAGATGAAGAAATATGGTTGAATGGCAAAAATCAGGAGTCTGATTATTGATCAAGCTTTGCTCTATTTCATAGCATAGGGCAAGATTAAAACTCCAAAGCTGACATAAATGGATTTTAGAATATTTAAGGTTAAATGTAAATTCTAATTAAGCTGGAGGTTTTATTCTTCGGACTAACTGAAGAAACTGACGGAGGGTTTCTTTTATTACATTATAAACGGAGTTTTGTCTACTACTCAAAACAAAGTGGTTCTCCTTAAAAAAAACGTTGTGCACCTGAAACTAATGTTGTCAATTATATCTCAGTTTGAAAAACTGTTGTCGTTAGCATATATCCACACATCAATATAAATACCAGGCACCACTAAACAGGATATGGTAACCTGAACATCTTGACATGCAGAGATAAATATAAGCTATTGTTAAGCTTTTGAAAGGATGGTGGTTTAGAGACAAATACATGTATCAATCTACTTATTCAAAAAATACAAATCTATACGTTGATAAATATTTATATACACATAGAAAAAGAATATACTCCAATTTATTCACAGCACACAACTGCTCTATACTTCATGCACTTTACTTGAAAATTGTTTTAGAACAACAAGCATGTATTTCTTTTATAATGAGGGTGAAAGTCCACTTAAAAATCCATAAGCAGAGACTCCCCACCCACCCCCAACACCCCCCCGCCCACCGCTTAGGGCCCCTTGGGCAATGTGACTTTCCTCCTTTTCCAAAACACAGGGATGGTGCAAGATTTCCACTGCAGAGGTGTTAACTGCTTATTTTGACTAAAATAATCTGTTTGGGCATAAACCTTATCTTGGTTAATAGCTAATGAGTTACTCTCAAGGAGCTGGCAATGTTTAATCTATGTTAGCAGCAGTTAACTTGTTTCAAATAGGTCTAGTTTGGGGTTGGGTTGTTTTTTTTTTAAACATTAGAAGGTATGGACATTGATGCCTTTCATTCACAATTCTTTGCCATGGAGCGGACTCTTGTCAATGCCATACCTGATCACTTCGGCACGAGGCAACCTGCTGTACAATTCCATCATGTCGATGGCTGACGCTGACTCCCACCCGCTGGACAGGAGCCGTTCTCTCTAAAACGTGGGGCGGAGAGAAAGGGAGACGACAGGAGCTGTCACATGACCCGAGGCGCTCTTTGCACACACAGCTTCCCTCAGAGGGCTCCCCTTTCAAAAGCCCATTCTGGACCCTCTCATCTGTCTTTTCATTTTCCCCATTTTCTCTACTCAACAGGTACTGTTACAATGGGGGCACCCTAAAGTATAATATTTAAAGAGAAATAAAGGAAGAAACTGTTCTATATAAGCAACAGGTTTTTAAAGGGCCCTGGTGGTAATGACACAAGCCATGTAAAACCTAAGCCATTTATAAGGGGGTAGGGATGGGGAAGTGCCTCTTCACCAAAAAATTTCTAAATTTTGGGGGAACAATTACAGATTGCAAGAATTTAAGTCAAGTACAAAGTGGGAATCATGTTTGGATCCTGATTTAAATACACCAACCATGAACAATTTTTTAGACGACTGGTAAAAACCGAGTATGAATTGGGTGGGTGTCAGCTGCTATGAAGGAGCATGTCAACTTGTCAGATGTGATCATGGTATTATCATTATCCCGGGCAGAGGAAGGTCCTTACTGGTAGGAGATTCACACTGAAGTACTTACAAGGGAAATGAAACAGTGTCTGGGATTTGCCTTAAATATTCCAACGATATGCTCAGACACTCAGTCATGTCTGACTCTTTGTAACCCCATGGACTGTAGCCCGTCAGGCTTCTCTGTGCATGGGATATACAGGCAGGAACACTGGAGTGGGTTGCCATTTCCTCCTCCAGGGGATCTTTCTGACCCAGCGATTGAACACACATCTACTCGTGAATCCTGAACTGTCGGCAGATTCTTTACCACTGAGCCACCTTTCCAATGACACCACCCACAAAAATTTGGGGGAAGGGGTAACAATATGGCAATGATAAAATATGATTAATTACTGAAGCTGGGTGGTGGGACATAGGTGTTCGCTTTAATTATTCCCTCTACTCTTATGTTGTTTGAAAAACAGCATAATAAAAAATTAAAGTAACAGGAGGCAGGAAATGTAAACTTGTATTTTCCATGCCAAGATAGTAGCACAGGGCTTGGATCTCCCTCACACGATGAACCAGTGGCCCACGTGGAGCCCTGGCCGCCCGCAGGCAGATACTCCGGAAGGACCCTCACATTCTCCCATCTGCGTAGGGAGGAGGCCCTTTCTCATTTGGCCAGGGTACAAGAAGACGTCCGGGCCTCTGCCCTCTGACCTGTGACTCCAGCGACTTGCAAGTCTCCACCCCGGCCAGGTCACACTGTCGTCTCCGCAGGTTCTCGATCATGATCTGCCCAAACCGGTCACCCATGTTCACCTGGGAAGGGAGAGGGGAGGCTGGGCACTGCCTCAGGGTCTCTTTGGTTCTTAAAACATGCAAAATAAAATAACCACATCCTACTGCTAAGCAGTCAAGGCTCGTAATACCCAGCACAGGTCATGGAACCCCAAGTGCAGTGCTGATGGAGTACAGCCCTCAAAAGGCAACTGGGCAATGTTCCTCCATTGTAAACACTCAGCCTGGAACCAGATAACTCCACTGCCAGGAGCCTGTCTCACAGGTAGACTTGTGTGTGTATGTGAAGATGCAAGAACATTTACTACAGCACTATGTATGACAGAAAGGATCTGGAAAGAACTTAAATAGCCATTGCTTGGGGTTAAATAAATTCTGGCAGGTTTATACAATGAAATACCATACAGCCGTGAAAACATGAAAACATAAAAAGAAGATAGACAGATATGAGATGGCCCCTAAGATAAACTCTTGAAAAGTAATGTGTATACACATTAATGTGTACAAAGGAATGTGTATAGTATGCTCCCGTCTATCTTTGGGGGGGGGGGGGCTCTCTTCACATTTATATATGCACAGGGAAATTCTAGAATACAGCAAGGTTGCTTCCCAGGTTAGAGGCTGAGGTCCGTGATAGATGAGAGACTTTTCTCTGTTTACCCTTCAAACTATATGACTTTTTTTTTTAAATTTTGCATGTGGCATTACTTTCTGAATAAAGAAGAAAGGCAATGCCAAAGAATGTTCAGACTATTATACAACTGCGCTCATTTCACATTCTAGCAAGGTAATGCCCAATATACTTCAAGCTAGGCTTCAACAGTATGTGAACCAAGAACTTTCAGATGTATTTCAAAACAGGATTTAGAAAAGGCAGAGGAACCAGATATCAAATTGCCAAAATCTGTTGGATTACAGAAAAAGCAAGGGAATTCTAGAAAAACATCTGCTACACTGACTACGCTAAAGACTTTGACTGTGAGGATCACAACAAATGAAACAGTGCACATCTGAAACGTGTGGAAATGTGGGAAGTGAAATTCCTTCTTCCCAGGTATGGTGTCCCCAAAACAGAGACAGGTCACCAGGATTTATCCACGTTGATAGTACAGACTGATGAGGCCAGCAGCCATTATATTCATTTACCAGGTCAAAAGACTACATCTGCGGCAGTGGTTAAGAATCCACTTCGCAGTGCAGCGGATGCCAGTTCGAACCCTGGTCTGGAAGATCCCACATGCCTCGGAGCAACTAAGCCCATGAGCCGCAACTACTGAAGCCCGTGAGCGCGCTCCATGAAAGAAGCCGCTGCCACGAGAAGTCTGAGCACCACAGTTCAAGAGTAGTCCCCCACTCTGCAACCAGAGAAAGCCCACGTGCAGCAACGAAGACCCAGTGCAGTCAAAAGTAAATACATCAATATTTAAATACTTTTTTTAAAAAAAGACTGAATCTGAGGAATACTACCAATTAAAGAGAGGAAAAGAAGAAAAATCAACCAACCAAGAACCACCTATACCAGAACCTGGGCTGAGGTGGGGAAGACAGGAGACCAAGGTCCAGCCCCAGACCTGTTTGTAGCTATGTGACATGGGGCAAGGCCTTGCACTGCCCTTATCTGTAATAACATTTGAAAATAAAATAAAATGCAGTTAAAAAATAAATAAATAAAATCAATAAAGCGAAACTAAAATAAACAATAAAAGTAGCTAACATGTACTGGCACTGCTCATCATCAGGCCACTGCTGTTCAATATCTCAGGGGTTCCCATAATAATCCAAAGAGGCAAGTCTTTTTTTAATGAATGCACTTGCCAAATTTAGTCTGGATTATTTAGACCTGAGAGGCAGGTATTCTTATCCCTGGGGCTCCGAGAGATCCAAATAATAACTGAGTTAATAACAGCTTACTTAATGCTGTCAATGCTTGTGTACCTGTTAACTCGTTTATGAACTATGAGGTTGGGGTACTATTATCCTCATTTTTCAGATGAGGAAACAGGCACAGAGAGGTCAAGTAACTTGTCCAGATCACAGAGATGGGCAGTCTGTCTCCACAACACGAACTCCCAACCATAGAGCAATTCTGCTGCAGGTGACACAGACCCAGGACGAATTATTCCAAAACACTAAAACATAACCCTTTAGGCACTAGATGAGAAGAGAACAGCAAGCCATAGGCCAGACTCAGTGATTTTAGAAATTGGGAAAGTGAAGTGAATTCTCCAGGAATTCAGTCCTTGGAATTCTCCAAGCCAGAATACTGGAGTGGGTAGCCTTTCTCTTCTTTGAGGGATCTTCCCAATCCAGGGATTGAACCCAGGTCTCCCCCATTGCAGGAGCTGTGAGCTCACTGAATGAGCTCAGCTCAGCTCACTCCAACTGAGCCACAGGAAATGTGACAGTAAAATCCTAGATTTCTAATATCTCTTGAAAAATTGGGAGTTCAGGCAACTCTAGGCTCACTCCTAGCATGAAAAGCAGGCATCCGTGAAATGGGACTTGGGTGTCCCAGGTCACCATAGGCCCCACTACTTCACAACGTATGACACCTGGCCAGCTTCTTCCATTTACATCACTATCTGCCTCTGAAGGCATGTGAGTTAGCTACCCCTACCCTGATGACAGCCAAAATTCCCTCCACCAAGATCTATGACTTTATAGTAAACACAGTGATAAAGTAAGAACACAAAAAGCTTCCTTAAAGGCCAAGATGGAAGTTCCAGAAACTCTAGATAAAAGTTTACAGGCAGTCATGAACTCAAAAATACTAGGTTTAGGGCAGTCGTTAGGAATCCACCCTGGAATGCAAGAGACACCGATTCAATCCCTAGCCCGTGAAGATCCCACATGCCTCCTGGCAACTAAGCCCACGTACCACGACTACTGTGCCCTCGCTCTCAAGCCCGTGCTCCGCAGCAAGAGAAGCCACCACAACAAGCCCTGGAACCGAAACTAGAGAGTAGTCCCTGCCGGCTGCTACCAGAGAAAGCCCACAGGCAGCAACGAAGACCCACTTCAACCAAAAAAAAAAAATTTTAAATAAACCTCAAGAAAAGAAAAGAATACTAGGTTTGCTGGAACTGATTAACAAAGGAGCTACAGAGGCAGAAGGAAAATAATAAGGGAAAGCATATTCCAAGGGTGCTCAAGAGAGAGAAAGCCCGCCCTGGAGTCCTGCACAGAACGTGGATTTCTTGAGCTTCCTCTTACCTGTTCGTAGTTTATGAACATGGCAGCCTCAAAACTGTTGGCGGCCCACTTGAGGAGGTTTGCAGACTGCTCCGGAGTCATGTACACCAGCACACATTCAGCTATCAGGAGGGTTGGCAATCTTAAGGGAAAAAAAAAAAGGCACATAAACATGTTTTCATCCAGATGGGACTCTCTAAATGCACTCACGTTGTAGTTCATACCCCATGCTTTTGGTTTTCATATTAACAATCAATGTAACACGACTCTAAGTTTTACAATGCAAAAAGGTGAGTGATCAGCAATCATTTTTGTCTTGCAGTTGAAAATGCAGACTATAAAAATGGCTACAGGTTCTTCCTAAGTGTACATCCACACTGTGGCACGGTGCAGGCAGAATCTCCCACTCAGCAAGCAGAGTTTATTTCCCTCCCCCTAGAATCTGGGCAAGTCGTGTAACTTGCTTTGGAATAGCAACAAACGTGATACCAGCAGAAGCTTAGAAATTACCTGGACGCTGGCACTTGCTCTCTTGCTGTACTTGGAAACCTGAAACCACTATGGAAATGAAGCCAAGCTAGCTTGCCCTAGGACGGGAGGTCCTGTGGTTGAGAATGACACAGCTCCACTGACCAATCTGTTCTCCACACATGAACAAACCCCAAAGGACATGAGCTAAACCTGGCCCCTAGCAGATGAACCACCCAGCTAAGCCCAGGCCAGGTAAAGAAGGCTATTTGGGAATTTTTTTGTATGATTTTTGCAACTTCTTTGTAGACTTGAATAATTTAAAAAATGAAGTTAAACATATTTACAATATTTTGTGAAAGGTAGCCATTAGCAACATTAGAGAGAGGATTAACACTTTTCAAAATATAACTGAAAGAAAAGCAAACAAGACAGCCCATAAAGGAAAGCACAGAACACAAATGGGACCACAGGGGAGAATATGTAATCTGAATACCTGTTACACCAATTTGTTTTCATCTATTTTGTACATCTCCAAAGTCAGGCAAACTTCCTATGAAGATCTGGTCCGATTTATACATGATTACTTCCATGACCTACCAGCACATTTTCCAAACAGCTGGCTATACAGCTGCAGCTGTACTCAGAGTCAGATGCAGCTGACTCAGGGGCCTAATACGTGCCAATTTCTGCTCAACTGTTTTCACATGTGCTACCTGATCTTCAAAACCATTGTGTGAAATAGTTTTTATCACAGTTCATAAACAAAGACACTAAGGCTCAAAGAGATTAAAAAAACAAAACCCCAAAACCCTGCCCTCTATTAAACAACTAGTAAGCACAAGTAAGCTTCTTGGCAGGAAAGTTATGACAAACCTAGACAGTGTGTTGAAAAGCAGAGACATTACTCTGCTGATAAAGGTCTGAATAGTTCCCAGTAGTCATGAACGGTTGTGAGAGTTGGACTGTAAAGAAGGTAGAACGCCAAAGAACCGATGCCTTCAAACTGTTCAGTTCAGTTCAGTCGCTCAGTCATGTCTGACTATTTGCAACCCCACAGACTGCAGCACACCAGGCTTCCCTGTCCATCACCAACTCCCAGAGCTTACTCAAAACTCATGTCCATCGAATCAGTGATGTCATCCAACCATCTCATTCTCTGTCGTCCCCTTTTCCTCCCGTCTTCAATCTTTCCCTCCCGTCTTCAATCTTTCCCAGCATCAAGGTCTTTTTAAATGAGTCAGTTCTTCACGTCAGGTGGCCAAAATATTGGAATTTTAGCTTCAGCATCAGTCTTTCCAATGAATAGTCATGACTGATTTCCTTTAGGATGGACCGGTAGGATCTCCTTGCAGTCCAAGGGACTCTCAAGAGTCTTCTCCAACACCACAGTTCAAAAGCATCAATTCTTTGGTGCTCAGTTTTCCTTACAGTCCAACTTTCACATCCATACATGACTACTGGAAAAAACCATAGCTTTGACTAGATGGACCTTTGCTGGCAAAGTAATGTCTCTGCTTTTTAATGTGCTGTCTAGGTTGGTCATAGCTTTTCTTCCAAGGAGCAAGCGTCTTTTAATTTCATGGCTGCAGTCACCATCTGCAGTGATTTTGGAGCCTCCCAAAATAAAATCTCTCACTGTTTCCATTGTTTCCCCATCTATTTGACATGAAGTGATGGGACCGGATGCCATGATCTTAGTTTTCTGAATGTTGAGTTTTAAGTCAACTTTTTGACTCTCCTCTTTCTGTTTCATCAGGAGGCTCTTTAGTTCTTCTTCACTTTCTGCCATAAGGGTGGTGTCATTTACAGATCTGAGGTGATTGATATTTTTCCTGGCAATCTTGATTCCAGCTTGTGCTTCATCTAGCCCAGCGTTTCTCATGATGTACTCTGCATAGAAGTTAAATAAGCAGGGTGACAATATACAGCCTTGACACAGTCTTTTCCAGATTTAGAACCAGTCTGTTATTCCATGTCCAGTTCTGTTGCTTCCTGACCTGCATACAGATCTCTCAAGAGGCAGGTAAGGTGGACTGGTATTCCCATCTCTTTATAACAATTTTCCACAATTTGTTGTGATCCACACAGTCAAAGGCTTTGGCATAGTCAATAAAGCAGATGTAAATAAAGTAGATATTTTTTGGAACTCCCTTGCTTTTTTGCTGATCCAACAGATGTTGGCAATTTGATCTCTGGTTCCTCTGCCTTTTCTAAAACCAGCTTGAACATCTGGAAGTTCACAGTTCACATACTGTTGAAGCCTGGCTTGGAGAATTTTGAGCATTACTTTACTAGCGTGTGAGATGAGTACAACTGTGCAGTAGTTTGAACATTCTTTGGCATTGCCTTTCTTTGGGATTGGAATGAAAACTGACCTTTTCCAGTCCTGTGGCCACTGCTGAGTTTTCCAAACTTGCTGGCATACTGAGTGCAGCACTTTCACAGCATCATCTTTTAGGATTTAAAATAGCTCTACTGGAATTCCATCACCCCCACTAGCTTTGTTTGTAGTGATGCCTCCTAAGCCCCACTTGATTTTGCATTCCAGGATGTCTAGCTCTAGGTGAGTGATCATACCATCGTGATTATCTGGGTTGTGAAGATCTTTTTTGTATAGTTCTTCTGTGTATTCTTGCCACCTCTTCTTAATATCTTCTGCTTCTGTTAGGTTCATACCATTTCTGTCCTTTATTGTACCCATCTTTGCATGAAATGTTCCCCTGGTATCTCTGATTTCCTTGAAGAGATCTCTAATCTTTTCCATTCTATTGCTTTCCTCTATTTCTTTGCATTGATCACTGAGGAAGGCTTTCTTATCTCTCCTTGCTATTCTCTGGAACTCTGCATTCAAATGGGTGTATCTTTTCTTTTCTCCTTTGCCTTTAGCTTCTCTTCTTTTCTCAGTTATTTGTAAGCCCTCCTCAGACAACCATTTTGCCTTTTTGGATTTCTTTTGCTTGGGGATGGTCTTGATCACTGACTCCTGTACAATGTCATGAACCTCCGACCATAGTTCTTCAGGCACTCTGTCTATCAGATCTAATCCCTTGAATCTTTTTGTCATTTCCACTGTATAATCATAAGTGGAAGCTAGAAAAAACTTCTGGAAGTCCCCTGGACAACAAGGAGATCAAACCAGTCAATCTTAAGGGAAATCAACCCTGAATATTTATTGGAAGGACTGATGCTGAAGCTGGAACTCCAGTATTTTGGTCATCTGATGCAAACAGCTGACTCACTGGAAAAGTCCCTGATGCTGGGAAAGAGTGAGGGAAGAAAAGGGTGTCAGAGGATAAGACGGCTGGATGGCATCACCATTGCAATGGACATGACCTTGGGCAAACTTCAGGAAATGGTGAGGGACAGAGAGGCCTTGCGTGCTACAGTCCATAGGGGCGCAAAGAGTCAGACTCGACTGGGTGACTGAACACCAATAATAACAAGCAGAAGTAAAATAGGGATCCAGGGTGAGATCCCAAGACTTGTGCTCTCTTCATCCTGAGCGGGCTCCAGGCCCCTGGCATCAGCTTTAACTAACCTCCTGCTGACCTCCACAAACCCACACACTCCCAAGAAATCCAGCAACACACCTTTCAAAGTCAAGACTTTCCTTCTGCTAAAAGAATACACACTACTTGCTCAGCATCGCTAATTATTAGAGAAATGAAAATCAAAACTACAATGAGGTATCACCTCCTGCTCACTCAAAAGTCTACAAATAACAAGTGCTGGAGGGGTGTGGAGAAAAGGGAGCCCTCCTGCACTCTTGGTGGGAACATAAGTTGGTGCACCCACTATGGAAAACAGTATGGAGGTTCCTCAGAAAACTAAAAATAGAATTACCATATGAACCAGCAATCCCCCTCCTAGACATATATCTGGACAAAACTACAATTCAAAAAGATACAGGCACTCCTATGGTCAAAGCACCACTATTCACAATAGTCAAGATGTGGAAGCAACCTAAATGTCCACCGACAGAGGAACGGATGAAGATGTGGTGTATACACAATAAAATGCTACTCAGTCAGAGAAAAGAATGAAACAGCGACATCTGCATCAGGACCGATGCAACCAGAGATTATCATACTAAGCGAAGCAAGTCTGAAGAGAAAGACAAATACCATATGACATCACTTATGCGTGGAACTTAAAGCATGGCACAAATGAACCTATCTACGAATCAGAAACAGACTCACAGACACAGAGATCAAATCTGTGGCTGCCAAGGGTACAGGGGGCGAAGGAGGAATGGACCATGAGTCTGGGATTAGCAGACATAAACAATCATATATAGAATGGATACTCAGCAAGGTCCCACTGTATAGCACAGGGAACTATACTCAGTATCCTGGGATAAATCATAATGTAAAAGAATATAAACAAGAATGTAAATGTGTGTATAACTGAGTCACTGTGTTGTACAGCAAAAACTAACACAACACTGTTTATCAACTATACTTCAATTAAAAAAATAAATTTAAGAAAACACACCATATTCTGCAATTTGTGAACCATGTAAGGGTCTCCCCAAAGGACAAAAGAAGTATAAATACTCTTGGCAATGTATGGACCTTACTTCTGAACACTCAAGTGAGACAGATTCAGATAGTAAAGCTGGAGTGACAAAGCCCATTTTGACATTTGGGCTGGTGGGGACGTAAATCCTGTGAATGACAACCTAGTTGATGATTTCAGAGGAAATGTGAGCAAGAACTTCAATACGCTGAGATGACAGCTATCGCCAAGCCGATGCGTCAGGAAGACCACTCTTCCACCCTCTACACTTCCCTCACCCTCCATTGCCCAAAGCGCGTCTGTATTTGTATCTGTCCGTACCTTTCTTCCCCTCTCGGAAGATTGAGAGGTGTTTCTCTTCCCTCAAAGGCGAGTTAACTCAGTCCATGCTCTTCTTCTTCCCTTCCCTGTCCTCCAATGATTTCCCTCATTGTTCATTTTTCATTGTTTGCCACTGATTCCTCGCCTTCAATTTATTTTAAAAATAACTTTCCCTTTCCCTTCCCTTCCTTCCAAACCTCTCCCTTGAGTCTTTCACCTCAAATATCCTGGAAAGTGTTATCCTCACCTACAGCAGACCAAGCAGATATGCCTTTTCCTACTAGCTCTTTATCCACTTGACCAGCATCACTGTGCTAAAACCACACCTCCCACTGCCCTCCTCTGCCTCCCAAAGGTACCCACACTCAAGAATCCGGTGTGCTCCCTTCTGGTCCATTTTAAAAGCACTTCCTTGATGTATACACGTAATCACAAAAATACAGTATTTGGGGGAGGAGTTGATTTTACACATTTGGTATCACACTCTGCATATAACTCTGCCATCTAGTTTTTAAAAACTCAACATTAAACTTTTGAGCTCTCTCCAAAGTCATGCATTTTACGTCTCATTCATCCATTCTCCTCCTGATGGACACTGCAATTGTTTCCAGTCTTCTGCTACTAAAACTGAAAGCCGCAGTGAACATCCTCCTTGTACGTACATGTAGACCTTCTCAGCAGAGATACACCCAAACATGGAACTGCAATATCACATGATACCAGCAATTTTACTAAATTCCAGATTGCTCCTTGCAATGTCATACCAAGATCACTTCTACTAGTGGTGTATGACCATTCCTTTCCCCCAGTATCCGTGCCAACACTTGATACTGTCAGGCTTCTATCTTTCTGCCAACCTGGTGGTAGTGGTAGTAAAGTAGAATTTCATCTGATTACTACTGAAGTTCAGTATCATTTCAACATGATACCCAGTTTCCTCTGAGCTGCCTGGTCATCTGTCCTTTGCCCATTTTTCCACTAGACTTTTAAAAATAGTAGCTATTCTTTTATACCCTGGATGCAAATCCTTTCTTTATATGTTACAATTATATGTTTCTATGCATACAATTATCTTCCCTCAAACTTATGATATTAGGAATCAGTATTTTGCAAAAGCGATACAAGCGATTCTCATGGGAAAACAGACTTAAGGAACACTGCTTCTTAAAAAACTTCAGAAAACTACTCTAAATAGCAATGAAATGATAAAGATTACAGAGGACAAAATGGTATATGTAATTATACTGTACTTCCAACTGGCCTTATCCCCAATTAGCATGAAATCACAAATGTAAGAGGTTAAAAAAAAAAATCTCACTGTGTACTCATGTTACATTTCTTTAACTTTTCTTCCAGGTCAGCTGTATCTCGGAGATCTGCTCCAATGATGGCATATCTTGTTGAATCCAACATGTGCCCATCTGTAAATGCAAGAGGAGATGGTAATTTCAACAGAAACTGATCAGGAAGAGATTGTAACTTCAATGGATGTGGATTTTCAAAACGAAAAGTAAATGTACTGTTTCTCTCCACTATAAAAATGCATGCTCATTATGGGGGAAAAAAATCAGGAAGTAAAAATTAACTAAAATCATACCTTTCAAAGATAACTATTAGTGTTTTAATGTATAACATTCTATCCCTTTTTCTATGTGCTTAAATTCATATACACAACTCAGACACATCCTCCCCCCCTCCCTTTCTCCTCCCTCAAATACACACACACAATAAAAGAAAATGGGACCACCCAATACTTGTTCTGAAAGCTTTTCCTATTTAACAACAGTATCAGGAACAAATGAACTTACTTACAAAACAGGAAGAGACTCACAGGCTTAGAGAATGAACTTATGGTTGCTGGGGGGAAGGATGGGGGAAGGGACAGTTAGGGAGCTTGGGATGGACATATTCACACTGCTATATTTATTTATTTATTTATTTTTTATGAAGAAATTCACTTTAACACTTATAACTTTAAGACTCTGCATACATTACAACAGTGCATTAGAGATACAAGTTGTAAAATACTTTTCCATTCCTTTGGATTTTGCATATGATGGTTCTGCATCAGTCACTGCAGGTAGATTGAGCAAGCTTTGTGTGTGTTGTGTGCGTTTTTTTTAACATGCATTCAACTAGATATGATTCAGAATAGATTAATACTCCCTTTTATCATTACAGTTAGCTAAAAAGTTGCCTGGCAGCCCACCAAACAGGATTTGCTGTAAGACGAACCCAAAGAGTCAGCTGGAGACTGAGGGCGCTGGGACCTGGTAGGCTGCCTGCAGCAGTGTTTAGCCAAGTGTCGAGAGCATTACGAAGAAAGTCCTGGTTGGAGGCAGAAGGCCTGCAGCACCAGCTGTGGAACCTCCATGATGTGACTGCACAGCTCCATCCACAAACGTTTGCAGGGTGATCACCACTGAGGGGGCACATAGCTGTAGGTGGGCGTTCCTGGGGCCCGATACGTGGGCACAGTGACAGGGTGGGGAGCAACAGGAGTTGGGGAGTGGGCAGTCAGCAGGGTACCCGCTGACATGGCCATAGTGGTGCCCGCCACCATGCCCATGGTGACCCCGTTGCCTCTCGGCGGAGGGATGGGAGCAGGGTACACCGTCGCTGGCATGCCGTTGGGCTGCACCACCGTGGTGTGGTGGATGACGTGAGGGGGTGCTGCATACAGGGGCTGGGTGTAGTACATGCCTTGCTGTGCATACGGGCTCTGCTGGGGGTAGGCACTTCGCACGGGGTACACAGCAGTCTGGTAAGGGTTGGGGGAGGAGGAATACGGTGGCACTGCCCCGCTGGTGGGGGAACAGGACACTTTGTAAGGTGTGCCAGGAGTGTAACCTGCTTGGAAGGTAGGATTCGCTCCAGGGTACATGTTGGGAGAGTAGGCAGGAGCTGCTGCTGCATAGCCCATTGGGAAACCAGCTGGATAACCAATTCCTTTGGCATTTGCATAGGGTACCCCAGAAGAACCCGGGCTATAAACAGGATTCATGATTTCAAGAACGCGCCGCGAGGGCAGACTGGGCCTCAGTGATCAGAGCTCGCCGGCCCAGGGCGGGCTCAGCGGTCGGGGTCGGTGAGAGACGCGCGCTGCGTAGGCCTGCTCCGTTGCGGGGCTGAGCCGCGAGGCCCCGGTCGCCGCCGCCGCCGCTTACCCGGCCCGCGCTCCCGCTCGCCCCACTCTGCCGGCCCGCCTCTCCGCAGCCCGCGCTCCTCGCCCCACACTGCTATATTTAAAATGGACAACCAATAATCACATACTATACAGCACATGGAACTCAGTTCAATGTTATGTGGCAGCTTGGATAGGAGGGGAGTCTGGGAGAGAATGGTTACATGTACATGTATGGCTGAGTCCCTTCACTGTTCACCTGAAACTATCATAACACTGGCAATCGGCTATATTCCAGTATAAAATAAAACGTGGAAAACAACAACAACAGTATGAGGGACAACGTTCTCTGTAATGATTTCACAGTGCTTCACTGAGTAGGTAAAACAACTTACTTAGCCAATTACTCAGTATTAGACAGGCAGTATTTCCAAATTTATTTCATCTGAGGCATTGCAATGAATATCCTTATCAAAGGACTTGCCCAGTTATGCTGGTTATGACGAGCAGCATCAGGAGATCAAAGAGGAAGCCTATTTCAATATTGGTACTAATTGCTCTCAAAATGTTTTGTCAATTTGCAAGATATTACATTTAAAAGAAAACAGTTGATGTACTAAAGAATTTACAGATAAAATAATATTTTGTTGTTCAGTCGCTAAGTTGTGTCTGACTCTGCAAACCCATGGACGGCAGCATGACAGGCTTCCCTGTCCTTCACTATCTCCTGGACGGAGTTTGCTCAAATTCATGTCCGTTGAATCAGTGAGGCTATCTAACTATCTCATCTTCTGCCACCTTCTTCTCCTTTTGCCTTCAATCCTTCCCAGCATCAGGGCCTTTTCTAGTAAGTCAGCTCTCCACATCAGGTGGCCAAAGTATTGGCGCTCCAGCTTCAGCATCAGTCCTTCCGATGAATATTCAGGGTTGATTTTCTTGAGGACTGACTAGCTTGATCTCCTTGTCCAAAGGAGACGAGAGTCTTCAAGAGTTTTCTCCAGCACCACAGTTCAAAAGCATCAATCTTTGGCGCTCAGCTTTCTTTGTGGTTCAACTCTCACATCTGTATATTACTGGAAAAACCACAGCTTTCACTATATGGACCTTTACTGGTAAAGTGATGTCTCTGCTTTTTAATATGCTGTCTAGGTTTGTCATAGCTTTCCTTCCAAAGAGTAAGTGTCTTTTAACCACCATCTGCAGTGATTTTGGAGCCCAAGAAAATAAAATTTGTCACTGCTTCCACTTTCCCCTCTTCTATTTGTGATGAAGCGATGGGAACAGATGCCATGGTCTTAGTTTTCTGAATGTTGAGTTTTAAGCCAACTTTTTCCCTCTCTTCTTTCACCCTCAGTAAAAGGCTCGTTAATTCTTCTTCACTTTCTGCCATTAGAGTGGCATCATCTGCATATTTCAGTCTGTTGATATTTCTCCCAGCAATCTTGATTCCAGTTTGTGATTCATCCAGCCAGGGATCTTGCAAGATGTACTCTGCATGTAAGTTAAATAAACAGAGTGATAATATACAGCCTTGTCATACTTCTTTCTCAATTTTGAATGAGTCTGTTGTTCCACGTAACAAATTTGCTTCTTGACCCACATACAGGTTTCTCAGGAGGCAGGTAACATAATACTCCCTTTAAGATATTCCAACAGAGGTTGGATGAAATGGTATATATTGTGATTCTCAAGCTTTGGCAGGAATCAGAATCACCCAGAGGACTTGTTGAAACAACTGATCAGGCTCTACTCCCCGAGTTTCTGATTTGTATTTTTTCAAAATGTTAGTTATCTAGTCACTAAGTTGTATCTGACTCTCTGTGACCCCATGGACTACAGCATGCCAGCCTTCCCTATCCTTCATCATTTCCCAGAATTTGCTCAAATTCATGTCCATTGAGTCAGTAATGCCATCTAACCATCTCATCCTCTGCCACCTTCTTTTCTTCTTGGCTTCAATCCTTCCCAGCATCAAGGTCTTTTTGAAAATAGAAATCCATATTTCTAGTAAGTTTCCAGATTGTGTTGATGCTGTTGGTGTGGGGCTAGACTTTTATTTATTTTTTCAATATTTATTTAATTGGCTGCACCTGGTCTTAGTTGCAGCATGTGGGATCTAGGTCCCTGACCAGGGATCAAACCCAGGCCCCCTGCATTGGAAGCATGGGGTCTTAGCCACTGGACCACCAGGGACGTCCCATGGGACTACACTTTTAGAACCAAAGGTAGATGAAATGACACTAGCAATAAAATTAGGCAATGGTACATGGAGATTCATCAATCTAGTCACATTATTTTTGTGTAGCCCTGAAATTCTTTTCAATTTAAACTTTCCATTTTTAAAGATAGATTAGAATAAAAAAGAAATTAAATTGCTTATTTACTCCAAGCACTGTTTGCTCAACTTCCTCAAAGGTACAAACCATGGAAGGCTCTGGGACATTCGACAGCCACCCTGCATTACTGCTGAGAACTCAGTTCTCTCCTGAGAACCCACAGCAAAAAAGTGTGAGGAAGGAAACAGCATGTGAGCTGGTTTTCCCTTACTTTCCTGAGAACCCCGCTGAGCTAGTTCAAATACCCTTGGCCACATCCCATAAGCTAACAAGAAATACCTTCTAGGAACCTGCTAGGTGTCAGGAAACCACTCAAGGACAAAGCCAGGAGACCCAGAGTCAGTCCTGGGCACTGCAACACCCAAGGCCAGAAAATAATATGAAGGACGTGAAGGCACTTGCTTGCCCTGCTGCGAAAACAAGCAATGACTCAAATGCCTGTGTGCCTTCTGACAACAGATATTAAAGCTGAGGTTTTCCATCCCTGACCACAAAAAAAGAGAGGCCAAGAATGCTGAAGCATGTGGTTCCCTCGGACCATGCAACTCACAAGAGACCCGTCTTAGTAAGAGATGTGGACTAGAGGTATACGCAAGGGAAAAACTGCACAGGTCGTGATTACTCTTAAAAATTGAGGACAAGGCATGGCAGAGCTGCAAGGGGCAATGACCTAGGGTGCACCCAGCAGTGGCCCCGCTGTATTCCCAGGCAAGCTGGCATACTACCCGGGAAGCCCTAGACACAATGACCCCAAGGTATCATCAACAATATAATCTGATGCTCTAAACCACACAAACGCCACACCTGTCATGATCCTCAGAAGTCAGGGGCTACTCAAGCTGTGCAGAAATAGAAAGTCTGTTATCCGCCCTTGAAGAATGCCTGATCCTCATTTCACAAGAAACAGAAAGAAGGTACAGGCCCAGGGTAAGTTTCAAGGGAGATATACTCTTCTGGGACTTCCCAAGTGGCACAGTGGTAAAGACTCCACCTGCTAATGCAGGAGACTCAAGAGACTTGGGTTCAATCCCTGCGTCAGGAAGGTCCCCAGGGGAAGGAAATGGCAATCCACCCCAGTATTCTTGCCTGGAAAATCCCATGGACAAAGGAGCCTGGCAGGCTACCCTCCATGGGGTCACAAAAGAGCCAGATGTGACTGAGCGCACATTACTATTCTAGGAAAATGCACCATTTTTAGAAAATCTAACAGTGGCAAGAGACCAAAAAAACAACAGAAAAACCTTGGTGCCGTTAGAATGTTTCTGAAAACAGATAAGAAAAAGACCTTCTCACCAAAATGAGATTCAGAATCCTTTCCTTTATTTCTATATTCTACTTCTGAAGAGAAAAATAGAAGGGGACTTCAAAGCATTTTGTGTGATATTCACATAAGAACAACTTTCTAAAGGAATAGCTGGTACCCACCCAATTCTGGAAAGCAAATTAACATTGATTTAGAACCTTAAATTGCTACCAGTAGCTCTCTCTGTGATCAGTCATTACAGGACTGACTTCTAAGAGGATTTAAGAGGGAGAAGTCCTGAAGACATAACACCACGACATGGTTTTTTTTTTTTTAATTAAGAACAAATTAATACCAGGCCAGAATAGCAAGACAAGTATAAAAATCCTATTCCTCAGGCTTGGTCATCATTTCATTCAAGCAGCAGCTTCAGCTTTGTCCCTAGGGAACACTGGGTGGTGTCTGGAGACATTTTTGGTTGTCACAACTGGGGGATGTTAGAGGCGTCTAGTAGGTAGAGGTCAGGGATGATGCTAAAACATACAATGTGTGGGACAGCCCCCCAACAGGGAATTATCCAGCCCCAGATGTTAGGAGGACTGAGGTTGAGAAATCCTGTGCTAGACTTACACACAGAAATTCGAAGATCATTAGTTGATGTTGAAGTTTAAAAAAAAATCCTTGAATAGTTCTAATTATTCCCAGATAGGGGAAACTTAACGTGCTGTAGCTTGGGAACAGGATATGGTTCCCAAGATGAAAATTCTCTGGATTGCGTCAGTAGAGGAACGGGCTTTGGAGTCAAAACAACCCTAAGAGCAAAGTTCTATTCTGCCAGTTCCCAGTCACATGACATACCCCTCACGCCTTTTTAAACATAAAATTCAAACAAGGGCAACCTCATGTGGCTATATCGAACATTAAGGGCAATGTAAAAGTGTGAGCTCCAGGACTTCCACGGTGGTTCAGCGGTTAAGAATCCACCTACCAGTGCAGGGGACATGGGTTCAATCCCTGGACTGGGAACTAAGATCCCACATGGCACAGGGCAACTAAATCTGTGTGCCACAACTATGGAAGCCTGTGCTCTAGAGCCTGCAAGCTGCAACAAGAGAATCCACTGCAATGAACACCCCAACGAGAGCAGCCTTCACTTGCAGCAACGAGGAAAAGCCTACACGGGGCAACAAAGAGTCCATGCACCACAACAAAGACCCAGTGCAACCAAAAATAATTATTTTTTTTTTTTAAGTGCAAGCTCCATGGTTTCCAAACTGTGTACCCTGAGGTGCCCTGGGACAGCACAACCAACTTGGCAGAGCAGGATGTTTTAATAAATTTTTGAGGGAAACACAGAAACCCTCCACATGGATCAGACACAGCAAACCACCAATCCAAGCAGTCACAGTGTCCACTTGAGACTTCTGTGCACTCACTTTTAATGACACCCTATCTCTGCAAAGTTGACCTCTGTGATTAAAAAAAAAAAAAAAACACGCCACTACTGCTCAAACATCACTTGCAATATTGCAAGAGGAACAGGTGGTGGTCTCCCACCTGCTCTCAGGTAAGGTCATGACGTGCCTGACAGGAGCACGCATCCCATTGGAAGTAACTGTGGTTATTTAAGAAGGAAATTAAAAGAGCATTTGTTCTTAAACTGTATGCGTCTTTTTTTTTCCAAATGATCAAGAAGCTGTTAGAGTATAAATGCTTACAATGCTTCAGCCTAAACTTATTAATAAACAGAATTGTTGATATGTTTTGTAACCTAGGGTCACTATGAAAAGTTTACTGAGGCGCTTAGGGCGCTGTGATCCAAGGAAAGTAGGGACTCCTTGCCTGACCTAATGCCTGAGATGTCACGGAGGTCTTCTGTGAAGACCAGACACAGATGATTAAATCCAGGTCGGTGCTGAGAAGATCCACCCAGATGAAAAGTGTTAGTCGCTCAGTCGTGTCCAACTCTGCGACGCTATGGACTGTAGCCCGCCAGGCTCCTCCGTCCAAGAATACTGGAGTGGGTAGCCATTCCCTTCTCTGAGGGATCTTCTCGACCCAGAGATCAAACCTGGACTTCCTGCATTGCAGATGGATTCTTTACCATCTGAGCCACCAGGGAAGTCCCCAACCCAGATGAACCCAGCTCAAACTGGCAAGCTGCAGGATGGTGAGCTAAACAGACAGTTGTTATTTTAAGCCATGTGCTTTCCAGTGGTGTGTTTCAGAGCAAAAGCTCACACAGGCTTTAATTATCTGCCTCATTAAGCTCGTGCCTACAAAAGGATGGGCTTCCCTGGTGGCTCAGAGGTTACAGCGTCTGCCTGCAATGCAGGAGACCTGAGTTCAATCCTTGGGTCAGCAAGATCCCTTGGAGAAGGAAATGGCAACCCACTCCGGTACTCTTGCCTGGAGTATCCCATGGACAGAGGAGCCTGGTGGGCTACAGTCTATGGCCTCGCAAAGAGTCAGACACGACTGAGTGACTTCACTTTCACTTCCTTTCTACAAAAGGCATGAAGAACTGTAAGATTTACATGATGCAACAGGGTAAACACACACAAACACAGAGTCCACAGGGCATACAAGTCATGATCTCTTCCATCACCTCCAAGTCAGCATCTCAAGAGAGATGGGTTCCTATGTGCTGTTAAGCTGGAGTGAGGCCCATCAATCTCATTCATTGTACGCCTTCAAGGACAGACGCATTATTAGGACTGCACGGTGTTTTTAGGTCTACAGATTTTCGAGAACACTTCAGTTTAAAAAAGGCAGGGGGGTGGAGCATGTTGTAAAACAGATTCAGCCTCAAGTGGATTTCTGGACCACACAGAAGTTTTGCTGGTCTGTCTGTCCATCAGTCCACCTGGTAATACTTATTGAGTTCTCACTATGGCCGGGGCACTGAGTTTTGGGAATAAGCGAATGAACAGGGAGATAACTGTCCTGCCTGCATGGGGCCTGTGATCTAGCAGGGAAGATGAACACTGGGCAAGTGTGGAGAGCACTACAAAGATGGAGGCGGTCTTGTGGGAAGAGGATCCCACTTTCCTTAGAACAGAGTCCCGATTTCTTGACCTGGCCTACAAGATCCGAGGCGATGCAGTCCCCGATGGCTTCATCACACCACCCCACTGCGACGTTCAGTCACACTGGGCTTTCAGCATCCTTGCACGCTCCTCCTTTGCCTGCACTTGCCTTGACTGAGGAAACCTTCTCGCTAGAGTTTCTCCTTCCTAGGGTTCAGCTGAAATGCCTGATATTTGGAAACGCTTTCATTGGGCTGCCCTTTTTATATTCATCCAGTTCCACACAGGAGTTGAGATGGATTACAAAAACATAAAATGTTCGTTCATTCAAGCCTTCAGGTACATGTTTATTCCATTAACAATCTCTGTGTCCCAGGCACTGTTTTGGGTGCTGGGGATACAGTGATGAATGAGACAGGAAGGGTCCCTGCCCTCATGAGGCTTATCCCCTCAGAGAGGGAGACAGTGAGTCATAGACCAAATGAAGAATCAAGATAACATCTGAATATTAACTGCTATGAAGAAAAGAGGATGGTCAATCTAGATAGTGTATTACAAAGGAGAGACATCACTTTGCCAACAAAGGTCCATATAGTCAAAGCTATGGCTTTGTAAGGAGATCAAACCAGTCAATCCTCAAGGAAATCAGGCCTGAATATTCACTGGAAAGACTGATGCTGAAGCTGAAGCTCCAATGCTTTGGCCACCTGATGCGAAGAGATGACTCATTGGAAAAGACCCCGATGCTGGGAAAGATTGAGGGCAGGAGAAGGGGGTGACAGAGGATGAGACAGTTAGATGGCATTACTGATTCAATGGACATAAATTTGAGCAAACTCCAAGAGATAATGGAGCCTGGTGTGCTGCAGTTCATGGGGCCGCAAAGAGTTGGACACAACTGAGCAACTGAACAACAAGAGAAGAGTATGACGTGGCAGCTGAAATGAGACGTACGTGATGACATGGAGCTGAAATGAGACGTACGTGACGACATGCAGCCCATCAAGCAAAATTAGGGCAAAAGAGTTCCAGACCAAAGGGAGAGGAAAAAAAAAATGTTTGAAGATGAGAGAGAGCTTGGCACAGAGGATAGCAGGAGGGCAGTGTGGCGAGATCCTAGTTACTGTGTTTGAAAATAAAATGAGGAGCCATCCATTTGACCGATTAACCATGTGGATTTCAGCTCTGGGAAGATTTAAGCAGAAAAGTCATAGAACCTAATTTACTTTTGAAGAACTCATCCTGATTTACTTTTCATTGTGTATCCATTATATACTTTTAATTTATTACCCTATGAATATTCAGCTTAAGAAAACATCTATCATTAATTCTAAGATGCATATTTTTTTTAACATTTTAACATGTCTGAAATCAGGATGCATCTAACAGTTGTTAATGCATCTGTTTAATTTGTCAACACTTTTTCTTATTGATAGACAGTGGTGATTCTTAAAATGACAGACCCACAAGTTTGAAGAAAAAGGATAATTTTTATATTTTTGTTACTTTTATTATCACCTATCACTTTTCTCAGATTTTCATTTTAATTTTAATTTTTATTTATTTTTTATTCAATTTCTCTTTTCTCAATACAATGGCAACATCAACAACTATAAAAGACTGGAAAGACAACAACTATAAAGTCTGGAAAATTTACCCACATTAAGACACAGAGTTAAGAAAACAAACAAGAATAAGAAAAAAAATCTGCAATTAAAAAAACTGACAAAAGGCATTTATCAAAGAACTATCTTTATAAGTATTCTTATAAACTGGAAAAAAAAAAAAAGGAAACATTGCAACTGAATAAAAAATTGGGCAAAGGAAATTTTCAAAGAAATTCCCAAAGGCTAATGAAATGAAAGAAAGATAACTCACTAGCAATCAAAGTTATATAAAATTTTAAAACAATAGGACATCATTTCAGCTAATCAGACTGGCAAATCTCTACTAATATTTTAAAATATTTAATATATGAAAATATCCAGCATTAGTGAAGATCTAGAGAAAGAGTATCCTCATCTACTCTTAATGAACACATAAATTAATAAAAAGAATTCCGAAGATCATCCTGGTAGTAGCTATTAAAATTCACAATGCACAATCCTTCAACCTAGCAATTCCTGCAAATATGCACATATACAGTCTTCTACAGCACTGTTGAATATAGAAACATAAAAAGGCAGCAATCTAAATGACCATCAGTGAAAGTGAAAATCACTCAGTGGTGTCGAACTCTTTGTGACCCCATGGACAGTCCATGGAATTCTCCAGGCCAGAATATTGGAATGGGTAGCCTTTCCCTTCTCCAGGGGATCTTCCCAACCCAGGGATCGAACCCAGGTCTCCCGCATTGCAGGTGGATTCTTTACCAGCTGAACCACAGGGAAGCCCAAGAATACTAGAGTGGGTAGCCCATCCCTTCTCCAGCAGATCTTTCCAACCCAGGAATCGAACCTGGGTCTCCTACATTGCAGGCGGATTCTTTACCAACTGAGCTATCAGGGACCATCAGTAGGGACTAGATTAAATAAAATGGAATTTCCACACAGAGGAAATGGCTATAAAGCCACTAGAAATAATAAGGAAGGATTATATACACTGACATGAAAAGACAGTCATGATTTAGCAGGACATGAAAAGAGCAATTTATATATACAAAACAGTATGTATAAATTATTTATTTTCTTAAAATTACATATAAACCTATATTCATATATAGAAGCATAGATCATTCAACAAATACATGTTAAACTACAAGCTATTTATTCAATGTGTTTAGACATTCATTCAACAAAAATCTACTGAATCTTTTATGTACCAGGCACTGGATTATATTTATGTGTATACTTTATTATATGTATATTCACCTTTCTCTGGGTACACTGTTCATCTATAGGAGAAAATACTCAGAACACTGGTTATCTTGGATAAGGGCAAGGATTATGGAAGGTCCTCTCTCCTTTGAATGTTTCTAAACTGATGGATCAAAGTTCCAGCAAAGTAGTAGACAGTTCACTATAGATAATCGTTCTGACTCAAATATTAACCAAACATATAGAAAATTATGATAGGCAAAGTGTGGAGAAAGCAAATCGGCCAGCAAATGATAAAGTTTGAACAGTTCCTACTTATAATCTGTATAAGGGAAACAGAGGATGGGGGAGATATTATTTTCTGTGGAAACTTTCTTAGTAATCTGATCACTAGTAGGTGTCTAAGGCACTGTGGGTGTGTGAAAGAGAAGGCGTACCTAGTTATCTGACATTTGTTGTGCTAGCTACGTCACCCATCCGAGAAGGCCATCCTCTCTAAGCCCATTTTCTGACCTGCATTTTTATTAAGGCCCTTGAGTGTCTCTATCAGATACAGACTGAGAATGATGAAACATTCTGGAAGAGTTTTACTATAACTTGAGAGGCTTTAGAAATGAGGAAAGTGTTGTTTGCAAGCATTCAAACTTAAAACCTAGAGGAAGGGACTTCCCTGGCGGCCCAATGGCTAAGACTCCACACTCCTAATGTAAGGGGCCCAGGTTTAATCCCTCTTCAGGGAACTAGATCCCACATGCCACAGCTAAAAAGATCCTGCATGCCGCAGAAAGACGGAAGATCCTGAGTACTGCAACTAAGACCTGGTGTAGCCAAATACACAAATTAAAAAAAAAAAAAAATTTGAGGGGAAAAATGAAGGCAGGGGCCAAGCAGGTGACATAAACCAGGAAGCAGGTCCAGCGTGAGACAAGAGCGGGTGGTGGGGTCAGAGCTGGGGAGGACACGACCTGTCTTACCAAGGCAGCTGCTGCCCAGTGACCACCAGGCAGGAGTCAGGGCCTGATGTTTTCCAAGATCTGATATTTCCAAGCAAAACTGGAAATCAAGACTTTCATGAAAAAATCTCCTGTTTTTGAAATGCTGCCAACTAATTTAAATTCTCTTTAAAAAAAAGATTTAGGATTGGGGACCTATGGACATCTAAGGTGAGTCATATCAAGTGGGTGAAAGTTGCTCAGTCGTGTCCGACTCTTTGCGACTCCATGGACTATACATACAGTCCATGGAATTCTCTAGGCCAGAATACTGGAGTGGGTAGCCATTCCCTTCTCCAGGGGATCTTCCCAACACAGGAATAGAACTGGGGTCTCCTGAATTGCAGACAGATTCTTTACCAACTGAGCTATCAGGGAAGCCCAAATCATACCAAAAATCATTTTAAATTTCTTCCTGGTAACAGTGGTGGAAGAGAACACTGTAGCAACAGAAGGATAGATGTAAGTGTGCGTGCGCACACACAGACACACACACGCACACTAACTCACATTCGATCTTTAAAAAGAAAAGGGGAAAAAAAGAGCTGACATGGTCCTACAGCCCAGGTTGTATGACTCAGGTTATGGATACTTGCCCATTTGAAGTGTGTCCTCTGAATGCAAGTCTAAAATGGGTTTTGATAGGAGAGGTTTCAGTCTGCAGAAGATGGGAAAAAGAAAGATGAGGCAAGTAGCTCATTTACCACTAAAACACAGACACTCATACAGACAGAGCAAACAGATATTGGGTTGGCTAAAAAGTTCGCTCAGGTTTTTCCATCAGATGTTATGGAAATATCCAACAGACTCCTTGGCCAATCCAACATCACTAGTGTTCAAAGGAAGGACCACACCAAATGGTCATCTGTTTAATCACACTTGACCTTAGACACATTCAGTAAAAGTCTAGGGGATATGAGTCTCAGGTTAGGTCAGCTAAGCTGAGAATCTGCTATCAAATCACAAACGGATCACAACACACTTACTTAGAAACAGCTACAGAAAGGCTAGCAAGAATCGTTCAAATGTTCCAGTATTTTTCAAGTTATCACTAGTGTCTTGCTTCTTCTCAAACAGAACTTTTTAAGATAGCTTATTATTTCTCACAGACAAACTAAAAATATTGACTCTGAGACCTAAAGTTCAGTAACATTTATGTGATAACTCCCTCAATCAAGAATCTGCAAAAAACTAGGGAATTCCCTGGTAGTCCAGTGGTTAGGACTCTGTGCTTCCACTGCCAAGAGCCTGGGTTTGATCCCTGTTTAGGCAACTAAGATCTCATAGGCCATGGTATGGCCCCCAAAAAAAGAATATGTGAAAAATCAGAAATCAAAGAACCAAGTTCAATATCCCAACAACCATACACAAATGTCAATGCTTTTTAACCCCAGAAAACCACCCTGGGCCTTAAGCCTACCTGCCCTGATTTCACTCAAGAGTTCCAACAAGTTTAGTCACACTCTGTATTTAGTCACACTTCGTAGTGTTCCCAGAACATCAGAATTACATTATAGCACCTTCAAAGCATATTTAATATAAGATATAATTTTATATTTAGAAAGGGTAAAAAAACTTATTTTCATGTACACACAGTCATATCTGACTCTTTGTGACCCCTTGGACTGTAACCCTCCAGTCTCCTCTGTCCATGGAATTTTCCAGTCAAGAATACTGGAGTGGGTTGCAATTTCCTCCTCCAGAGGATATTCCTGACTGAGGGATCAAACTCCTGTCTCCTGCATCTCCTGTGGTGGCTAAAGATACAAGGATAAACTAAAAAAAAAAGTTTGAAAATGACCTCCAATTCTCTCTGGATGTCTACAGAATTAGACATCTCTAAAGGATAAGCAGAAACTTTTGTGCTTATCAAAAATTTGATTAAATGTAAGAATTGGGATTTTATTTATATGACCACTATAAAAAGGAGAGTGGATCTGCAGGTTATAACTGCTGGAAAACCTTAACCTTGATCTTGAAGTCAGGGTTTAAATTTCAGTTCCACCCCTTTCTAGCTAGATGACTTTAGGCAAATTAACTAAACTTCTCTGAGCCTCAGTTTTCTCATCCTGTAGAAAGGGGTCAATCATACCACTTAATTTACAAGTCGGCTCTGAAGACTGAGGAAGACCATCCAAGTGAAGCATTTAACATGGGAGAAGGCAAACAAAAACTCTTGGCAAAGATTAGCAAACTCACCACTTACAACTTGGCAAATTCCTTGAAAACTGAACTTAGAATGGCCCCTGTAACATCTCTTATATAGTAACTGTTAACTTCAGCCTCCCATTCATTCATTCAAAAAATTCTGAATGGACTTCCCTGATGGTTCAGTGGTTGAGAATTCATCTGACAATGCAGGGTACACAGGTTCAATCCCTGGTCCAGGAAGATTCCACTAAGCCCGAGTGCCACAACCACTGAAGTCCAACTGCCCAAGAGCCTGTGCTCCCCAACAAGAGGAGCTACCAGAATGAGAAGCCCTCAGAACACTAGAGTAGCCCCTGCTTGCCACAACCAGAGAAAGCCTACACAGCAACCAAGACTCAGCACACAAATATATATACATATATGCTATTGTTATTTTTCACAAAACAAATTTTACTACATATCTATTCTGGGGCCAGGCACCTTTCTATATCCTAGGGATAAAGAAGCAAGCAAAATACACACCAAAATCCAGATTAATACACAGCACTGTTAACCAACTATCCACAAATTTTTTAAAATTCAGATTACTAATCTACTGTAATTCACTTTTTTGTTAATGTTCAGGGGAATTACATAAAGAGAGAGAAGAGTCACAAAGGACGGTATATTTCCTGTTGATGACTGCACAATACATTGGAATGAGGGTCCTGGGGCAAGAAAGAGAGTACGGAGGGGATGAAATGTGAGGTTTCCCACATCCAGATCTGCGGTCTCCCAGGAGCTGGTTCTGAATCCCACCAGGCTCTTGCTTCTGGCCAAAGCCACACTTACTTGATGCTGTGCAGCTTTCTCGTGACTATTATCGGAAAGTCAATTTCAAAATATTTTCTTGGTAGAAGATCTTCATCCTGAGGAAAAAAAACAGAGAGTAATCTTTATACAAGGTTTCCCCAGTGGCTCAGTGGTAAATAACCTGCCTGCTAATGCAGGAGACACAGGTTTGATCCCTGGAGAAGGAAGATCCCCTGGAGAAGGAAACGGCAACCCACTCCTGTACTCTTGCCTGGGAAATCCCATGGACAGAAGAGCCTGGTGGGCTACAGTCCATGGGACACGACTTTGAGCACACCTGCAATTTTTATATAACTATTACTCATACATTTACCGATCACTTTCATGTACCAAGTCCTAGGGACCCAAAGAACAATGGCGGTGCTTCAGGATTTAAAATCAGGGTAATGAGGACTTTCCTGGCAGTCAGTGATTAAGACTTACACTTCTACTGCTGGGAGCAAGGGTTTGGTCCCTGTTGGGAGAAATAAGATCCCACATGCCTCAAAGAGTAGTCAAAATAAAAAAATTAATTAAAATCAGGGGAATGATATAGTCAGAAGTGTTCTCTCCAATTTACTTGGTCTCAGCATCAAGAACAGGTGGAGGGGGAAAGGAGATTATTGTAGTCATCCAAGAGAGAAGTGATGGGGAGTCTAAACCAGGAGAATGGTCACATGGATGTTACGGGTGGTCTGGAAGGAGGACATGAGAGTATTTCTCAAAAACTCAGCTTGACACCTATTAGAGAGGGTCAAGAAACCAATATGGTGGGTTGTAACCAGCAGACTAGGGGTGAAATAAAATAAAGTAATATACATCAGAAAATTTCACATGGAATTAGGGTCAGCATTATTTTGTGATATATAGTGGGGTGGGGTGTGGTAAGGTGGTAAACAGCAGGTACTCTGGAGCCCAGGGGTGTGTGAAAGCTTCAAATCCCCACTCCACCACTTGTTTGCTGTAAGGCCTTGGGACAGCCACTAAAATCCCTGGGCCAATGTTTCCTTATTTGAAAAGTAGAGAAAACGATTAACACCTCATAGGGTTGTGAGGCAGAGAAAGCAATGGCACCCCACTCCAGTACTCTTGCCTGGAAAATCCCATGAACAGAGGAGCCTGGTAGGCTGCAGTCCACGGGGTCACTAAGAGTCGGATATGACTGAGCGACTTCCCTTTCACTTTTCACTTTCATGCATTGGAGAAGTAAATGGCAACCCACTCCAGTGTTCTTGCCTGGAGAATCCCAGAGATGGGGGAGCCTGGTGGACTGCTGTCTATGGGGTCGAACAGAGTCAGACACGACTGAAGTGACTTAGCAGTAGCAGTAGCAGGGTTGTGAGGATTAAAGAAGAAACACATGAGTAACACTCAGAATGGAGCCTGCCCTTAGTAGGCATCTTGGGTACCCTTATATCTTGTGTGTACAGACATATGTACATAGATTTAGGTCCTGGCTAGGGGTGTACATTTTTTTTACTGTGGCTATAATTTTAAAAAGTGTGAAACACACACACACAGCCCTGCTTCCCTCTTTTGCTTTTTCTCGCTTCCTCAGTGGTTATACCCCCAATCCAGTCACCTACGGTTGTGCTATAATTCTCTCCAGCTTCTCCTCCCTGTCCAATCAATAACTTAGCCCCAAATGTATGCAAATGGGTTTCCCCAGTGGCTCAGAGGTAAAGAATCCACCTGCAATTCTGGAGGCACAGGAGACTCAGATTCGATCCCTGGACTGGGAAGATCCCTTGAGGAAATGGCAACCCAGTCCAGTATTCTTGCCTGGAGAATCCCATAGACAGAGGAGCCTGGTGTGCTACAGTTCATGTGGTCGCAAAGAGTCGGACAAGACTAAGCGATTGCACACACACACACACACACAAATGTATGCAAATATGAGATCACTATGTAATAATACTATGAATCATAACATGTCAAATTATATGATATCACTTATATATGGAATCTAAAAAAAAAAATGATACAAATGAACTTATGTACAAAACAGAAACAGACCCACAGACACAGAAAACAAACTTATGGTTATCAAAGGGGAAAGAAGGGAGGGATAAATTGGGAATTTTATATATTTATACACTGCTGTGTGTTTAGTCACTCAGGCAAATCTGACTCCTTTCGACCCTCTGGACTATAGCCCGCCAGGCTCCTCTGTCCATGGGATTCTCCAGTCAAGAATACTGGAGTGGGTTGCCATGCCCTCTTCAAGGGGATCTTCCCGACCCAGAAATCAAACCAGGGTCTCTTGCACTGCAGATGGATTCTTTACCAGCTGAGCTATCAGGGAAGCCCATATATACACACTGCTGCTGCTGCTGCTAAGTCGCTTCAGTCGTGTCTGACTGTGCGACCCCAGAGACGGCAGCCCACCAGGCTCCCCCGTCTCTGGGATTCTCCAGGCAAGAACACTGGAGTGGGTTGCCATTTTCTTCTCCAATGCATGAAAGTGAAAAGTGAAAGGGAAGTCGCTCAGTCGTGTCCAACTCTTAGCGACCCATGGACTGCAGCCCACCAGGCTCCTCCGTTCATGGGATTTTCCAGGCAAGAGTACCGGAGTGGGGTACTATGTAGAAAATAACAAACAAGGACCTACTGTAGAGCACAGCATACTATACTAAATATTTCACTAACCTCTAAAGGAAAAGACATATATGTATAACTGAATCACTCTGCTGCAACACATTGTAATTCAACTGTACTCAGATGCATCTTCAGCTGTGAAGACAAAACCACCACCCCCATTTGCCTGTAGCAGCTCGTCACACCCTAAGACTTAGCAAGAAACAAGCGCCCCACAACCTGGCCAACATACCCAGAAAGGGGCTGATATCCAGAGCCTGGTGGAGGCTTCTTTGGTGTAGAATAGGACAAACAAAAAGGCGGGGTAAGGATGATACCCTTGTTCCTGACTTGAGCGATTTGGCAGGTAAGAGTACCATTTATTAAGACAGTAAGGAGAGATGGCCCCTTCATGGATCACCGCCTTGTTGTGGGAGAAGGGGCTTACGTAACTCAGTGAAGTTATGAGCCATGCCATGCAGGGTCACCTAAGATGAACAGGTCAAAGTGAAGAGTTCAGACAAAACATGATCGACTGGAGGAGAGAATGGCAAACCACTCCAGTATTCTTGCTGCAAGAACCCCATGAACAATATGAAAAGGCAAAAAGATATGACACCAGAAGATGAGCCCCCGCCCCCCGGGTCGGAAGGTGTCCAATATACTACTGGAGAAGAGTGGAACAAACTCCTGGAGACAGTGAAGAACAGGGGAGCCTGGCGTGCTGCAGTCCAAGGGGTTAGAAAGAGTCGGACACGACTTAGCAACTGAACAACAACAGCAAATGAGAGACGGAGGACAGGTAGGAAGTGGGAGCAGACCTGCCCAAGGACAGAGTGATGGGGGCAGAAACCATGAGCATGCACGTGACTCCTACGGGCAAGGAACAGAATGAGGAGATCCACCCACATGGAAAAGGGTCCTCAGTTAAAATTTCAGGGGATCTGGTTTGGGAGAAGGAGGGGAAGAAGACGGAATGAGGAAAAAGGAGAGGGAAGGAAGAAGGAAGAAAGAAACAAAACAAAGGGATAAGATGGTTTCCTGCCATCAGAGGAAACCTGGGCTCACCCACCCTCAGCCGTTCACTCTCGGAACTGCAACACACACCTGCTGCATGACTGCAGAGCAGGGCTAGGTAAACGCTGTCGGAAGATATTCGGAGGATATGTTGAAAGGATACACCAAAATGACTTTTGCTAAGAAATTCTACAACACCTTTTAAGAACTTGTATTCACAAGGTACGGAGCAATAAGTACACCCTAAAATTGGGACTTCCCTGGTGTTCCAGTGGTTAAGAATCTGCCTGACAAGGCAGGGGACTCGGGTTCGATCCCTCGTCCAGCAAGATTCCACATGCCATGGGGTTACTGAGCCCATGCACCACAGCTATTAAGCCAGTGCTGTAGAGCCTGTGCTCTGGACCAAGAGAAGTCACTACAATGAGAAGTCTGCACACTGCAACTAGAGAAAGCCTGTGTGCAGTTGCGAAGACCCAGGGCAGTCAAAAAAGCTACTAAAAAAAAAAAAAGGCCTAAAATTCCAGAAGACCACAAGGACAATCCAAAGCAAATAAATGAAGGACAGCATAGAGTCCTACATCACTTCTTACTTTTTAAACAGCTTTGCCAGGCACTCGGGCACTTGATCCTCCTAAGAATTCTGAATAAGGAATCACTGTCAAAAGAAAGTTTCTAAAAGGCACACCAGGAGATATTAACAAATGGCCATCCTCTTTCTCAGCTTTCAGAAAGGGGAAAAATGGCTCTGGCAAGTGATGCTTCGACTTTTCATTCTGCGATTCTCTGTGGCTCTTCCGACACCACTCCCAAGTAGCTCACAGGGCACAGGAGGCAGGGAGACACCCAAAGCTGAGCATGGCCACTGGGAGGCAGCCAGGAACAGCCACGAAGAAGGGGGGTTCCTCAAAGATCCAACGTGATCAACTGCTTCACAGGTGGCCAAAACTGAGACTGCTTCCCATCCACACCCGAACCTCTGGTTGGGCAGAAACAGAATCCAAGGGCCACCAAGAACCAAGGCCCCTCTGTGATGACATAGAAGGGTGGGCTGGAGGGTGGGAGGAAGGCTCAAGAGGGAGGGGATATATGTACACTGATTCGCTTGGGCTTCCCTGGTGGCTCAGACGGTAAAGAATCCGCCTGCAGTGCAGGAGACCCGGGTTCAACCCCTGGATTGGGAAGACCCCCTGGAGGAGGGCATGGCAACCCCCTCCAGTATTCTTGCCTGGAGAATCCCATGGACAGAGGAACCGGGCAGGCTACCCATAGTGTTGCAAAGAGTTGGACACGACTGAGGGACTAAGCACAGCATAGCTGATTCACATTGTTGTACAGCAGAAACTAACACAACATTGTAGAGCAATTACACTCCAATTAAAAAATAAATAAAAAAAAAAGAACCGAGGACCCTTACACGGTTTCACTTGCCCTTTATTTCTGGCTCATGACAAGATCAACCTTCCCTGTTCTTGCCTGCTGCCTGAAGACGGGCCTCTGTGACTGCTCAGTCTTGAGCCCCTGAGATTATACGGAATGAGTTCACATGGTCGTGGCCCCAGAAAGCCTGTGACTTGCAGCTGAGCCTCTGCAGGGGCAGCTGGGGGTGCCGTCCCAGGTGGAAAGAGCCCGAGACAACGGACAAGCCCACGATCAATGGACAAGATTTCCCTGCTCTTTTATAGAGGCACATACAGCTCTAAAGCAGGGATTAGCAAACTTTCTGGCAAGAAAGTAAGCAGGTTAGCCTTGGCAGACCCGAAGATCTCTGTCCTCACTACTCAGCCCTGCTGTCCAAGTGCCAGAGCAGCCATAGGTAAGATGTAAATAAATGTGCGTGGCTGTATTCCAACAAAACTTTATTCACAAAACAGGTGGCAGGCTGGATTTGGCCTGTGCAACCTTTGCTCTAAGGGAGCAAATAAGACAATATTTGTCTTAAAAAGAAGAACTTAAGATTTTTTTTTTAATCCTTCAGATCAATATAATTATCAAATAATTACAAATTTCCAAATTTCCACATAGGACTTTGAGGCCCTGTGCCAGTCCCCTTTCTCGCCTCTTTTTCTTTTAATAATTCTATTTATTTTGGCTGTGCTGGGTCTTCACGGCTGTGCTGGCTTTTCTCTAGTTTCAGTGTGCAGCGTCTACTCTCTAGTTGCTGTGCCTTCTCCTGTTGCGTAGGACAGGCTCCCGGGCAGGCAGGCTTCCGCAGCTGCAATCCATGGGCTCAGTGGTTGGGGCGCCCGGGCTCTAGAGCACAGTCTCAATAGTTGGGGTGCATGGGCTTAGCTGCTCTGCGCCATGTGGGATCCCCCCTGGATTGAACCCGTGTCTTGTGCATTTATTTGGCAGGCGGATTCTTATTCACTGAGCCACTGGGGAAGCTCCGTGTCTTTGTTTCTTGCAAGAAGCACATACGCCTCCGTGTACCTTGCTCAGAAATTAAAATCCCAGATTTATTAATGATTAACCCACCTACAAGATGGGGGTAAAAGAAAAAAAAAAAAACATGGCCAAGTCCAAAGGGTGTCAGGTCGAAGGAGGGATCTCTCCAGCAGCCTGTATGAATGCTGGCAGTACACACTCTTTTACACTGCATTCTGTTCCAGTTGCTTCCACCACACCAGGGTCACAGTGTTATAGGGGCACAACTAACCCAGAAAAAAGACCCCTGAAGCGACCACAGGGCTGCGTGCAGAGGAAAGCGGAAGGAATCGGGAGTTTGATGAGCTGCAGGCCAATGTTGGTCCACATCCCAGTGCCACTAGCTGTCCAATCTGGGGGAAGAACTTCCAAGACCCCGTATTCCCCATCTGTGTAAGCTCCCTCAACAGAGTCTCATGTTAATTCCTGAGGTCATGTATGTAACCGCACTTCATAGGGACTTCCCTGGTGGCTTAGTGGTAAAGAATCTGCCAGCCAATGCAGGAGACACAGGTTCAATCTCTGATCCGGGAAGACCCCACGTGCCACAGAGTGGTAGCTATTGAGCCTGTGCTCTAGAGCCCGGGAGCCACAACTCCTGAGTCTGTGCCCTAGAGCCCCTGCTCTGTAACAAGAAGCCCCCACAATGAGAAGCCCAGGCCCTGCATCCAGAGAGGAGTCCCCACTTGCCGCAACTAGAGAAAAGCTTGCACCAGCGAAGACCCAGCACAGCCATAAATTAATAGATTAAAAAAAAAAAAAAAGCACGTCATAAATATCAGTTATCTTATCCAGAAGGAAGAATGCAGCAGCAAATGATTAACACCAGGGCTGTGTTGAGGCCACTGATTTTTGAGTAAAAAAAGGTTGAGAGTTCTTACAACCAAAGACCTTCTTATCAGGTGACAGGGGACAAAACAGATAACACAGGCTGACTTATGCCTGTACCCTCTGATTTACCTTGCTCTCTGTCTGCACGAAATCTAGAGAATGCACATACCCATTACTACCACCTGATAGAAGAACCAAGAAAATCGGTACAAACCTACCAAAAAAAAAAAAGAAAGAAAGAAAGAAAAATGCCACCAGTGAGATATTTGTAGGGAAAAGGTTTGGTGATAAAATCCAGTCCAGGAATCAAAGATCAGAACTTCAGCCCTGGGTCTGCCACTAACCAGACCCAACTTTCCTTTACCTGTGAGTGAGTGTAATCACACCTGCCCTTGAACAACCCCAAACAGAACAGTTGAGGAATCAAATCAGAGAATGACTTCAAAAAGGCTTTGGATCATGTTATCTTTACCCAGTCTTGCAAATCTCCCAATGCTACTACCTAAGACACTGTTATTCTAACAATAAAATCTTCAGTTCTCATCAAAATTACAAACGTGTTTTTTTGTCTCAGCAGTTCTACTGGTAGAATTCTTTCTCCTGATACATTTCCACACATGCAGAGGAAAATGTACCCAAGGAATTGTATTATAACCCGGTTTGTGGCAGCAAAATGTGAGCAACAACCCACATATCTTCACTAGGGCCCTGGTGGGATAAAGTACGGAGCTGATCGAAGTTGTGCGGGATGGGAGACAGGCTGTCACCCCATTTTAATCTATTTTTTCAAGTTTTTGAACCAGGTGAACATCTTCAACAAACTAAATTAAAACGACTGAAGGGGGAAAATTTACCTTTAACATCCAGAAGGTGGTATCCATCCCGGCCCCAAGATTTAGAATTTGACAATTACATTCTGTCTTCCGTAGAAATGCCTTTGTAAGCTGACTGACGCCATGGACTCGAGCAAAATATCCTAAGTGACAGACAGAGAAGCAAGCTATCACTTGGTGACAACAGGAATAATCCACGCAAAGCCCACAGTGCTAGGGAGAGCAGAACAACGCTGTGCCCTTCTTCAGGGTCAGGAGAAACAATGACTTCCAAATTCTCCCTTTTAAGAAAAAAAAAAAAAAAAAGCTGGTCGGACCAAAATAAGTATAATAAGTATAAACTACTTAATGGTAGTTTAAGAAAAATAAGATGCCCTGTCCTGTTACTTGGGAAAGACGAGTGTCTTTTATCAAGACATCTGATCCAAATGTACTCTTGGAAAGGTGCTTTTTCACGGCTCCAGGGGAGGTTAATGAGTACTCTGCTAAAACTTGTTGCAATGCAAGAGAAGCAGGAGATGCTGGTTTGATCCCTGGGGTTGGAAGATCCCCTGGAGGAGGGCATGGCAACCCACCCCAGTATTCTTGCCTAGAGAATCCCAGGGACAGAGCCTGGTGAGCTACAGTCCATAGGGTCCCAAGAGCTGGACACGATTCAGGGACTGAGCACACATGGAAAGTAACATTTTTAGGTCAGGAAATTGAGCAGATGGACGTCAAAGCAAAAAGAGCCACGAGTCTTCCCTTGTTGCTTTCACCTCGATCCGGTGTGGGTTACAGCCTCTGTGTTTACAAAACGGCCTCACCAACATGAGGGTGGCGAAGCGGGGAAGCAGAGATGCCAGCAAGTGGTGGCCTAATTAATGGATTTGTTACGCTCTAGGGTGAGGAGCTGGAACAAAGGAGACGGGAAACCCAGAAGGGAGACAGGAAGATAACAGCTGTCTGTTCTAATGGCCTGATACTCAAGGTGTAAATGCTTTAAGAGCAAAATTTGAGAGTAGCATTCAGAAACTTTGGCATTCGACAGAGAAATTTTAGTGAATGTGCTGATAAATAATTTGGGGGGATTCCTTAACAGTCCAGTGGTTAGGACTCTGTGTTTCCACTGCCAGGGACCAGAGTTCGATCCCTGGGCAGGGAACTAAGATCCCACAAAGCTGTGTGGTTCGGCCAAATAAATAATCAATTGATAACCCCTACATGACTTATAAACAAACAAATACTTTGGGCTTGTGTTTGCATTTTATTTTTCTAGTAAATCACTTTTTTTTTGGCTGCACCGTGGACCACGCAAGATCTTAGTTCCCCAATCAGAGCTCAAACCCGTGCTCCCTGCAGTGGAAGGATGGAGTCTTAACTGCTGGACTGCTAGGGAACTGCCTCTAGTAAATCATCTTTATTGTATTCTGCAGAATATCATCCACAATGGTTTCAATTTGAGGAAAAACTGTCCTCACCTCAGACGTTTGGGCAGTGCCCTCCTCCTGGGCTGGAGGTCCCCAGTCTAGAGGTGTGGACCCGGGAAAGGAAGAAGGGGGCTGCCACGCGGCCCAGGGCTACGAAGAACGGCGGCTGCCTGCCTCCAGAACATTCCCTGGGAAATCTGTCTGGACAGCAGCGGAGGCGGGCTTCAGGAAGGCCTCTTGGCCAGGCCTTGCCCGGGCTAACTGCTAACTGCTGCCCAATTTTACCCTCAGTTCAATGTTAACTACCAAGTCCTTCTCTTCAGAAACCACCATTTACACATTTCTTTGCAGTTCTTACAGAACCCACCTACAGGACCCATCTTTAGGGCCAAGATTCCCCCCTACCCACAAGAATCATGGTCCGTGGTCAATTTTTCAATCTGGCTGCAGCTAAGTCACACTCCTGTCTCAAACCCTTTGACTTCCTTGCTGGAAATTACTTGCAGAACCTTACAGTGTTACTAACAAAATAGGGCAACAACAACAAAAATAACCCCCTACATGAACAGACAGCTCTCAGTAAAAGATATGTAAGTGGCTTTTAAACACAGAATGAGTTTCAACCACACCTTAAAAGAAGAGGAATGTAAAACACCATTTTTCATGTACCAGAGGAATAAAGATTAAAAATTTCATAACACACTGTGCTAGTGTGGAAGTTGGGAAACGAGCACTCTGGTGGAGACAGTACACCCCAGAACTCTCTTTTTAAGAATGCATTCCTAGAGCCCCAGGGATTCATGAGATGTAGGGAAGGGAGCTGGGCACTTGCCTCTGTTAATTTCAGGCGCCTTCCTCTCTTTAGAGAGTCTCACCAAATGCTGGATGTAAGGGTCCTGCCAGTAGCCAATGCTCACTGCAAACCTGAAAGAGATGAAAAAGGAAACAGGTGATTAGAGAGCAGGGTCAGGCCAGGTTCCATGGGCAAGTTCCCAGGAACCAGGTCAAGGATCCAAAGATTCATCTCTGGCCAAATCATGCAAATGGAGATTATCATAATAAGCAAAGTCAGAAAAAGGAAGATAAATGCCACATGATATCACTTACATGTGGAATCTAAACTATGACACAAATGAACCTCTCCATGGAACAGAAATGTTTGCCAACAAAGGACCGTCTAGTCAAGGCTGTGGTTCTTCCAGCAGTCATGTTTGGATATGAGAGTTGAGCTATAGAGAAAGCTGAGCACCAAAGAACTGATGCTTTTGAACCGTGGTGTTGGAGAAGACTCCTAAGGGTCCCTAGGACTGCAAAAGAGATCCATCCAGTCAATCCTAAAGGAAATCAGTCCTGAATACTCACTGGAAGGACTGATGCTGAAGCTGAAACTCCAATACTTTGGCCACCTGATGCAAAGAACTGACTCAGTGGAAAAGACCCTGATGCTGGGGAAGATCGAAGGCAGAAGGAGAAGGGGACGACAGAGGATGAGATGGTTGGATGGCACACCGACTCAATGGACATGAGTTTGAGCAAGCTCTGGGAGCTGGTGATGGATAGGGAGGCCTGGTGTGCTTCAGTCCATGGGGTCGCAAAGAGTCGGACACACTGAGTGACTGGACTGAACTGAACTGATGGAACAGAAACAGATCATGGACATAGAGAGCAGACTGGTGGTTGTCAAAGCGGAGGGGACTGGTGGAAGGATGGAGAGGAAGGCTGGGGTTAGCAGATGTTGGTTATTACATATAGAATGTATAAACAACAAAACCCTACTGTATAGCAGAGAATTATATTCAATATCCTACATTAAACCATAACAGAAAAGAATATTTTAAAAAAAGAACGTATGTGTAGGAGTATACACACATACACACACAAATATATATGTATAACTGAATCACTATGCTGTCAGCAGTAATTAACACACTGTAAATCCACTACAGTTCAATTTTTAAAAATGAAAGGTTAAATAACATTTAATGCTCCAGCACAAGTTTAAACAGACTCATCCATCCATCCACCTTTACATTCACAGTCACTCCCATCACACTTCCCACCACAGTCATTTCTTACCTCTCTCTTCCCACACATCATTAATTCCTTTCCCAGGACCCTAAACAGCAAGTAAGCTCATCTCATATTTCATACAGCTCTTCGAACATTTATTCACACAGCAAACTCACTGGCCGGAGCTAGTCAGGTAACTCTGCTCAAACAAGAGTTTTGTGTCCAGGGGAAGGGAGACCCAAAAATAAAGAGCAAGTATCACTACTAACTACCAAAGTATTTCTCCTGACTCTGTCAGTCCTTTCATGCCCCTTAAGGAGGATGTAGTGGAGAAACCAGGAACAAATAAAACAGCTACAATTTGGAAATTGCCAGGGTAGCCTAAAGGTTATCAACCCTAGTCTACACTACAAGCAATGACAGATGCTGTGGTCCAAGCCTAGGAGCTAAAGCCCTGCTTACCACTGGAAATCTCCTGGCAAACAAAAGTGGAACCAGCCTCAGGATAAATGAGAAGTCAGGGAAGGAATCTGGATCTCTAGGGCCATACCACACCCCGCAGGGGCCCAGAGCCTTTCTCTACAATGAAAATTTAGTGAGATAATAAATGTCTTTACCACTTACATCAAATTGAGTCAGGCTTCTGTTACTTACAACCTTAAGCATCCTAAGTGATATCCCGCATGATACATCCACTCCACATTGCCTGGTAAGCTGAAAATGCGTGCGTGTGTGTGTGCATGCGTGTATGGTGTCACCCAATTAAGTTCTAAGCTCCCAGATGCACAAATTACATCTTTTCTTTTCTTCATACCTACCAACAAGGCTTACGGGCTCAGTCGCTCAGTCATGTCCAATTCTTTGCGACCCCACTGACTGTAGCCCCGCCAGGCTCCTCTGTCCATGGGATTTCCCAGGCAAGAATACTGGAGTGGGTTGCCATTTCCTCCTCCAGGGGATCGTCCCAACCCAGGGATCGAACCCGTGACTCTTGAGTTTCCTACACTGGCAGGTAGATTCTTTACCACTGCGCCACCTGGGAAGCCCCTACCAACAAGGCTTATTGCTGCCTTAACGGTAACAGCTGCTGAATTCCGTACAAACGTGCCCCCAGTCACCTGCACCCATGTCTGCACATCCAAAGGCATTCACAAGGAAGCACACATGAGAAACACCCAAAATACTAAAGAACACAATTTGCTAAAAGCCCAGACTGCCCAAGGAGAAGAGCAGACCGAGTTTTACAAAGCAAAGTTGCTCAGTTGTCTAAAACAGTGATTCTCAGGAATTCCCTGGAGGTCCAGTGCTTAGGTAGAGAAGGCAATGGCATCCCACTCCAGTACTCTTGCCTGGAAAATCCCATGAACAGAAGAGCCTGGTAGGCTGCAATCCATGGGGTTGCAAAGAGTCGGACACAACTGAGAGACTTCACTTTCACTTTTCACTTTCATGCACTGGAGAAGGAAATGGCAACCCACTCCAGTGTTCTTGCCTGGAGAATTCTAGGGATGGGGGAGCCTGGTGGGCTGCCATCTATGGGGTCGCACAGAGTCGGACATGACTGAAGCAACTTAGCAGCAGCAGCCAGTGCTGAGGACTTCACTGCTCAAGGTGAGGGTTCAATTCCTGATTGGGGAACTAAGACACACATCTCAGCCAATAAGAGTAGTGCTTTTTGAACAATGAGTTGTGACCCATTCATATCACAAAATCAATGTAATAGTTTGCAAATCTCCATTTTAAAAAATGAAGTAGAACACGGTAAAGCAGAAAATAGCAGCATCATACTATATTGGAGAAGACAGGACTGTTTTTGTGAAACTTTTGTTTCAATGTGTGTTGGGTATATAAGCGCTATGAAAAAAGTGTTCTTAAGAACTCCCTGGTGGTCCAGCAGTAGACTTGGAATTCTGAGCTTCCACTGCAACAGACATAGGTTCAATCCCTGGTGGGGGAACTAAGATCTCACAAGCAAACAATTACCAAAAAGAAAAAAAAAAGAAACACTGATTTAGGAATCACTTCTTGCCATCTAGTGGTAAAAGTCATATGTGCAGTTGAAGCAAGACCGGCAGATGATGTAGATGTGATGAGAATACAGGTCAAACTGTTCCTGCCCCATCATCCAGGGCAAGAATCCTGTCGACAACACAGAACCACTGTTGACTGCTCCCCACAGAAAAGGCACTCGCCCCACCACCAAGAAGCTTGAACTGCTGAAAAGCTGATCAATTTGCCTCCCTCTAAGTGTTCCCTGCTGGATTCATTAGTGGCCTCTTGGATAAAAAGAAGCAGTTTCTATTCCTTCCAACTCTGCATTATCAGCTGATTTAAAACTATTGATTCAGTCCAGCAATGTTTATTGGGTGTCTAGCAGTATTTATTGTCTGCTAAGTACCAGGCATTGGATTACAGTGGTGAACAAAACAGAGAAGTGACAGAGACAGAGATCACAACAAACCAGGGATGTAATTATATGGTGAATGGAGGAGCTAGAGTAGAGGTTAAAGAGAAAGCCTCTCTTACAGGGCATGGCTGAGCTGAGTCCTAGAGAATTAGGGAAGGGCAGTTGTGCAAAATTCTCCAAGCCAGGCTTCAGCAATACGTGAACCGTGAACTTCCAGATGTTCAAGCTGGGTTTAGAAAAGGCAGAGAGAGGAACCAGAGATCCACTTGCCAACGTCTGCTGGATCATCAAAAAAGCAAGAGAGTTCCAGAAAGACATCTATTTCTGCTTTATTGACTATGCCAAAGCCTTTGACTGTGTGGATCACAATGAACTGTGGAAAATTCTGAAAGAGATGGGAATACCAGACCACCTGACCTGCCACTTGAGAAACCTATATGCAGGTCAGGAGGCAACAGTTAGAACTGGACATGGAACAACAGACTGGTTCCAAATAGGAAAAGGAGTATGTCAAGGCTGCATATTGTCACCCTGCTTATTTAACTTCTATGCAGAGTACATCATGAGAAACGATGGGCTGGAAGAAGCACAAGATGGAATCAAGATTGCCAGGAGAAATATCAATAACCTCAGGTATGCAGATGACACCACCCTCATGGCAGAAAGTGAAGAGGAACTCAAAAGCCTCTTGATGAAAGTGAAAGTGGAAAGTGAAAAAGTTGGCATAAAGCTCAACATTCAGAAAACGAAGATGATGGCATCTGGTCCCATCACTTCATGGGAAATAGATGGGGAAACAGTGGAAACAGTGTCAGACTTTACTTTTTGGGCTCCAATATCACTGCAGATGGTGACTGCAGCCATGAAATTAAAAGACGCTTACTCCTTGGAAGAAAAGTTATGACCAACCTAGACAGCATAATGAAAAGCAGAGACATTACTTTGTCAGCAAAGGTCCATCTAGTCAAGGCTACGGTTTTTCCAGTGGTCATGTATGGATATGAGAGTTGGACTGTGAAGAAGGCTGAGCGCCGAAGAACTGATGCTTTTGAACTGTGGTGTTGGAGAAGACTCTTGAGAGTCCTGTGGACTGCAAGGACATCCAACCAGTCCATTCTGAAGGAGATCAACCCTGGGATTTCTTTGGAAGGAATGATGCCAAAGCTGAAACTCCAGTACTCTGGCCACCTCATGCAAAGAGTTGACTCATTGGAAAAGACTCTGATGCTCGGAGGGATTGGGGGCAGGAGAAGAAGGGGATGACCGAGGATGAGATGGCTGGATGGCATCACTGACTCGATGGACGCGAGTCTGAGTGAACTCCGGGAGTTGGTGATGGACAGGGAGGCCTGGCGTGCTGCGATTCATGGGGTCGCAAAGAGTCAGACACGACTGAGCCGCTGAACTGAACTGATACATACACTACTGATACTATGTATAAAATAACTAATGAGAACCTACTGTAGAGCACAGGGAACTCTACTTAATGCTCTGTGGAGACCTGAGTGGGAAGGGAAATCCAAAAGGGAGGCAATATATGTATATGTAAGGTTGATTCATTTTGCTATATGGTAGAAACTACCACCACAATGTAAAGCAACTATATTCCAATAAAAATTAACTTAAAAATAAATAAAAAATAAAGTTAAAAGAAATAGTACTGAACTGTGACGAACCGCTTTGACAATAAGGGACTCACCAGATGGCAACATTTAGCAATGAAATAACTGAGAGGAACATTTGCCATTTTTAAATGATGCTATTCTGTTTCTTTTTAAATTAATTTTTCCCATCAAAAAATTAATATTGTCTTTATAACAAGAGCAACAGTAAGTTTGGCCATGATGCAGCTGATGCCTTGTGCTGCAACTACTGAGTCCTGAGTGCCCTAGAACCCACGCTCCACAACAAGAGAAGCACTGCAATGAGAAGTCTGCACACCACCACTAGAGAAAGCCCGAGAGCAGCAACAAAGACCCAGGGCAGCCAAAAATTAATTAATAAAAGAAAGAGCAACAGTAACTTTGGACTTCATATACAAACATAAAAGCCAATCATTACACTAGAAAAATAACGTGTAAAAGTGCTAATATCCTGACAATATAAAGGATTCATTAATAAGGGAAAAAACGAGTATCACAGAAGAATAGGTAAAGGACAAAAGTGAACCATTCACAAAAGAAGAAGCAACAGGCCAGTGAACCAACAAAAAGCTCAGCCTTACTGATGATCACAAAAAAAACCAAAATGAAGATGAAAGCAAAACCAGAGAGCAGCAGTGCTCCTATCAAATCTGAAATAAAACTCATTTTCAGTAGAACTTGGCTTTGGAGAGGGATGAGAAGAGGCCCCTGGGGCACCACTGCCCAAACTGGTAACTGGCAGTCATGCTTCAAGGCACTGTGGCAACAGGTACAAAAAGCCAGTTACATGTGAACACAACGGCCGACAGTCCCACTTACAGGGATTTTATCCTTAGGAAATAATTAGGAATGAACACAAAGATTTTCTTTTTTTATAAGACCACTGAACCTGGACTTGCAGTATCAGGTCGACAAGATAGGCTACAAGATTACACGGCCAGGACACCCCCAAGTTTGTTAGAATGAATGCGTAAGACATATAAAGTAGGTAGTGAACTGTTAACAGCGGGGATCTCCCTGGTGCTGTGCACCTAGCTGTCACAGCCACGATCGTATTCGTTTCCCAAACTCAGAAAACATCCCTTCCATCTGAATATCATGATTTCATGTTTCAAACTCAGAATCTAAGAGTCAAAAATCTCAGATTTGGAAAGACCTGAAAGAGTCACTCAATCTTCATTCAGTCCACTACTGCTTTAAAAATGTTCATGACATTCAGGTACTACCTAGTCAAAGGAATATGTCTTTTTCAAAAATTTATTTTACTGAAGTATAGCTGATTTACAATGTTATGTTAATTTCTCCTATACAGCAAAGTGACTCAGCTATATATATATATTAATATATTCGTTTTCATACTCTTGTCCGTTATGCTTTATCACCGGATACTGAATACAGTTCCTTGGGCTGTAGGACCTTATTGCTTATCCATCCTATATATGATAGCTTGTACCTGCTAACCCCAAACTCTCAATCCTTCCCTCCCCCACACCCTCTCCCCAAAGTAATATGTCTTTAAATAAACTCAGTTTTCTTAGTACTCAGCTCTGACGTGCTACCTAATATTTCCTTCTAACACACACTGTAACAAATATCTAACTATTAACATTTAAAACAACTATCTCCATCCCGCCTAAAACCATCTCACATTCCTCCCGTGGGAAACACTGATCTGGCCCAACCACCTATTCATTAAAGAAACATTTATTGATTCTGTCCAATTTGCATGAGTGTCGACTGCAATACTGGAAAATTCATGGAAAGTTGTGAAATGTCCTCCAACAGGGATTTCTTCATCTGAGGATTCAGGGAATGGGAAGGGACCCTCCCTGCTGTCTCAGACTAGCAGGAACAAGGCAGCGGCTGGTTTGTTTCACTTCTACAGACTCACCATGCGCTTACTGCGTGCCAGGCATTACTCAAATGCCTGACAAATAGAAACACACAGCACCCTCAAAACAACCCTAAGTAGTTTGTTCAAGCTGTGGAACCTTCAGGGAAATTAATCTGACTACTTTACAAACCTACTTACCCACGTGGATTCAGACCCCACCCCCAACATTTCAGGGCTTCCCCAGTGGCCCACAGGTAAAGAATCTGCCTGCAAGGCAGGAAACACAGGAATTTCAAGTTCAATCTCAGGGTCAGGAAGATCCCTGTAGGAGGGTGTTGCAACTCACTCCAGTATTCTCACCTGGAGAATCCCAAGGACAGAGGAGCCTGGAGGGCTACAGTCCATAGGGTTGCAAAGAGCTGCACACAACTGAAGCAACTGAGCATGCATGCCCACCCAATGTTTCAGGTGCTTAAATGGTACGTATTTGTCGCGCGCGTGTATGTGTGTGTGTATTGTTTAACTAATTATAGACGTATATGTATGTGTGAACGGAGAAGGCAATGGCACCCCACTCCAGTACTCTTGCCTGGAAAACCCTATGGATGGAGGAGTCTGGTAAATTGCAGTCCATGGGGTCGCTAAGAGTCAAATACGACTGAGCGACTTCACTTTCACTTTTCACTTTCACGCATTGGAGAAGGAAATGGCAACCCACTCCAGTTGTCTTGCCTGGAGAATCCCAGGGAAGGGAGAGCCTGTTGGGCTGCCGTCTATGGGGTCGAACAGAGTCGGACACGACTGAAGTGACTTAGCAGCAGTAGCAGCAGCATGTATGTGAAAGCTGCTCAGTTGTGTTTGACTCTTTACGACCCCATGGACTACACAGTCCATGGAATTCTCCAGGCCAGAATACTGGAGTGGGTAGCCATTCCCTTCTCTGGGAGATCTTCCCAACCCAGAAATCAAACCCAGGTCTCCCACATTGCAGGCAGATTCTTTACCAGCTGAGCCATGAGGGAAGCCCATAGATGCATATGTAGATATGTAATTCCATATATATGCAATTGCAAAAAAAAAAAATTAATGAGTATTCTCAGCATTAATTTTCAAGTTTGGGGGACTTTCCCAGCGGTCCAGTGGCTAGGACTCTGCACTCCCAATGCAAGGGACCCAGGTTCGATCCCTGGTCAGAGAACTAGATCTCACATGCCTCAACTAAGAGTTCTGATGCCGCAACTAAAATAATAGATCCCTGGTGCTGCAACTAAGACCCGACACAGCCAAAAAATACATAAATAATTTAAAATATTGCTTTAAAAATTTTTTCAAGTTTGGGATTTTTCTCTTTTTTTAAAAAAGCAGAGAAAGGTTTATTACAGGGCCAAGAAAGGAGAACAGGTGGCTCATGCTTGAAAAAACCTGAACTCTGCAGTTAGGGATTTTAACTGTACACTGCTTGTGGTCTTTAAGTGAAAGAGTTAGTCGCTCAGTTGTGTCCAACTCTTTGCAACCCCATGGACTGTAGCCCGACAAGCTCCTCTGTCCATGGAATTCCCCAGGCAGAATACTGGAATGGGTAGCCATTCCCTTCTCCAGAGGATCTTCCCAATCCAGGGATCCAACCCAGGTCTCCTCCTTGCAGGCAGATTCTTTACTGCCAGAGCCACCAGGGAAGCCCTGTGGTCTTTAAGGTACTGCTCTAATTTTTAAATTTATTGTTGTTCTTTTACATCTTTTAGTTGCAGTTTTTGGTTTCTATTTCCTGTTGGTTTCATTCTTGGTTTATAAATGGAAGACAGGAAGCAAAGTCTTGAGGGCAACAGACTCTGTACCTAAACAGAGTCTGGATTCGCTTCCTTCTTGGGAACTCTGGAAAGCTTGTTGCTTGCCTGAGTAGATCGGCAGACCTTAAGGGATCCATCACCTGAAAAACTGGGTCTGAATAACTAAGGAGACTCACAGGATAGTTTCCGCCCAAAGACTACTGGCATGGCCTCTTGGCTTCGTGTAACATCTAACTACTTTACAAGGAGTAATATGATCTACAATCTACTGTCTTGCTTGTGAGAAGTCATTGAATAGTGGGCAAAGTGTAAACAGAAGAGGAACCTACATTCACAGAGAGTGAAATAAGTAGGAGAATCAAGTCAGTCCCCTGGTGTAATGTCCCACATCTAACTTTTTAACAACAACCAAAAAAAAAAAAAAAAAAACACCAGAAAATGTAATTAATATAACACAGAACATAGTTACAGGATGCCATGGACCTGAATAATGCTAAGTTTCTAACTCACTCCCAGTCAAAACCCTAGCCATCTTTTTTTTTTTTTTTAAAGAAACTAACAATTGATTCTACAATGGAAACACAAAGGATCTAAAATAACCCAAACAAATCTTCAAAAGAAGAGTGAAGTTGGAGAACTAAAACTGCTTAATACTACTTAATTTTAAGACCCACTATAAAGCTGAAGTAATCAAAACAGTGTGGTCTCAGCATAAATGCTCAAACTACCACACAATTGCACTCATCTCACATACTAGTAAAGTAATGCTCAAAATTCTCCAAGCCAGGCTTCAGCAATACGTGAATCGTGAACTTCCAGATGTTCAAGCTGGTTTTAGAAAAGGCAGAGGAACCAGAGATCCAATTGCCAACATCCGCTGGATCACTGAAAAAGCAAGCAAGTTCCAGAAAAACATCTATTTCTGCTTTATTGACTATGCTAAAGCCTTTGACTGTGTGGATCATAATAAACTGTGGAAAATTCTGAAAGAGATGGGAATACCAGACCATCTGACCTGCCGCTTGAGAAACCTATATGCAGGTCAGGAGGCAACAGTTAGAACTGGACATGGAACAACAGACTGGTTTCAAATAGGAAAAGGAGTACGTCAAGGCTGTATATTGTCACCCTGCTTATTTAACTTCTATGCAGAGTACATCATGAGAAACGCTGGGCTGGAAGAAGCACAAGATGGAATCAAGATTGCCAGGAGAAATATCAATAACCTCAGATATGCAGATGACACCACCCTCATGGCAGAAAGTGAAGAGGAACTCAAAAGCCTCTTGATGAAAGTGAAAGAGGAGAGTGAAAAAGTGGCATAAATGTTGGCATAGAGCTCAACATTCAGAAAACGAAGATCATGGCATCTGGTCCCATCACTTCATGGCAAATAGATGGGGAAACAGTGGAAACAGTATCAGACTTTTTTTTTTTTTTGGTCTCCAAAATCACTGCAGATGGTGACTGCAGCCATAAAATTAAAAGACACTTACTCCTTGGAAGGAAAGTTATGACCAACCTAGATAGCACATTCAAAAGCAGAGACATTACTTTGCCAACAAAGATCCGTCTAGTCAAGGCTATGGTTTTTCCTGTGGTCATGTATGGATGTGAGAGTTGGACTGTGAAGAAAGCTAAGTGCCGAAGAATTGATGCTTTTGAACTGTGGTGTTGGAGAAGACTCTTGAGAGTCCCTTGGACTGCAAGGAGATCCTACCATTCCATTCTAAACGAGATCAGCCCTGGGTGTTCTTTGGAAGGAATGACGCTGAAGCTGAAACTTCAGTACTTTGGCCACTTCATGCGAAGAGTTGACCCACTGGAAAAGACTCTGATGCTGGGAGGGATTGAGGGCAGGAGGAGAAGGGGACGACAGAGGATGAGATGGCTGGATGGCATCACCAACTCGATGGACGTGAGTTTGAGTGAACTCCGGGAGTTGGTGATGGACAGGGAGGCCTGGCGTGCTGCGATTCATGGGGTCGCAAAGAGTCGGACAGGACTGAGCGACTGAACTGAACAAGTCAAAATCAACATTATCATCATCAGTAAAAATAGGCAAGGGCTTTAATAGGTAATTCACAAATGAAGATGTAGGAATAGCCAATAAGTATACATCTGTCACCAAGGAAATGCCATTTAAGGCCATAATGAGATACTATTGCACTGACGAATGTTAAACGAGGATATGGAGCAACCGGAGCTTTGACACATTGCTGGTGGGAAGTATAATCTGATAAACCACTTTGGAAATTAGTCCGCAGTTAAATGCATAATCACCCTATGACTAACCAATTCTACTCTTGGATCCAAGAGAAATTTAAGGCTTATATAAGAACGTTCATTGCAGTCTATTCAGAATGGCCAAAAACTAGAGACAACTCAAATGTTCGTCATCGGCTGAATGGAGGAATAAATCATGGTGTATTCACACAACACACAAAGGAGCAAGCCATTTTACACTGACAAAGATTCTCTCATTGACCAAACTCTAGCCAGGCTCCAATGAGCCCTCCTGGACTAGACCTTGATCTTGGCCTACAATATAAAGACCTGAGCAAAAAACATAGTTTCTAACAGCTCAAGGCCACACCCCTAAGGATGTCTCCAATCCCCCTTAGGGTGTCGACCTGAGAAAACTCAAGAAGAATTTACTGTTTGTTCCAGGCAACACCTGAAGATAGAGCCTTGCTGTCTCCCAGTTAGCAAATCCAGATGGTTTCACATGGACTAACCCCCCCTTTTCACACTTTCTATAATTTTTCTCTGATTCTACTGACTCCTGGCTCGTTCCCCTGCTTCCTCCCTCATTCTCACCTTAAGATACCCTCTATACAAATCAGAGTTGAATTCAGTTCATGCTGGATTCTTTTCCCTGTTGCAATAGTTATTAAAATATCTGACCGTACCACTTTAACTGGCATCCAGCTTTATCTTTGAAAATGTGCACAACATGGATGAATCTTGTAAAGAGACCAACTAGAGATACAAGGGAACTTTCTGGAGTCTCAGACGTATTTTATATCTTATTTCAGGTGGTGGTACACAGATATATGCAACTGCCAACACTCATCAAACTGAATATCTCACTCTGTATAAAGTATCTCCTTCTCCTTGCCACCCTTCTAACAACATCTGAGGGAGCTTTCCCTGGTTGTTCAGTGGTAAAGAATCCGCCCACCAATGCAGGAGATGCAGGTTTGAGCCCTGATCTGGAAAGATCCCACATGCTGCAGAGCAGCTAAGCCTGTGTGCCACAACTACCAAGCCTGGGCTCTAGGGCCCAGGTTGGGCAACAAGAGAATCCACCACTGTGAGAAGCCGTGCACCGCAACTCGAGAGTAGCCTCCACTCACCGCAACCAGGGAAAAGCCTGCGTAGCAACAGATACCCAGCACAGCCAAAAGTAAATAAAGCTATAAAAAACGGTCTTTAAAAAATAGGACTATCTGAGGAAACTCTCGAGGGGAAAAAGACAGAGGATGTAGCACATCCTCCCAGTGCTTTCTGCGATGCGCACTCGCCCCTTGCCTAATAGGACCCCACTTTGGTTTGAGGCAGCAATCTGCCCCATTAGGTGCACACTTTGCTGCACCCAGGAGCGGAGCCGTGTGTCCTAACCTTAGCTGATGAGAAACACATGCAAGTCTACAGGGTAGGCCTTCCCCAAAAGCTACTGCTTTCCTGATGAAAAGGGGCAGTGTTTAGACACAAAATCTGTCTCTTGCTAGCATTCCTTCATTTTCCTTCTTCCTAGACCACAGCTGCTCAAATGGACTTAAAAAATTCTGATAACCCTGCTATAAATCTACCCTTCCCCTGTGAAGCAAGCTATGGAAGCTCTGAATCAATTCACAACAAGTAATTTTGTTACTCAGAAGTTTTCAGACATAAAAATGAAAAAAAAAAATTTCAACTACAAGAATGACATACGCATTCAGTTAGTTCAGTCGCTCAGTCATGTCCGACTCTTCACAACCCCATGAACTGCAGCACACCAGGCCTCCCAATCCATCACCAACTCCCGGAGTTCACTCAAACTCACGTCCATCGAGTCAGTGATGCCATCCAGCCATCTCATCCTCTGTCGTCCCCTTCTCCTCCTGCCCCCAATTCCTCCCAGCATCAGGGTCTTTTCCAATGAGTCAACTCTTCCCATGAGGTGGCCAAAGTACTGGAGTTTCAGCTTTAGCATCAGTCCTTCCAATGAACACCCAGGGCTGATCTCCTTCAGAATGGACTGGTTGGATCTCCTTGCAGTCCAAAGGACTCTCAAGAGTCTTTTCCAACACCACAGTTCAAAAGCATCAATTCTTTGGTGCTCAGCATTATTGCATTAAAATATATATAAGAATTTGGTATATGATACAAAGGACATTTCAAATCAATGGGGAAAATACAGACTACTCAATAGATGGTGTAGGGACAACTGGCTAATAATTGCAAACAAAATTAAGGTAAGGGCTTACCTGGTAGTCTAGTGGTTAAGAATAAGCCCTGCAATGCAGGGGACCCCGGTTCAATCCCTCGTCCAGGAAGATCCCACATGCTATGGGGCAACTAAGTCCAGGTGCCAAAACTACTGAGCCCAAGTGCCTAGCGCCTGCAAGCCACAACTACTGAACCCACATGCAGCAACTAATGAAGCCCTCACGCCCGAGTCCAAGCTCCATGACAACAGAAGCCGCCGTAATGAGACACCTGTGCACTGCAGCCAGAGAGTAGCCCCCACTCGCCCACAACTAGAGAAAGCCCATGCACAGCAAGGAAGACTCAGGGAAGCCAAATAAATAAGGTTTGAAAAAAATAAGTTAAAACTGCCATCTTATGATGTACAAAATAATAAAGATAGATGAATGATCTAACCATAAAGCCAAAGCCACAGAAGTGCTAAAAGAAAATGCTATAAGGATTGAGAATGGCCTTTCAAAGCTTTACCCAAAAGCCACAAGCCATAAAGTTACATTGTCAAGACTACAACCTGAAGAGTCACCATTTCTGTATTATGAATGGACAGTACAAGCTACACTGAAAGACAAGCAACAGCTTGAAAGAAAACATTGCAACAAATAGTGAAGCAATGGATCACTACTGCAGATACAAAAGGTCCTTACAAATCAGTAATAAGAATACAAATAACCAAACAAAAAAAGACAACAACCCAGTAGGGCAGTGACATAGGAGAGTGGATTCTCACTATAAATATCCACAAGTGTGAGCAGACAGACAATGCTCAGTCTCACTTGTGATTTTAGAAATGCAAATTAAAAATAGGAAAGCAGCTTGGCATTTGCCTTCAAAATATTTCAGATCAGAAGCTGGGTCCTGCTCTCTGGGGTACAGCTATAAAGATGCAATCAGTAGGCTGTTCAGGCCAGGGCCCTCAGGAAAACACCAGCTTTCCTAAGAGGTGATCTTGTGACCTGCTTTCATGACAGTGGTGGCGGGGGGGTCGGGGTGGGAGTGGATTTTTGGATTCAGTTGAGAAATCAGATGAACTTCTACAATTTGCACAACAGAATTTCAGCCTTACAGGCCCTGGTCTGGTTTCTAACACATACAGATGGCTGAAAACCAGCAAAGCAGAACACCAGAATTCTAAGACCTCATTAGGAAGTATCATCTTGAGCACTTGTATTCAGGTCTAATCATTTTCTAGGGAAGGGAATGGCAACTCACTCCAGTACTCTTGCCTGGGGAAATCCCATGGACAGAGGAGACTTGTGGGGAAAAGAGTCGGACCTGACTTAGTGGCTGAGCATTAATCACTTTAACCATCCAACACATGCTTGCTATGTGTCTATACTGTGAAGGGCACTAAAGTAGACAGGTCCCTGCTTTGTTTTCATTCTGAGGAAAGACAAACATTAAACAACATGTCTGAACTACACCTGGGCTGATTCCCACCAAGGAGACACATAAGAGGGTCCCAAGAACATGGAAAAGGGGCTATATATTGTCTGCAGGTGCCTGAGAGGCCTCCTTTAGAAGTCATATCTGACACAAGCCAAAAGCCTCGGTGCCATCTATGACTCCTCAGTCTTACCGTATATCTGATCCGTCAATACGCTCTATCAGCTCGGCCTTCAGTGTATCCAGAATCATGGATTCCCAGCATCTCTACCACTACAATCCTCATCCAAGCCCCCAGCGTCTGACTTGAGCTATTCCGAGGGCATGTCTCCCTGCCTCCATGCTGCCCCCATGCTGCCCTCTACAGCCTGTTCTCAACACAGAGGCTGAGAGGATCCTGTTCCACCCCAAGAACCTCGGCGGCTCCCATCTCGCTGACACTGAAAGCTGGGTCCTCACAAGAGCTCCTCTCCTCCTCTTTCACCTGGGTCTTTCTACTTCTGGACCAGCTGGGCCAGCTCCTGCCCCAAGGCCTTCGTACCCTCTGCCTGGGACACTGCTTCTCCAGCTGTCCATCCTTGGGCTCACTTCCTCCCCAGCACTGACCTTCTTGGTGGGACTGTCCCTGGGCATCCCAGCTCACGGGGCAACTCCCTCCAACACTCCTGCGGCAGCGCCCACCAGTGCAGGTGCCAGGTATGTTGCTGGTTTGTTTCCTGGCTGCTTCCCCCATTACATGCCCCATAAGAGCGCCACTTGTGCCTGCTTCATTCACTGCTACATCGTCACTACCACAGGGCCTCCGTAAACCGAGCAGGGTCTCAATAAAGAACCATCAGGTGGAGAAATTAGTCTGAGGGATGACGTGGAGCTGATCAGACAAGGGAGGGAGGGAGAAAGCATTTCGAGAGGGGCTGGCCTGCTGAAAGGCCCCAGGGAAGGCAGGCACAGGGCACGCTGGAGGAACTGAGAGGGAGGTGGAGAGAAGGGCAAGAGTTAGGGGAAGCAAAACTGGAGAAGCAGGGTGGAGCAGGCAGGGCTGGGTGGACCACGTGAGGAACTTCGCTATTTCTCTAACAGCAATAGCGTGTGCGCACTCAGTCGTGTCCGACTCTTTGCAACCCCATGAGCTGAGGCCCGCCAGGATCCTCGGTCCGTGGAATTTTCCAGGCAAGAATACTGGAGTGGGTTGCCATTTCCTACTCCAGCAATAAAATGCCATTAAAACAGGGAGTGACATGGGCCCGGGCACCTTTCCCAAACCTCTGGCTTCGGTGTGAGAACTGGATTTGGGGAGGGAAGCACCACTGGGGAGCTCAGCTGGCAGATTAGATTAGTGCCCTGGCTCAGATCACGCATGACCTGAGTGTGGACTGAGACAGCAGCCGTGGAGGTAGAGGGAAGGAAACAGATTCCAGAAATATTTTCCAGGTACATTCTAAGGTCTGAGTAATTGATCGCAGAGAAGGTAAGTGAAAGGGCAGTTCCATGATGACTCCAATCTTTTTCACTTGTGAGCCAAGTGGAAAGGGGCACCATCCACTGACTTGGGGGCAGGGGGTGGGGGAGGGATGGCTCGTCAGAAAATTGGGGAAGATGATCTAGAGTGCAGTTTCGGAAATAATGAATTTGAGGTCATTCTGAAAGTGAAAGTTGCTTGGTTGTGTCCGACTCTTTGAGACCCCCATGGACTGTAACCTGCCAAGCTCCTCTGTGCATGGAATTCTCCAGGCCAGAATACTGGAGTGGGTAGCCATTCCCTTCTCCAGGGGATCTTCCCAACCGAGGGATCGAACCCAGGTCTCCGTCTCTGTAGGCAGATTCTTTACCAGCTGAGCTACCAGAAGCCCGAGGTCATTCTGAGACAACCAAACAGAGATTTCCGGTTGGCAGGATTAGATCTGGAGCGGTGTGATTTGATCAGGAAAGGTGAGGCGTGTCCTACCACCGACTGTCACGTTTTACCTTGTGGCGGATAGAGAATCAAAAAGGTTCAAGTAACAAAGTGACAGGGTAACATCTGTGATTCTGAAAAATCACCCTGGCCACGGCATAAACACTTGGGACAGGGGAGGTGGCCAGACTAGAAGCGGGCAAAACAATAAGGACGTTCTGCGCCAGGTCAGGTGAGCAAGGGCTAAGGCCAACAGGAAGAAAACGGAACAGACTTTCCATCCGTTGCCAGCCTGTCTCCCCCACAGCTGCTGGGAACTTTTGTTTAAATTTTTATTTAGCTTTGACTCGGGTAGGTCTTCAAGGCTGCACGCAGGCTTTCTCGAGTTGCAGCAAGCCGGCTTCTCATTGCAGTGGCTTCTCTTGTTGCAAAGCACGGGATCTAGAATGTGGACTCAGTAGTTGCAGCTCACAGGCCTAGCTGCCCCACAGCATGGGGGATCCTCCTGAAGCAGGGATCGAGCCTGTGTCTCCTGCACTGGCAGGCATTGTTAACCACTGGATCACCAGGGAATACCCTGGGGATTTTTCTAAAACACAAACTCAGAGCATGTCAGTTCCCCCACTTTAAAACCCTCAGGACCTTTCCTGCTTTGTTCTCTGACCACCTCTTCAGAATTCTTTCTACCTAGCCCCCACCAGAGGTCAAGTTCCCCTAACACTTCAATCTCAAGAGCTTCAATCTCTATGCTCTTCAACGTCTCTTATTTTCTTCTGCCTGGCCAACACCTGTCTTTCTAAGACTCAACTCCTCCCCGATGAAAATAAAAAAAAGTGGTGCTAACCCCTAGGAGCAGGCCTGGCACCGTGAGCCAGGCTTCACTGCTGTTAGATGCTTGCCTGGTGCTCAGAGGCCACGCTGTCCTCCGGCTGGACAGAAACAATCTCACAGGACGACCTGCACAAGGTCACACTAAAACAGTGATGAAGGGAGACAAAACCAGGACACCTTCACCATTTTGTCCAAACAGACAAAACCAAGGCCCACTGCACAGTCCCAAATACTCCTCTCCCCCAGCTGACGTTGACTGACTGTGGCTTCTTTATTAACCACAGCGTGTCTGACTCTAGTCACGCCGCCTCCTTCCTTTTTATATAAATTTTGTAATTTATCTTAATTCTCTTTTTTTTGGAGTTTATTTCAGGCTGCGCTAGGTCTTCATTGCTTTGCGCAGGCTTCCTCTAGTTGCGGTGAGCAGGGGCTACTCTCTGATGCGGTGCTCGGGCTTCTCATCGCGGTGGCTTCTCTTGTTGCACAGCGTGGGCTCTACGTGTGCAGCCTTCAGCAGTTGTGACGCTCAGGCTTACTTGTTCCACAGCATGCGGGATCCTCCTGGACCAGGGATCAAACCTGTGTCCCTTTTATGGGCAGGTGGACTCTTATCCACCGCACCACTAGGGAAGTCTGTCACACCTCCTCAAAAAGACTAAGCTACCTACACAATCACAGAACTGTCTCTGCCTCTTGTGAGCACCCAATCCTGGGCAAATCCCTGCTTCCTTGAAACACCCCCCACCAAATTATCCAACCAAAGCCTAAATCCTGTAAGTTCTTTCTAACACCCCTTATGGAGAGACCCCAAAGCTCCCCATGAGGTGAGCTGTCTCTCACGAGAATGAGTCATTAAATCCGTTTACCATAAAAAGGAACAAAATTGTGCTATTTGCAGAGATGTGGATGGACCTAGAGACTGTCATACACAGTGAAGTCAGAAAGAGAAAAATAAATACTGTATATTAATGAATATACTGGGAATCTAGAAAATAGTTCAGATGAACCTATATGCAAAGCAGAAACAGATACAAATATAGAGAACAAACATGTGGACATCAAGGTGGGAAGAGGGGGTGGGATGAATTAGGAGACTGGCATATAGACACCACAATGTATAAAACAGACAAATAATGAGAACCCACTGTATAGCGCAGGGAACTCTACTCAGTGCTCTGTGGGATCTAAATAGGAAGGAAATCCAAAAAAGAAGGAATGTACATATACATATGTCTGAGTCACTACGTGGAACAGCAGAAACTAACACAACAGTGTAAAGCTACTATGTGTGTGCACGTAGCTGTGTCCAACTCTGCAACCCCCGGGACTGTAGCGCGCCAGGCTCCTCTGTCCATGGGATTTTCCCAGCAACAATACTGGAGTGGTTGCCAATTTCTCCTCCAGAGGATCATCCCGACGTAGGGATCAAACCTGAGTCTACCTGCGTCTCCTGCATTGCAGGCAGGTTGTTTACCACTGAGCCACCTGGGAAGCCCCTAAAGCAGCTATCAGTTCAGTTCAGTTCAGTTGCTCAGTTGTGTCTGGCTCTTTGCGACCCCATGAACCACGGCACACCAGCCCTCCCTGTCCATCACCAACTCCCGGAGTTCACTCAGACTCACATCCATCGAGTCGGTGATGCCATCCAGCCATCTCATCCTCTGTCGTCCCCTTCTCCTCCTGCCTTCAACCTTTCCCAGCATCAGGGTCTTTTCCAATGAGTCAGCTCTTTGCATCAGGTGGTTAAAGTACTGAAGTTTAAGCTTCAACATCAGTCCTTCCAATGAACACCCAGGACTGATCTGCTTTAGTATGGACTGGTTAGATCTCCTTGCAGTCCAAGGGACTTTTCAAGAGTCTTCTCCAACACCACACTTCAAAAGCATCAATTCTTTGGCACTCAGCTTTCTTTATAGTCCAACTCTCACATCCATACATGACCACTGGAAAAACCATAGCCTTGGCCAATGGACCTTTGTTGGCAAAGTAATGTCTCTGCATTTTAATATGCTATCTAGGTTGGTCATAACTTTTCTTCCAAGGAGTAAGGGTCTTTATATTTCATGGCTGCAGTCACCATCTGCAGTGATTTTGAAAGCAGCTATACTCAAATTAAAAGAAAAAAAAACCCTGTTTAACTAAATTAGATATATTTCTAATGGTCTCTGCTAGAGGACACTGACAACTCTCACAGTAGGAAAGGATGGTAAAGTTTCTAGGAGGGAAGTTAACTGAGTGCCAATCTGAAGGCTTCCACTTTCTGTGACACAATACCCTGGCATCACCCTGGTTATCTTGAGGATGAAGGGAAGGTGGAGTAAATCAAAAGTTGGAGGAAAGTGAAAAATGTCTGATTTAAGTCTCTGGAAAGTGGGAAAGGGAGCTAGCCAAAGCATCATACTGGAATGAATGAGTCAGCTCTGTAAGGGTGCAGATGAGGTTGGCTGACACAAATCCACACAGGGCCAAGTTGCCCTGCTGTGTAATTTCTACCATCAGTATTCAAGCTGGAAATGGAGAGTCTGGTTCAATCCAGGGTCTGAGGTTTACTAGGATGAAGGGCAAGGGAGATAAAGGCACTGCCAAGAGTATTACCAGGGAATGGACTATGAACTCTGAGCTCAACTGACAGGCAGGAATCTATAGGGAAGCATCTAAAGGCTGGAGAAAACCATGGACATCCTAGGGTTTTGAAGGCAGAGGAGAACTGATCAAGCATGCTGAAAAGAGACTGGGGTTGGAGGGTGCTGCACTGTTTATCTGTGAGGTGGTATACACAGCACCTGGAAATCCAGGGGATTACAGCAGGAATGGTAATAAGGCGAATGAGCAGAGGTATCACTGCAGGCGAGGTGTTCAAGAAAGTGAGTGCCCCGCCTATAGGGTGGGTCCTGCACACACACACTGGAAAGTCAACTAGGATGATGGCATGAACTGAGGCAGAGGAAGGCTTGTGGGCCAGGTGCCCAAGTCGTCAACGAATTAGGTGAGTAACCAGCAAACAGATAGAAAACACTAATATGGAGCAGAGGATGCGGGGACATGGGTCTCAAAGAAATGAGGGGAGAAGACAAAGGGCAGTAAGGACACAAATTTTGACCGTCCTACTGCTAGGACCCTGGGGAAGGAAATGACAACCCACTCCGGTATTCCTGCTTGGAGGATCCCATTAACAGAGGAGCCTGGCAGGCCATAGTCCATAGCGTTACAGAGAGTCACATACAACTGAATCGACTAAGCACGCACGCGTGCTAGGGCAGGCGGGGTATGAGAAAACAGAGGTGTGACTTTGCTTCAAGTAAACGATGCTCTCAGGGAAGGGCCAGGGTCAGTGCAAAGAGAGGGAGGGAACGACTAAAGAGAGGCTAAGGAAATAGAGGTGGCTGGTGATCAGAGTAGTAATTTCAAAAGACTCAGTGGGGGCTGCAGGAGGGGGCTGGGGGTCAAAGGTAAACAAGAGTGGGAAACTGACTGAGGGGCACGGGGTGAAGTGGGCAATAGGAGAGGAGGAATGGGGAGTGAGGGTAAGTTAGCAAGAATGCTAAGTGCTTTATAGATAGCTGTTGAATCAGACGGGATTCTTAGACAGAACCCTAGTACACCTGATCACGAGAGTTCTAACTATTGGACTGTAGGAGGGACAGAGTCTGTGGTAGTGACGATGATGAAGAATGGGGACAATGGGATGCTGCTGATGACAACGACTACCGATTTTGAACACCTACTATGTACCAAGCACTGCTGGAGGCACTCCACATTTAATCCTCACAACAGCTCTCTAACACCAGGAAGGGCCCCATACCAAAGAAGAGAGCAAATTAAAACAAAAACAACAGGGACTTCCCTGGTGGACCAGTGGTTAAGAATCCATCTTCCAAAGCAGAGGAACTAACGGCTTGATCCCTGGTTGGGGAACTAAGATCCCACATTCCACACAGCAATGAAGCCCACAAGCCACAACTAGAGAATCTGTGCACTGCAATCAAGAGCCTGCATGCTGCAATGAAAGATCCAGCATGCCACAGCTAAGACCCAATGCAGCCAAATTAATAAATTAATTTTAAAAAAAAGAAAAGAAAGAAACAGCCGAGCAGTAGGAGCCCTGGGGAGCTAACTGGCTCTTTGAACATTATTTTAGGGATCTTACAGCTGTAACTCAGGGTGGCAGGAACCAGTCTAACCCATAGCTATTTCAGTAACTTCAAACAAGTAACATTCAGACTGGTGGCAAATTAAAACTAGCAATAAGAATTTACTTTAGGCTTTTCTTCATGCCAGATCCTGTGCTAACCTCTGCATGATCTCATTTAATCCTTAATCCTCCCATCCAAAAGGCCAGTGACTATTACTATTCTCATTTTCAAGATGAGGAAACTGAGGCAGAAACACAGTAATGTGCCCACAATTCACACAAGGAATCCCTATTTAACAAGATGAATCTGTGTCAAGACTTATGGGTTCCAAACGTTACAGGGAAGATGCAGGTCACAGTATCACAGACTTTGAAAGTCCTTGAATCCTGCAAAACATTTTTAAAACATTAACTTATGGATTCTCACCATCTCATTGCCTGTTTTTTCCAGATGAGAGAAAACCTGGTGCAAAAAAAAAAAAAAAGGCTCTGAAGAAATGCATCCAGATGGCAAACAGGTCTGGTTTTTATAGACCCAAGACCCATCCCGGAAGGTTCTGATTCAGTGGGATCCAGAATTGGGCCCGAGTAACTGCATATCTTTTAAAAGCTCCACAGGCTATGCTAGTGTGCAGTTCAGGCTGGGAACCGCTGCCTTAGATTCTCTGCAGTTTCAAACCCAAACTTTCTCTACAGTGTTGACAGATGGCTGAAGAACACTGAGGGCACTAAAAACCAAAGCAGAGAGGAGCTGAGATTATAAAACTATCCAAGAGAGAGCCAAGGAAAGACATGCTCTAGTTACATTATTTCTCTGTACTTTTTGTGTCTGAACTATTTCATAGCTAATCTGCTTCTTTTTAAAATCATTTTTATTGGAATATGGTAGATTTATAATGTTGCATTAGTTTCTGCTGTTACAGGAAAGTGAACCAGCTATACATAGACATATACCCACTCTTTTTTAGATTCTTTTCCCAGAAAGGTCATTATGGAGTACTGAGTAGAGTTTCCTGTGCTATAAAGTAGGTTCTTCTTAGTTATCTCTTTTATATATAGTAGCTAATTAGCTTTAAGTAAGCAAGTTGGCCAGACTTCCCAGGTAGTGCTAGTTGTAAAGAACCCCCTTGTCAGTGCAGGAAACCTAAGAGACGTGGCTTCAATCCCTGGGTCGGGAAGATCCCCTGGAGAAGGGCATGGCAACCCACTCCAGTATTCTTGCCTGGAGAATCCCAGGAACAGAGGAGCCTGGTGGGCTACAGAATTGGGGTCACAACGAGTCGGACACAAGTGAAGCGACTTAGCACACACACGAGCAAGCAAGTTGGCCACAAATGTCACCAAGAAATATTAAATAAGCCAATCATTAACAATTGATATTAAGTAAACCTCTATGGGGTCGCGCAGAGTCGGACACAACTGAAGCGACTTAGCAGCAGCAGCAGCAACCCTAACCTGCTCTTGAAAAGTATTTTATTTTCCTCTGATAATTCGGAAGATACTTCTGATTTTCTTAGCAAACAGCAGCCAATATGAGAAAAACTGCTCTTAATTCAACAGTGCCACGGATGTAGTCAACAGCAACCAAAAGCTGGAGAAGAAATAAGTTGGGTATAGTTCATTTAAGTTCACAAATTCCACCAAGAACTGCCTTCACGCCTTTAATACTTATGAATGTATTTATTTATGTAATCAACCACCACTAACACCTAGTACATGCCAGACACTGTTTTAAGTGCTTTACTAATATTGAATATCATTTCATCTTTACTTAACAGATGACTGAATATCATTTCATCCCCACTTTATAGATCAGGAGATTGAGACAAGAGTAGTTTAGTAGCCTGCGCAAGTTTCCACAGCCGGGACCAGCCTGACAGTCTGGCTCGAGAGTCAGTGTTCTCAATCACTATGCTTGGTCTCCAAGAACCTACACAAAGTGCCAGCCCTAACCCAAAACTTTGGTTTTCTGGACGCAGTCCCTACAGGGCCCCAGCTTCCAAAGCATTTATTCAGTTCCTCTAACAGTCCATGAGCCTTCTTTGCTCTGCCTGAACACCCTCCTACATGCTTATTCTCTCTCTCTCTTTTTTTTTTAAGTCTTCTGTTCCCAGCTCAAACATTATCAACTAAATTACAAACTCTAATGGTGCACTGGATTTCTCAGAACACAACACAAAATTGTAATTATGCTACTTCCTGAGTAATTACTTGCTTCCTGCCTTTCCCAAGCAGGCAGGTGAGTTCAGACACCATGTCAATCTTGCTCATCTTTTGTTCTAAATCACTGAATACCTATCAACCAAAAGGAAAAGCCTGACACAAAGTAAGCTCTCAACAATTTTTGCTGAATGAATGAAAGAGTAGCATACACTCAAGCCTCATGTTTTCTTTTTCATGCTTTCAGGTATTTGACACATACCTCTGCTCACAGAGTCCCCACACAGCCCTCACCACACCCCTAAAAGTGTAGACGCCCATAACACACAGGTAACAGCTCTGGAAAATACTGGCTTTGCACGCAAATATTAAGCGGCCCTGGACAGGTCATCTCCCCCATTAACTGGCCTGAGTTTCAGGTGCACAATGGGGATCACGACAAGTCCCAGTGAAACGTAACCTATGAAAGAGGGAGGACCTGCACTTCTCCTCATAACCCATCAAAACTGCAGTTATTACTTGCTTCACGTGTTTCCAACAAAAATGTGGCTCCGAGAAGGCCAAGCCCATGTCTGCCTGGTTCGGCGCCATGTCCTAGGCACAATAACCCCGTGCCTGGCAAACGGCAAAAGTTGGATAATTAAAAGTTAAGTAGGTGAATCCCTGCTCTGAGCATTTCACAGATGTCACACGAGTTGACCGACGCCTTTTGGCGTGAAAGCGTATTCCTCAGACACAGCCCGCACCCCCGACCTAGGCCCCAGACCCCGGAACGCTGGCCCCTAACCCCGCGCCGAGCAGGCACCTCTTGCATATAGAAGCATCTTCGCAAGTGCCCCGCACGCCCTCGTCGTCCGTGTCGGTAGGGGAAGAACAGGTGGTGAAAGAGGGCCTCCTCAGGCTAGCAGCCATGGGTGTGGAGGTTTCGGGGTGGTGCGTCCACCGGAGACATGGAAGCCGAATCGACCGACGCCTGAGGAAAGAGGGAGCGGGAGAGAAAGCAGGAGAGAGGGGCTGGGCTCCACCAGGCTCACCTGGCGCAGCTCAGTGACGCCACCCGCGGCTGCCCCAGCTTCCCGCTGATTGGCCCCTCTATGGAGATGCTCATTGGACAATTTCCCACCCCCTCAGCCTGAGGAGATGCCCATTGGATCACTCCTTTGACCCCGCCCACACAACCCGGAAATTCCCTGAGGGGAGAAAGTAAACTGAAATTGACGCAAGAGAGCACCGCAATGCTCTCCGGGAAGTGTAGTCTTCGCTGCTTTGGAAGGCCACCTGGTTCCCACAGCTAGTCAGGGAATTTTATAACTGTAATTAACTCAAGGCGGAAGAGATGGCAGGATCCTCAGCGTTGTGTGAAGGACAGAGTATCCAGCCAGAAACAAGTGTCAGTGTTAACAGTGAGTTGGGGCTCAGTCTTATTCAGCAACTCAACAAATATTTATTGAGCGTCTACTCCACACCAGTCACACAAAATCACCCTAGCTACATTTCAAGTGTGTGTGTGTGAAGTCGTGGTGGTGACCAGGTTGGTACAATCAGAATGAATCCCAGGAGTTGGATGGGAGTCGCAAAACCTAGAAAAAGCTCTCTTTTCCGGCAGACTTAAACGCAGGAGGCTGTACCTTTGGAGCTACCGAGAGCCATTCTGCTATCTCGTATCGCCTGAGAATGATGCTTATTGGAACGGCCCATGGAGTCTGGAGGACTGTGTGCTCAGTTAGGGGTGACCTGGCTTTGCAGTGTGGGAGCTTATGGGAATATCACCAGAACCTGTGACGCTAATCAATCAGAAGAAGCTGAATTCAGAAAGATGAAATAAACCGTTATCCAGCACTTGGAGCTTTCATCCTGAGCTGAGTGTGCATTATTTCTCCCTACCCATCACCACCCGATAGAACGTCAATGAAACCATTATATTCGTTCTTCGCTGGCCCAGTATTCTAAGTTTTTGGCCTGTAAGGTCATATCTGTAGCCTATTGAAAAGTCTGTCTTTCCTCCTTTGAACTACTTTCGCACCTTTCTCAAAAATTAGTTCAGCATATTTGTGTGGGAGTATTTCTGGGTTCTGCGTTCATTGATCCACGTATCTATATCTCTGCAAATACTACACAGTCCTGGTTACGGTAGATATACATTAATAATAAGTTTTAAAACAGTGAACTGACTGCTCCCATTTTATTACTTTTTCAAAGTTGTTTTGGCTATTCTAGTTCCCTTATCTTTCCATAAAATTTTGAATTAATCTTGTCTATATCTAGGAAAAAGGCATACTGGGTTTTGATAGGAATTACATTAAATCTATCAATTTGGGGAGAATTGACATTTTACTATGGTTTGTCTTCAAATTCATGACCATGGGCATATCTCTGCATTTATTTAGACCTTTGATTAATTTTATCCGTGTTGTAGAGTTTTCAGTATACAAGTCCTGGACATACTTTATTAGATTTACACTTGATTATTTTAATTAGTGATTGTAAATGTATTGTAATTTTTGGCATCCACATGTTCATTGCTAGTATCTAGAAATACCATTGATGGTTGTATTTATTTTGTATCCTGTGACATTATTGAGCTCAATTACTTTTTAATAACTTCTTGTGGCATGAGGCCTGCAATTAGAGTTCTATTGTTTTTTCTTCTTTTTGCTGTACCTCACAGCATACAGGGCTTCCCTTGTGGCTCAGCTGGTAAAGAATCCACCTGCAATGTGGGAGACCTGGGTTCGATCCCTGGGTTGGGAAGATCCCCTGGAGAAGAGAAAGGCTACCCACTCCAGTATTCTGGCCTGGAAAATCCCAGGGACTATACAGCCCATGAGGTTGCAAAGAGTCGGACACGACTGAACGACTTTCACTCACTCACTCTCACAGCATACAGGATCTTAGCTCCCTGACCAGTAATCGAACCCATGCCCCCTCCTGTAGAAGTTCAGAGACATAACCACTGGACTGTCAGGAAAGTCCCAAGATTCAACATTGAGAGCTGTTTTAACATCTAGTAAAGTTGAGAGGGCCTCAAATGGCTTAACTGCAATTCCCCACTCCCTCTTCTCCCACAGGTAAAGTTCCCCTAGCCATATTATCCTTATCATAGGAACCAGACACAGTACCTGCTCATTCCCAAGTAGCAGACTTCAGTTCTGTTCAGCCCGCTAAATTATCCAAATAGGCAGGAACCAGGGCTCATCCCCATTCTTTGGTATTACAAAGTCTGCCTCCCAAGCCCCGGCTTGTTAATTCTGTCCCCAAGTGCAACCCCCTGTGTGGCCCTGCGTTATATGTGGTGTCTTCCCCTGGGCTTGTAGGTAAATGTGGCTCATAAACTGCTGTCCATCCCATCTTTTGGGGTCGAATGTTGAGTGTCAGCCAACCCCATTAACCTAAGGTTGGAGTCTCTCTTTCCCTGATGGATTGAAGAAGTAAAACAATTTGCATCACAAATAAGATGGTCTAACTCAATTGAGGACACCTCGTTAGGTTTAAGTATGGGTTCCTTTGCTAGTTAACTGGTTTGCGAGGCAGCAGTTACTATCTTGGATGTTTAAGTGCCAGGTGCTGGCCAGCTTGGGCTTTAGCTCATGTTCTGTTATCTCCAATGGATTTTGCCATCTCTTCCCACTCTGTGATCTCATGCTGGCCAACTAGGCAGAAACTATCGTTAACTGACCATATCCCAGAGTGAGGTGCCATCGAGTGTGGCTTGTGTCTGGCAGGTGGTCGCTGAGACTCCTCCTTGAGATCAGAAACAACATAAAGTCCTAACTGATGGATGCTAGAGTTCCACAGCACTTTGCTTACTGTGTCTAGCCTGATGACTGTCACTGGCTGCTTAGGGCAGTCATAGGGACTCTGTTTGGGAAAGTAGCACCCCCCTGGGGCACTTGTGTTTGTAGTCCTGGGGATGAACCTTTGTGTTGTTTGTAGAAAGGAAGGAGGTCATGACCTCAGGAAGATTTAAGAATGACCACTTGATTGACTCCTGAGTCATTGCTGTTCAGGCAAAGGTAGTGACTTTGCCCATCTCCTGTGCTTCAACTTCTTGCTCTCCTGACCCCTAAGGGTTTGGAGGTGCACATCCATGGCAGTTCATGGTCCGAAAACTGATTTAAAAAAAAAATAAAAGTAGGGGGAAATGGGCATTGAAGCTCAACTGCTCTCTCAGTGCCAAACCCCCAGTCAACACCTGTGAGTTTTGCTTCCCATTGTTACTTACCAGCACGCCAAAGGACTAATCTTGTCATCTAGGGCTTGAGGTCTCCACCCAGCCCATAGACAAAATGATCTTACTGGATGTGGATTCTAACACTCTGGAGATGGACTGGCATTCTCTGGAGGAAGGGAATAGCCTTCTATAGGGCCCGCCATCCAGCTTTCTTTCCCCATAACCACCCAGAAGCTCTGCACCACCTGTGATTGGATGGAGACAGGAAACAAAAACCTGTGACGTTAGATGGTTAGAAATCAAAAATGTCCTGAGACACTGTGCTCCAGGGGTTTGGGGGAACAGTGCGTATGGGGGAAGAGGGAAGGCTGCAGCAGAAGATGCTTTTGATCCACCAGCTTCGGGGCTGTGATCTTTCACTGACTCCCTGCTGCCTACCCCAGTGTGGCACAAAATCCATGTCATCGGGGTTATGAGCAAAAACATTCACAGTGGCCCTGTGTCACAATGAAGGGATTAATTCAAACCTGACTTATGTCCAGGTTGCTAAACTCTATAACCATTGTCATGAGAGAGGCCCTAATCCTGAAAATACTGATCTGAGAGATTCTCTGTAGGAAAAAATAAAAATAAAATAAATGTGAGCAGGGTAAAAAGACCCCCCCTACCCCGGGACTTCCCTGATGATCCAGTGGTTAGGACTCTGCCCTCCAGCTCGGCTTCAATCCCTGGTTGGGAAACAGGTTCTGCCTGCTGTGAGGTGTGGCCAAAAATTTTTCAAAACAGACCCTCCCCTGTCAAGCATATCCAGTGACAAAAAGAAAAAAAAAGAATGAATGAAAGAAACCTAGATACAGGGAGAGGTACCAAAAGTTTCAATCAAACAAAAATTCACCATTTGACCCAAATGGAAAACCAAAATTTACTAAAAATACCTTTTATGGCAAAAACATAAAGGGAGCTGATTGGCTTTTGTGCATCTGCAATATATAGGTTTGGGACTAATTTTAACATCTGCCAAAAATGCAACAGTTGGCAAACTTTCATGGACTTTATACTAAAGCATCAAATTACAGTTATACCCAGTGTAATAATCATGCTTTCTAGTTCCTGTATTTAATGCTTTGACATCTGAGGCCTTGCTCCTCTTGGAGAAACTGCCCTGCCAGGGTTAGCTAATCCCTAGAGATAGCAAACAACTCACCTGTGAGTGTACCTTTCACATATAAACTGGCCAATCAGAGCCCACACTCACAACCACCTCCTCTATGGGGATCTTATAATCTAGACCACTATCCCTCTGCTCTAATTACCCCAGAGGCGGGCACCAGAAAACTAGGAACACCACTGTGCCCCAAAGCCCACTGAGATTATTCAAACTAGCCAATCCTAAACCTACTTGCCCTGCCTCACCTTCTCCTTCCCATGGAAACCATGAGAAAGACTCTTGCCCTCGTCTACTCCTTGCTCCCTCTGCCTCCTGATGGACCCTTGTGCTTCCCCAAGTGGCCCTCCATGGTGAGCTAGGCCTCCTGTTTATCAGGATCTGTAGGCATAAAAAGCTTTTTTCATTTCTATATCTCTGTGTCTTACCATACCTGATTAAAATGAATCTCAGATACCCTTAAAACACCTGCGGCTGCTAAGTCACTTCAGTTGTGTCTTACTCTTTGTGACACTATGGACCGAAGCCTGCCAGGCCCCTCTGTCCATGGGATTCTCCAAGGAAGAATACTGGAGTGAGTTGCCATGCCCTCCTCCAGGGGATCTTCCCAACCCAGGGATCGAACCAGCATCATTTATGTCTTCTGCATTAGAAGGTAGGTTCTTTACCACTAGCACCACCTGGGAAGCCCTAAAACACCTAAATTTAAATGTACTAAATATTTTGCTAATTATAGATGTGGCTGCTAGGTTTCAATGCCGATTTCAACATCCTTTCAGCCAGTTTGTGGTCATCTCCAAAGGAGCACAGTACATTTTCACCTTGTTACCCACAGGGTCCCGAAACAGCTCTGCTAAGACACACAGTCTTTGCAGACAGTCTTAACTGCACCCACCTTTCTCCAGGAGTACAGGTGTGACATTGCCTGTATTTTATTAGTTTTTATTGCAGTATAGTTACTTTACAATATTGTGTTAGTTTCTACTGTGCAGCAAAATGAACCAGCCATCCACATACATGTATCTCTTCCCTTTAGGATTTCCCTCCCATTCAGGTCCCCACATACCTGAAGTATGTCCCCTTCAGTTGTCTATTTTATACACAGTATCAATAGTGTGGGCTTCTTAGGTGGCGCTTGTGGTTTAAAAAAAAAAAACAACCACCTGCCAGTGCAGAAGACAAGAGAATTGGGTTCAGTCCTTGAATCTAGAAGATCCCCTGGAGGAGGAAATGGCAACTCACTCAGGTATTCTTGCCTGGAGAATTCCACGGGCAGAGGAGCCTGGTGGGCTACAGTCCATAGGGTCACAGTACACACGAATGTCAATAGTGTATATGTGAGGGATGACATTACCTTTATGACGTCCTCCTTTGCGCACATTTGTTTGACACACTTGTTAAGGACACACGAGTCCATCTTTTAGTCCTTTTTGGATTCTTGAGAAAACATATCCCTTGTTTACAAATTTTACTTAAGCCCATTTATGCTGTTACTTTTAAATGAGCCCACCTTGAGTGGAGACCCCTCCAACAACAGGCTCTAGAACCTAAAGTCAACAGGCACTTCCCTTAGTGCCCTCAGAGACTCCTTCAGTGAAGAGGCTTGAGCAACTTCCCCTCCTGCCTCATGGAGTCTCTGGACTGCCCATGTTGTCTATAAGTCATCCTTGGGCTTCTGATGCAAGAAATTGCCCTCTTTGGCCCTGTGTCACATACCATCAGAGCAGGAATCGCTGGCCACACATTGAAAACTGTGTCTCCCCCAGACCCCGAGTTTCCATACCCAGCTGCCCATGATTCCTTGACATAGGAGCAAAGGTATGGGTCCCCAAGCTCAGCATGGGTAGCAGGCCTCCTTGCTACAGGATGGAGCCAAACCTGGGCTGTCTGGCACATCTTACTTGTAGGTGGGCGTGGGCTCCAGTCGTCAGTCCATTGCCAGATGCCATGGAGCTGGAAGATGTCACCTCTCCCTCAGGCCCTTTGGGATCAACTGAGTGAGTATCAGTGAGTTCAGACACTTTATGTTGTAGAGGACCATCTCTTCCTCTTGGTCAAGCACCAACTTCACGCCTAGGAAAGGACTTCACCTACTACCTAAACGTTTTATCGTCAGCAAGGTTTAAACTGACATCAAGGGACTTCCCCAGTGGTCCAGCGGTTAAGACTTCACCTTCTAATGCAGGGAGTATGGGGTCAATGCCTGGCTGGGAAACTAAGATCCCGCATGACTCACGGCCAAAACACCAAACATAAAACAGAAGCGATATTCCAACAAATTCAATAAGAACTTTAAAAACAGTCCATATTAAAAAAAAATCTTTAAAAAGCAAACAAACTGGAGAAGGAAATGGCAATCCACTCCAGGACTATTGCCTGGAAAATCCCATGGACAGAGGAGCCTGGTAGGCTACAGCCCATGGGGTCAAAAAAAAAAAAAAAAAAGGCAAACAAACTGATGCCAAGGTATCAGTCAATTGTGGTATGAAGCCATGAAATCAAGTGTTAAGGGTTTTGCCCTGACATCTGATCAAATCAGAGGTCTTCAAACGACCTGACCTCAAACTCCCCTTCCTTTCTGCTCCCACAGGTAAGGTCCCCTAGCCAAGCCACTCTCCTTATCACAGGGACTAGGCACAGTTTATCCCCAAGAGCAGTCTCCAGGTCCCTGCCAGCCTGTGAAGTCATTCAAACAACCCTCCAGAGGGGGAATTAAAGATACCTCCAATCTCTTGTTCCTCCAAAGTCCTCCCTCTAAAGCCCCTGCTTGTTCACTCTTTCCCAAGTGCAGCCTATGGCCATACACGGTGTTGGAACGTCCTTTCCTGGGCTACAAGTATAGTAAAGAGCTGGAGGGCTTATAAAGAGCTGGAGGGCTTATCTGTTCAGGGTTGGGCCCTCGCCATAACTCTAGAGTGGGAATGCCCTTTCCCACAATGAGTGGAAAGGAAGTAAATGAGACACTTCTTTGATCTGCACTTTTGGGGAAGCATTATCCTGCTATGATCAAGCTCGTGGGCTTGAAGTTATCCAGGTAATAGTCTGTCTGAGTTTGCAAGAAGTCACATATAGCTGGAGGGTGGCCTGTGGGTGGTTGAGGAGTAGGAAGTAAGGTTATTTTGGTAACCTTTGCTTTGGTTACTTTGTCAAAGTTTGGTTCCAGGCAGTGGGGACACCTAAAGTAATTTAAAGCTGGGAAGTATCATCAGATCTTTATGTTAAAGATGTTCAGCTTTACTGATGTCTGCAAAATGGACTCAAGGAGACCCAGGAGTGGCAGGTCGGTGAGGAGCCTACTGTACTAGTTCATGGAAGAGACAGGAAAGGAAGGAATTGAGGGCCCTTTGGAAGGTGGTTGGATATGGAGCAGGGGAGACAAAAAGCTCAATCATGACTCTGATGCCTCTTGCTTGGGTGACAAGATGGACATGGGTTTTAGGAGATGATAAAAGGAACAGAGGAGGATTCTGAAGGAAGATCCTGAGTTCCCCTTTGGACACGTTGATTTTGAGAAGCCCACGGACATCCTGACAGAGGTGTCCAGCAGACAATCAGCTAAGTCAGTATGGAGTCAGGAGAAAGGGGAGGACAAATATAGGCATTCAGAAGTCATCACCAGCATCCAGGTGAAAGTAGAGGGGATGAGCTTGCCCTGAGACCACAGGGAGGTGCAATTAGCTGAAGGTGGTACCTTAGAGAACAAATCTATCAAGAAGTTGTCCAAAGAACCTGCTGTAGAGCACAGGGAACTCTGCTCACTGTTAGGTGGCAGCCTGGATAGGAGAGAGTTTGCGGGAGACTGAATACGTGTATGTGTATGGCTGAGTCCCTTTGCTCTTCACCTGAAACTATAACATTGTTAATCAGCTATACCCCAATACAATACAAAAAGTTAAAAAAAAAAAGTGATCCAAAGAAGAAGTAGTCACAGAAGAAGCAGAGAAAGAAGAGTCTGATGTTAGGAAAGGAACTTAAGGAGAGTAGCATCTCCGAAAGAAAGAAGGTGGAGAGAACTTTTAAGAATGAAGATGGGGCTAACATTTACCAAATATCACCGAGAGTTTAGGGAAATAAGAAGACTGCTTTCTAATGCATTAGAAGGAAATGGCAAACCACTCCAGTATTCTTGCCTGGAAAATCCCATGGCCAGAGGAGCCTGGCAGGCTATAGTCCATGTGATCATGAGAGTCGGACACAACTTAGCGACTAAATCACCACCACCACCGAGAGTTTAGGGAAATAAGAAGACTACTTTCTAATGCATTAGAAAATACCTGGGACATTGAGACAAGATTTTGCGGTGCTTTCAAAAAGAAGTCTGTGAGGACTTCCCTGGTAGCAGAGTGAATAAGAATCCACCCGCCAATGCAAGGGCCGCAGGTTCGATCCCTGGTCTGGGAAGATGCTACATGCTGCAGAGCAACTAAACCCATGCGCTGCAACTACTGAAACCCGCATGTCCTAGAGCCCTGCTCTGCAACAAGAGAAGCCACCACAATGAGAAGCTGGAGCACCACGACTAGAGAAAGCCCGTACAGCCACAAAGACCAAGCACAGCCACAAATAAAATAATTTTTTAAAAAGGCAGTGAGAAATGAGATGGTGGGGAGGAGTGGAGAATGTTTTTCAGAACCTTTGTTGTGAAAGGTAAAGAGAGATGGTGGTAGCTGAAAGAGCAGAAAGGTAAGGATTGCTTGCTGGAGTGACTTGGACAGGGTCTGAAGCTTAGGGGAAAGATACAGGCACACGATAAGGCCGGAAGGAAAATCAATGGAATGAAGTCTTTGAAAAAGTCTGAGTGGATAGTTTCTGGGGCACAATGGAGCAATTAGACTTTAACTGCAAAGCTGGATCCCTTGTCCTCTACAACAAAAGGGGGGAAGTAGAAGTGGAGGGAAGTGAGTAGATGGTTAAATATAGGAAGGGGGTGTGGGAAATTGGGAGTTCCTGACTGCTGGCCTCTAGTGTCTGCAAGAGGGCATAAGACATACTTCAGGAAAGCGATGACAGTTTGGAGCGGTTCTTAAGGAAATGGGCAAGAGAGTTGGTTATGGCCATGATCGTTTTGGGGATACAAACTGCTTAAATGCTGATTAATAGGAGCTAGTTAAAAGAATTACATCTACACAGCAAACTAACTGCTGCTTTTTAAAAAGGGTAAGAGGGAATTCATTCACACCTGGAAAGATATCTAAGGTGTAGTGTTTTTTGTTTTTTTTTTTTTTGTCAGAGAATATACACAAATATACAAATATTTCTAAAAAGCCTGAGAGAATACAGTTTACTAACAGAGTAGTTTCCCAGGCAATGAAAGGTTTTCCAGGTGGCGCTAATGGTAAATAACCCACCTGCTAATGCAGGAGATATAAGGGATGCAGGTTTGATTCCTAAGCCAGGAAGATCCTCTGGAGGGGGTCAAGGCAACCCACTCCAGTGCTCTTGTGCAGAGAATCCCATGGACAGAGGAGCCTGGCAGGCTGCAGTCCATAGGGTTGCACAGAGTCAGACACGACTGGAGCGACTTAGCACAATAGCACCAGGAAATGAAAAGGGGAGTGGGACTTAGCCAGGAAAAGTAACCTTTCATTCTTAAAAATGTTATGCATCTTGTACTTTGGGGCTGTCCATCTTTTTTCTTATACAAAGACTGCGCACTTGTATATTCTATCACTTTGAACATTCTCTGTGTATGTGCTTAGTCATGTCCGACTCTTTGCGACCCCATGGACTGTAGCCTGCCAGGTTCCTCTGTCCATGGGATTTCCCAGGCATGACTACTGGAGTGCATTGCCATTTCCTCCTCGAAGGGATCTTCCCAACCCAGGGATTGAAACTGTGCCTCTTGGGTCTCCTGCATTGGCAGGCAGGCTCTTTACCACTAGCGCCACATGGGAAGTCCCATTTTGAACGTTAACAAAAGGTAATCTTTTAATTTCCCAAAGCCTACATAAGTACCTGCTTCTTATTTTAAAAAGTGAAAGCATAACAAACACTATTTGAAGCATCCCTTGGCCACAGCCTCCAATCCCACCCATGCCCTGTCTCATAAAAAGTTACTGTTGAAGTCTCATAAAAAGTAATCATCTTTGAAGTCCTCAAAATATACCCTTTTATTTTAAAAGTATTGATATTTTTATTAAACAAACTGACTCTGAAAAGTCATGCTCTGCTAAGGCACATAAACACAGTGACTTTGGTTTTTTAAAGTAGCTTAGTTTCTCGTCTCTGAAGAATCATCTATGGCTTTGAAAAGTCTTTCGACACATCTCCAGCCCTCTTGCCAGGTGACAGAACCAAAGGTGGGTAGGTAGGCAAAACATCAGTAACAGCATTTAAAAGAAGATGTCCAGACTCAGCGCTTTTACGTCTGGGTGGGTTAGTCAGAGAGATAGCTGTGAATGTCGATTCACATCTGGTTTGAGGGATGTGGATTCTGAGATAGTTTTAAGACTTGGTGATACATTTTTAGGTAATTTTTTCTTTCCTGGTGAACCCAAAGACTTTGGTTTGAGTGGCAGAAGAGTGAGAGGAGATTCTGTTTTGAGACATTTAACAGAGTTCCAAGAAAGAATTCTTCGTCTTTGGTTGCTGATTTGGTGTCAGAGGTGTGTTGGGGACACTTTTTGTTCCAAGCCAGCCAGTCATCCATAGGGTACCACTGCCTTGCTCCTCATTCACAATCACATCGATTTCTTCCCTTGTGATACCCAGGGTGTTATCCATTATCTGCAACATTTCATGATGTTGTTTTTGGTGTTTGAAAATACCCTATGAAGAGGTTTCTCATGAGGCTCTTGTCAACTTCTTCTGCATTACTTAGTAACTTCATCAGCTTCTTCTGCACCTCATCCAGCACTTCCTGTTGGACCTCATTTTGTTTTTTTCAGATCTTTAATTTGTTCTTCCTTTAGATTCCAGGCAGCATTCACTTTCTCCTGATGTCGTTGTGCCGATGTTAATTTTCCTTCTAGGTTTATCTGCTTTTGCCATCCATTCTGCGGCTACCACCTTCAGGTTAGCTAGTGCTTGGGCATCCTCCTTTACTTGCTCTCACGACACAGAAAGCTGTCTCAAAGTGTCATCTCTCTGTGTTGGGATGATATTTACTTGTTCCTTCAAACTGCAAACTGTCTTGTTGATTTGCACTTTGCTTGCATTAGAAGACAGAAGGAACTTTCCCTCCAATGCGGTGACTTTCATTCTTAGTTTAGCCGCTCTGTCTTCTGCAGCCAAAGCCTTGCAGTTATAAGACACTTCTGCTTCTACAGCCCATTATGCACTCTCTCCTGTTCCTGCTTTAAGCATAGATCTTTGCTGTGTCAATGTTGAACCTCTGTCTGGAGGGCATGGTTTGCCATTTATTTCTGTTTTAGTACCAGTATTGCTTCATTTCTCTCCTGTCGAAACGCGTCTTTTCTTGCATCGATGTCACTACATTTAAAAAATGACTTATTTCCTGTTTTGTCTTGTTCTGTTCCTTTTAACAGATGTTCAAAGGCAAGCACCTTCTCCTCCATTGTAAAATATTCCAATTTTTTCTCTCTTCACATCAGAGACAGCTGCATATTTGTCTCTTGCAATGCTTGATTTTCTGTTTCCTTTTGCCTAGATGTTTCTACTATTTTTTCCTTTTCCTCTTCTAGTTGACACATTTCTGATTCAACGCCGACTGCTATCTCCTTCAGGTTGATTACTGCCTGCTTCAAAAGGTCGTTTTTCACTCACTTTATTAGTGAAATTTTCACTTAAACAAAGTAATTCATCACTTTTGGCTTGGATTAAAAGCTCCTTTTCCTTAAGTTTTGTAAGTCGTCTTGTTTCTCCTGCAGCTGCTTCATTTCTGAATCTACTTTGTCACGTCGCTTTCTTTTTAGTTCTGAACCATCTGCGATGGAATTGAACAAACTCGGATTATCTTCCTGGAGGGTTCTAATGGTTGCATCTTTTTCCTCCATTAATTTTCTTAACTCTCCAATCTCTTCTTTGAGCATTTTGGAAGAGTCACTCAATTCATCAGCTTTAACTGCCTTAAGAGAGGCTGCTGACGTGGAGCTAAGTGGTTCTTCAGAAGGCTGTGGTAAAATCAGGTCGGACACTCCAAAGAGAAAGCCTTTGGCCCTGCAAAGCTGCTCTAGGCTGAGATTAATTTGTGCCACCTGCTGCTCCAAGTTTTTGAGTTGGATTTTATTCCTTTCATCATTTTGATCAGGTCAGTACAGTTCATCTGTAGTTTAGATTTATTAACCTTGTCACCTGAAACCGGTGCCTGAAATTGTTGAAGTTCTTTCTGAAGACTGGTTGACCCACACTGCGTATTCTGTACCAGGCCATCATGGGCTCTTTCCATTCTTCTAGCATCTTCACCTGCTCTCTCAATTTATCACGTTCCCACAGAAGCTCCTCAAATGGATCCATGTGAACGTCTCTCACCTACCACCATTGCTGGACGTTTGCACTGTTGTCAGTAAAGTCTGACATTTCTGAGTCAAAGCATCAGTTTCAATGTCTTTTTCTCGAACCACGTGGGATGAATTCTGGATCGTTTCTCTAAACAAATATTCTCTAAACATATTTCAGGATATGTTTGGATATGTTCAGGATATGTTAGAGAAATCTGGTGGAGAGTTCTGTGGTGACATCTTTGAGTTTCAGGAGGTCAGCTTCTTTGGCCACAGTTATATCTATCATTCTGAAAGTTTCTCTTGTAAGATGATTATTTTCCCTAGTTTTCTCATCTAAAACAGCTAACATTTGTTCTCTTTCCAAAGCATATGCTTGCAACTGATGAATCTCTTCATTATCTTGGCCACTGGAAGAAGCTGAAGATACTTTCATACAAAGAAACCGTATCTCCAAATCTTTTTGCCAGATGAGCTGAGTTAGCTTACCATTCTCACCGTGGGACAGCGGATCAATCTGTTCAGTTAAAAGAGTATTTTTTTCAGTTAGAAGTTTAATCTCCAATTTTTGTTATTTCTTGTAATAATCTTTCAGTTTCAGCTTTAGATCAGTCATGCTTTTCACTTCCGTTTTCTATGTGAAGACTCTGAACTTCTGTTACTCGAAAAATGTCACAGCTTTCTACTGGCATATACTGAGATTCTTCAGGCAACTGGGTTTTGATTTGTTCTGTTGCATTTTGCAAATTCCCGATTTCCTCCCCTTGGGCGGAAAAGAGCTGATTGTGTTTAACATTCATTTGCTCACGTTGTTATCTGAGATCTTTCTATTTCTTTTGATGAGATTTAATTTCAAGATTATCTTCAACTGTGCTCCATGCAGAGTCCTCAGATTCTATTTCTGGAACAGTTTTAGGATTAATCATTGTTGCGGTTTGACTGTGTTCTCCCCTCAGTTGATCCAAATTCTTCTTTCAGATGATTAATTTCTTCTCTCATGGATGCAAGACTTTTGGCTTTTTCCACTATGGTTTACTGTAAATTTTCCATTTTTCTTAAGGCTTGAGTATACTGGTTTAACTCCTCCTGAAGCTGTGGACCTCCTTGAAGTTTCTCAATAAAAATGTCTTTCTCCCTTATGTTGTTTCAACTGCTTCTGCTCTTCTAAACTAGATGACAAAATTTCTTTGGTTTCTTTGTGGTCAGCAATCATCTGCTCAACAGTATTTCTCTTGACCGAGTTTAACCAAACCCTCACACTCCAGCTATTAGGCCGAGCTGTCTGGGTCCTCTGCACTTGACGGTTTTTTAACAGCTTGCTCAGACTTCCTCCTTTCTTCCAATAGCCTCTGTGCTGCCTGACACAATTCTGCTTCTAACTGTCCTTTTTGCATTTTTTAATGAATTAACTTTTCTTTTTGCCCATCCAACTCTTTAGTTATGTTCATTTTATCATCTTCAAGTTGACGAACGCTCTTTTTTCCCACATTCTAGATCTTGTTTTAGTTTACTGATGATGTATCTCCTTTTTTTTTTTTTTTGATTTCTGATCTTTCATCAAAACCATGCACATTGTCGTTTTTTGTTTCTGCCTGTCCAGCTCTCCTAACTCAGGGATCAGTAATTTCTTTTCAGCAGTGACAATGAGGTTTTCCTTCTTTGATTTCCAAGTCCTATCTTAAATGAGGTACTTCTGAATCCAAGCTCATGTGTCTGATAGTTGAGCTTTTAATGGGTTCATATTCAGTGCTCAATCTGACAAATGATAGTTGACGTTGTTCCTTTTCTCTGTTTAATAATGAATTTTCTTTTTCTAAAACTTGGGCTCGTTTTTGAAGCTTCAGGTTCTCTTCAATGAGATTTTTATTCTGCTTCAAACTACTTAATCTCATCATTTCATTTTCAGCATCAGACAGCGGCTGTTGTTGTCTGGATGCTTCTTCCAGGGATGTTCTCTGTGGAAGAATTTTTTCCTTTTCTGTCACAGCATCACTATGCTTCTTAGTAGAAGGCTTCAACTCACCTTTTTTAAATCTTTTATTCGTTTCATTTATCTGGTCTTGTTCTCTAACTGAAGCATCCTTTTCTTCAGAAGATAATTTTTTTTTCAGGTATTTTACTCTAATCTCAAGTCCTTTGATTTTCTTGGTAGATGCTACTTTTTCAGTGGCCAGGACTTGAATAGCTTTTTGCATATCATGAATCATCTCCTCGTAATCCTTTAATTGTTTTCGATGCCTGCCACTTATTTCTGCCAGTTTCTGCTGATGAATTTCCTGCAGTACTGCCATTTCAAGCTGATGGTCATCAATTTCCTTATTTCGATTCTGTTCAAGTTCCTTGATAGTATTTTGCAGTTTATAGATTTCCTTTAGATTAGAACTATCTGCTCCATGTGCTGAGGAAGTTTGAGCAAAATGTCTCCAATGGCTGACATCAACCTCAAGTCTTAAAACTTCATTCGACAATCTATTTATTTCTTGTTGTGACCAAATTAGATCAGCGAAGTCCATATCATCATTCTGGAAAGCAAAAGCATGCTGATAGACATCATAACCCAGTGAAGAGGCTGCAGGAGTTGAGGGCTGAAAGCTATCCTGAAGATTTACTGAGTGGATGGCTGACTGCAGCTTTAGCAACTGATCCTTCATTGCTACCTGTCTTGCTGTCAGAAGTCTGATTTCTACGTCTTTCTGGTGTAACTGATGTCTGTAGCTAGTAGTTTGCTGCTTCAACTGAAGCTCTGAGGCTTCATACTTCTCTTCTAGATCGCTACAAAGAATTCGAAGCCTCTCAATCTCTGATTTTAAGACTGATTGAAAGTCGACAACCTCCTCTCTTGCAGTCAGGGAGTTCTTCTACCTTTTCAGCTCCCTTCCTCAGCACATCTTTTGTGAAACTAGAAACACAGTCTGTTAAAAAGGCCATAGTACCACCACCCACTTGCCCCAGGGAATGGCCTAAGCTGGAGCCAAGGCCACCAAACCAGGACATTGTCACAGGTCGTAAAACTGACCTGATCTGTCCTGCGAAAAGGATCCAGCGGAGTCGGACAGCCTCACTGCTGACCAGCTCGAGGTTAAGAAAAAAATGAGGAGTTTCTAGGCAACGTGGGCTGCGAAGGCCCCTCTATAGAACCTTCGGAGCCCCAGGCATGGCCTGTGACCTGACAAAGAACCTGTCTCCTGTGACGTGTCCTCGCTCGGGCGTCTGCTCATCCTCACAACTTCCCAGCGCTAGGGTCGGGCACTTCTCTGCTTGCGTGATTTTCCCAGGGCCGGTAACACCCTGGACCGGCGACCATCACCGCAGCTCTGACCGCGCCATCGGTGAGCACATGTTCATAGAAAGCACACCTTGTCTCTTTCTCTCTTCTTTATGATATGGAGTGACATTCAAGGTCGATTTAAATCAATAAAAGAGAAGCGGCACTACAGTAATAGTATTCAAATGGGAATAAAATATATTTAATTGCCTCTGACTTTTTTACTAAATGGCATCTCACATACACACAGTCCTGCAGCTTGTTTCACGCAACTATTTTTTTTCTTAAAAAAAAAAAAATCGAGGTAACATGTACATAGGGACACCCGTCCGTCTTAAGAATCCAAGTTGCTGTATTTTGACAAACGTCTACACCTGCGCATAAGCACGGCCCTGATAAAGACTTGGACCGTTTCCACCGACCCAAAGCTCCTATCCCGTTTCACTTCGCGCAACACTCCCCCCCGCCCCCACCTCCGAGAGCCCTGCCCGGGGGTCTAGTCCCGAGGGTGACTTTTTGTGTCCGCTCTTTGTGTCTGCTTTGCCCACCGCGTGTCTGGGAAGTGAGTGAAATATTAATATTTAATATTCGCTGAGCGGAAGCACAAGCACGCCGAGGTCCGGGTGGACCGCGGGGCCCCGGGCGGCCGCGCGTCGCGGGGCCCAGGGAACTACCTGGAGGCGTGGGGACCACGCGGCCCCCGGGCAGGCGGGCGGCGGAGGCCTGGGCGCGCCGCCCGGGGCCTGGAGCTCCTCGCCCGCCCCGACCCGGCCGAGCCGGCGGGCGGCGCCGCTGGAAGTGACGCGGCGAGGGCGGGGCCGCAGGCCTGGGGAGCCGTGCCGCCGCCGCCGCGCCTCGGCCGGGAAGCGATGTAGGAGCCGCCAGGCCGTCCCCCGTCCTGCCCGGCCGGAGCCCCGCGGGCCGCCGCCGCCGCCGCCGCCATGAAGAAGCAGTTCAACCGCATGAAGCAGCTGGCCAACCAGACCGTGGGCAGGCGAGTGCGCCGCGCCGGGCCGCCGGGGGTCGCGCGCCGGAGGTCGCGGTCGCGGGGGCGGACCGGCTTCTTCCGCGCGCCCGGCCGCTACGGGCCAGGCTGAGGCTCCGCCCGAGGCCGGCGGGGCCCAGGGTCGGGGTCTGCGCCACGCCGCGGCCTGAAGGCCCGCTCTGGGCCGCCGCCTGGCCCCCGGAGACCGGCCGGGCGGGCCGCGCCTCCCGCTCCTACCCCTCGGGGTCCCCACTGCCCCGCGGAGCATCGCCCTCCTGGGACTGGAACTGCCCCTCGTCTTTCCCTACCCCGGAATCGGGCAGCCCCGGGCCGCCGCCTGGGGCTGCAACTCCGATCAGTGGTGTGTCCGAGGCTGCCGGGCTTGGGGGCGGCATTCCCAGCCTTTCCTAGTGGCCCCTCTGCTGCAAGACCTCACTTGCAAGTGCCTGGGGGCGGGGGATGGGGGAGCGGCGAGCAGTCAAGAAGCAAGGGTCATAAGCCCAGCGGATCTGCCTAGTGAGTTTCAGAACGCCCTTTGAGGGAGCTACGAGGTGGTGCTGTCTCTAGACCAGAGGCGAATATGAACTGGACAGCTTGACATTTAAAAAAGCTTGGGGGGGGGGGGGGGGAATTAGGAGGAAAGGATTCTGGAAACGCCTAGCCCCCGTTTAAAAATAAGTATCATTTTAAAAGTCTTTCTCACTTTGGGTTTGGAAGCAGCTCCTGCTCCCTTGCTTCTTTGGGATTCCTTGACTGCTTGACAAGCCTTGATTCTGAAATGACAGGAGAGAACGGAGTTAGCAGAGGATCCGGCCATTGGGACAGGACTGGTCTGTGATCTTGAGAACTTCTGAAGATGACTGTCATGTGCTGTGTTACCTGGGGCAGATTTTTCAAGGTCTGTCCAGGGCAAGTTAGCTGTATGGTAGCGATTTTGCTGTTTATTCTGGGAAGAGAGATGAATGCGGGAATTTTTTTTCACCGCGTTGATTTCTTTTTTTCCAGCAGTTGAGTCAAAGGGGGAGTTTGGTTTGGCCAAAGCACGTGGCACACTTCTTTTTTGCGTGTGTGTATGAAAATACTTTTACTTCCTCTTGAGTTTTCTAAATGTGCTCTTTACTGTTTCGTTTCCCTCAACTTTTTTTGCTTAGTTTTGTTGTTTAGGTCTTTTTGGTTCCCCACCCTGTTAGCTTGGGGTGCATTTATCCTTTTTCCAGAGTTAATTCCTGTCTAGGCTAAAGCCTAGATGTGCCTTGTTTTCTGTTATTTGTGGGGAAATGATAGAAATAACGTGGAGAGGAAGGTTGACAATGTATTGTGGTGGTGGCGGTTGAGTCGCTATGTCGTGTTGGATTTGCGACCGTGGACCGTAGCCTGCCAGGCTCCTCTGTCCACGGGATTTCCCAGGCTGGAATACTGGAAAGTGAAGTGGCTCATTCGTGTCCAACTCTTTGCAACCCCAACCCCATGGACTGTAGCCTACCACGCTTCTCCGTCCATGGGATTTTCCAGGCAAGAGTATTGGAGTGGGGTGCTATTTCCTTCTCTGGGGGAGTCTTCCATGTCTCCTGCATTGCAGGCAGTCTCCTGCATCACAGGTGAATTCTTCATGGCTAAGCTACCAGGAGAGAGTATTGGTGATGGCTCATGTTTCAGTCAAGAATCTGGGAATGAATTACAAGATAATTCTGTGAATTTTCTACCGCTCTTAGTGTTCCCAGGAACAGGCATCAGGGAACCAATATTTAGTGAATGTCAAGATGCATTTGTCGGAGAGTCATTTTGGCCTGTTTATACGTTGTATCAGGCAAGTGATTTTTTTTTTTTTTTTAAACAAAGTTCTGAGGCTTTAAAAGCTGCAAAGTTGGTTCAGGGAAACTGTTCAGGGTGTCTTTGGCCCCTGCTTCCTCTGTCGCAGCTTCTCTTTCTATACTTTTAAATTCTAGCCATCTTGCCTACTTTCAGTTTTCAGTGGAGGCTATACTTTTCTTACATATTAGCCTCTACTTGGAACTATCACAAAGAAATCTCTTTTACCACACCTGCCCTAGGTCACCTCCCACTTGTTCCTCGGGTCTCCTTGGAAAGGTCTCTGCCTCTAAAAGGCCTTTTCTGGGACAAAGTTTGGATGTCCCTCCTTGGCTCTTTCCTAATCCCATACAGCACCTGTTTTTCCATCATGTAATTGCTTCTTTACTTGCCCGCATTCTTCATCGCGCTAAACATTTAAGAATGTTTACCCTTTCTTCTTTGATTCCCAGGATCTTCTGTGGTTCCTATCACTTGGCAGCTCCTCAATAAACATTGTCAAATGAATGTAAATTCAGTTCTCCCTAGATTGTTCAAGTGGTATGGGAAGACGAGAACTGGATAGAATGAGTGGAGTGATGTGACTCACCCTAGGACTGTAATTCTGGCTCTGACCTTTGACTCTGAAAATCTTTATTGCTTGATACAGTGTAGGCTGCAGCTATACAGTAGTATTAAGGGTGTGGAAATTATGCACCTAAAGTCAAAACAGTTTTTACTGGGGAACCTGTTGCTTTACTGGTTGCTTTCCAACTTAAGTAATTGTAAAGGACTAGGGAGGAAAGATGGAGGAGGCAGGAGAGAGCCTGAAATTGTTCTTGGGCAGAAGCAGATAGTTTGGTGGATATCAGAACCAGGCTTCTGGATATATTGGGGTCAAAACAAAGGCTAAAACACACACACTCACTAATGAATGAAGTTGTATGTGTGAATGACTTGCCCACAGTGTGTACTGTCAGTTTGTAGTTCTAGGTGGTGTCATGCGATGAAGTATTCTCTTTGCAGAATGAGGACCTTGTGAGTAACTCCACAGTGAGGTTCCATGGGACCGACATGTGGGAGAATTAGTAATGGCTGGAAGGAGTGAGTTCTCATGATGCAATTTGTTTGTAATGGGTGGATGAGTCTGTTTCAGAAGGTGGTTCAAATGAGGTGGTCTCCTGAGGTGGGTGTCCCAAAGAGGACAATGAGGATGGTTCTTTTGTGCCCTCTGCCTTTTGTTCATTCATCTATTTAACAATTGTTAGGCCCAAACTGTGTGTGAGTATGTGAGGTCCTGGAGTCTATTTCTGCCTCCCTGTTTCTGCCTTGAAGGAGCTCAATACATTTGTGGAAGAGATAGGCAAGCAAAGAAATAATTGTTACCCTGAGATACGTGCTTTCAGAGGGCTGGCTAATGCTGGTTCTTATTGGATGGAGGAAGGTAGCAAAAAACAGAAGAAAGCTTGGGCAAAGCCTTTTGGCTTTGTTTTCATCTTCAAGCACTTTCAGATTTCTTTTGTATTAATGAGGAGCCTGGTGGGCTGCAGTCCATGGGGTCGCTAGGAGTGGGACACAACTGAGCGACTTCACTTTCACTTTTCACTTTCATGCATTGGAGAAGGCAGTGGCAACCCACTCCTTCTTGCCTGGAGAATCCCAGGGACAGGGGAGCCTGGTGGGCTGCCATCTCTGGGGTCGCACAGAGTCGGACACGACTGAAGCTACTTAGCAGCAGCAGCAGCCCTTGGTAGTATGAAAACCCATTTCAAGCTGGCATAAGTGAAGATGGGAATTAATTGGCTTATATGTGACCAAAAAATATCCAAAAGGAGTCTGGCTTCAGGCTGGGCTAGATCACTCTCCGGACAGGCTGGGTCCACAGAAGGACCCCTCCCCGCCCCCACCCTCCATCGTCCTCAGTTCCAGTCCCAGAAGGACGGAAAAACCTTTCTCCCAGTCTCTGTCTCCAAGGCCCACAATTGACTCAGTGCTTCTGACTGTGTCCCCTGCTTCTCCCTGGAAATGGGTGTGGAGTAAAAGCCCATCTAAACCTTAGGGACTGAGAGTGGGGGAGCACTGGCTCCCCAGGGGAAACCGGGGTGCTGGTTAGGAAACAAGAAACATCATGTCAGGTCTTTCGTAGTCTAATTCCCTGGACAGAGGAGCCTGGACAGCCCACGGGGTCGCAGAGAGTCGGACATGATTGAGCACAGCCCAGCACAGCAGCAGCAAGAAGCAGGCATTTTGTTCTTTGAAAATCCTTGGTGCAGATAATCCAGTGGACACAGGTGGTGATTTGGAGGAGGTGATGCCCTGCCAGGAGGAAAGTGTACATGGGATGAGGACCTCGAGGAAAGTTTAGTTATGAGGTCTGAGTGTCCAGGAGAAAAGGAATCTGAAGGACTAACTAGGAGAGTTATGACCTAGGTGAGGCTCTGGGAGGGAGTGTCTCATCGGGTGTGGGTTCCTGCCTTGACTGAAGTACTCCCTGGAGGCTCAAAGCTTTTGCGATAAGCCAAGGTTACAAACTCAAATACCTGTAGGGGCCTGACGAGTAAAATAAATGAGTGACTGAAGACAGGTAAGGGTTGGGGCCATGCCCCTCCCCGCCCCCCTCCTACGGTCTCACCAAAAAAGGGCACATGAGAATATGGGCCCAGAGTGACTCAACCTTTGCAACTTTCCAGAAAAGCCTGAAATCTGGATTTTAATGAAAGTTTAGGTGGCATTTAATGCAAATGAGACAATCATTGTGATACTGGGGCAAACAAAATCCATCATTGGCCAGATTTGGCCTGTGGGTCACCAGCTGCCAATTGCTTGTCTAGAAGGACCTGGGAGTTCAGGATCCCTATTATTATTTTTCTTATTTTTCCTGTACCTTTCCCTGATATTATTGGAGAAGGAAATGGCAACCCACTCCAGTATTCTTGCCTGGAGAATCCATGGACAGAAGAGCCTGGTGGGCTATAGTCCATGGGGTCGCAAAGAGTTGGACATGACTGAGCAGCTAACACACACCCTGATATTATTACATTCTCGGTTCTTTGGATTTGTTGAAGAGCTCACTCTTTCCTTCATGCAGGTGGTTTAGTCATTAAGTCATACCTGACTCTTGCAACCTCATGGACTGGAGCCTGCCAGGCTCCTCTGCCCATGAGATTTTCCAGGCAAGCAACTGCAGTGGGTTGCTTCTCCAGGGGTTCTTCCTGGCCCAGGAATAGAACACACATCTCCTGCATTGCAGGTGGTTTCCCTCATTGCAGGTGAATTCTTTACGCCGAGCCACCAGGATGGAAATCTTTAAAAGGTTTGGTAGTATTACTCGTCAGCTTGTCTCTAGTTGCTTTACCAAGTGCTGTACCAAACCAGGGCTTCCCTGGTGGCTCAAATGATAAAGAATCCGCCTGCTATGCATGAGACCTGGGTTCGATCCCTGGGTTAGGAAGATCCCCTGGAGGAGGGCATGGCAACCCACTCCAGTATTCTTGCCTGGAGAATCGCCATGGACAGAGGAGCCTGACAGACGGCAGTCAGTTGGGTCGCAAAGAGTCAGACACGACTGAGCACCTAAGCACACAGCACAGTACCCAACCACCTGGCTTGGTTCTTGCTACTGGCAATGATCATTTCTATTTTAGAAAGAGGGAAATGACTTGCCAGGTTCATACAGCTACTAAGAGGCTGAGGCATGACTTGAGTCCTGGGCTTCTGACTCTGGATCCCATGTGCTTCCCACTACACAATCTGGGCTGCCTTTTCACCCGGGAAGGATTAATGTTTATTAAATGTCCTTGGTGCTTATTAAGCTGCTGGGCTCAGTGCTTTGCATAAATTATCCTGTCGCCCTCTTTCAGTAACTCAAAGAAGTAATGTTATTTGTTCCTGATATAATGATAAGGAAGCCAGAACTCAGAGAGGTCATCAAGCTAGTAAATGACAGATTTAAACGCTGGATTCTAGTTCCAAAGCAGCTGTAAATTCGTACTTCATGGGGGAACTCTTAGGTAAGAAACCTGTTTGAGTCGTGAGTGATGCTTTTGTTAAAATCCTTGAGGCTGAGAGTTGGATATTGCTCTAGTTTAGTGGCTCTTACCACGTATGGTTTTACCCCCTGGGGGACATTTGGCGACGTCTGGAGACTTTTTTTTGATTGTCCTGACTTGGTTGAGGGAGGAGTAGGTGGAGTCCTGGGAAGCTGCTACATGTGCTACAATGCACCTGACCTGAGAGCCTCTCGGCCCAGACTTATCTGATCCCAAATTCACAACTGCTGAGACTGACAAAGCCTGTTCTAGGCCTTCCACGATCCGGACATGTGAATTATCCAAACCAAGGCGCCAATGTGTTCTCTTTTGGCCTACCCAGTGCTTTTTTTTTTTTTTAACAATCATTGGCTCATATTTTTATCTGTTTTTTAAAATATATTTTACTTGTTTATTTGGCTGCACCGGGTCTTAGTTGTGGCACTCTGGATCTTAGCTGCAGCACGCGGGATCTGTTTTCCCTGCCAGGGATCGAGCGCGGGCCCCCTGTGTTGGGAGCTTGGAGTCTTTGCTATGCTCTGCTTAGTCGCTGGGTCGTGTCTGACTCTTTCTGAGGCCATGGACTCCTCTGTCCATGGGGATTCTCCAGGCAAAGAATACTGGAGTCTTCACTGGCTCCTACTTAAAAATGAGAAGCTTTCATATGAAAACCTGGATTTCCAGCGGCTTATAAAATCTCAGAAGACCTGGCAGTGCCTGCCGCCCCTCCCGAGTACAGGAGGCAGGAGCTGAGCTCCTGTTCCGCCCAGTTCAGCCCAGTCCCTACCTGGCTTGTTTTAGTCTGTTATTGGGTTGGCCAAAAAGTTCGTTCTGGTTTTTCCTGACGATGTCATGGAAAAATCCGAATGAACTTTTTGGTCACCCCAATACAGTCTTTGCCGACCCTCCCTGAAGGTCACAGATATCTGTGGACCTCCTCCCCCGCCCGGGTGGGCAGTGCTAAACTCTCAAGGTGAGTCAACAATACCCCTCTACCCGCGCACCCAGAATAGCCCTCTGGAGCCACGCAGATGCCATCTTGTCTCTCTTCTACGAGACAGCCCTTCCTTGCTCTTGTCAGCATCACACACTACATCCCTCACCTGCTCTGGGCTTCCCAGGTGGTCCTGCTGGTAAAGAATCTGCCTGCAAATGCAGCAGATATGGGAGACTTGGGTTTGAACCCTGGGTTGGCAAGATCCCCTGGAGGAGAGCATGGCAATGCCCTTGGGATTACCTGGAGAATCCTGTGGACAGGAGAGCCTGTTGGACTATTGTCCATGGGGTCTCAAAGAGTCAGACACAGCTGAAGCGACTGAGGATGCACCCTCTACTCTGCTGCCTCATTTTACTCACGTTGACTTTCTCTGAACAGTAATTCTGAAACAGAGAAGGCAGCTGTGCTCTGCTCCAATCTGAGTGGATTCCATCCAGCCTCTGCTTAGAGCATGGGTGGCAAGGAATCTGGTACTTTTGCAACTTCTTCTGAATCTGATCTTCTGTGGCCTTGTGATGTACTTTACATATTGTGAAATCCTAGAATAGCAAACAGGGTATTTATAGGTGAGTGAAAACCCATTATTCACCAAGGGGGGGGGGAAAAACCCAAAGGATGTGGTCACATATTTTCACATATCATATAGTGTATGTAATGCAGGAGACCCCAGTTTGATTCCTGGGTTGGGAAGATCCACTAGAGAATGGATATGCTACCCACTCCAGTATTCTTGAACTTCGCTTGTGGCTCAGCTGGTAAAGAATCTGCCTGCAGTGCAGGAGACCTGGGTTCGATCCCTGGGTTGGGAAGATCCCCTGGAGAAGGGAAAGGCTACCCACTCCAGTATTCTGGCCTGGAGAAGTCCATGGACTGTGTAGTCCATGGGGTCGCAAAAGAGTCAGACACGAAGTGAGCAACTTTCACTTTCATTTTGTGCCTGTGATTCCCAGTGTATACATGGCCGATCTCACCAGGGTCAGGTGTAGGGTCCCACACCAGGGTCAGGTGTAGGGTCCCACACTCTGGCATAATGTCCTAGAGCCAGCCTGTGCTCTGTGCATTCTTCTCAGACTGTGGATGGTTTTGCATATCGTTCTATTTCTGTTTCTCACATATAGATAAATGCTATTATAATTAATCAAGTATAAATCCATGTAAAAATATTATTATTGCACTCCCATCTGCTTTGTGTGTGTGATGTGTTCTTAAATGTAGATAGCAAAAGTATAATAGGCCCACAGTCCTTTATCCAAAACCTGGGGTCAGAGGGGCTTCAGAATTCAGAATTTTTCAGATTTTAAAGAAAAGTGCACATATGCGGTTATTATTAAATATGATATCTCCAGTACTGTCTGGGGCAGTAGCCCATAATCATACATGTTACTATTTCTGTAGCAAAATATATGAATGTATTTCATGCTAAATGGAATCCTTAAGATTATAAATAGCTTCGTGTTAGCTTAGGTCAAGTTATGTTGTTAAATGAGTTGGAAAAAAAAAAGGGTTTTTTTTTTTTTTTTTTTTAGAGTTTAGATAAGGGACTGTGGACCTGTAATGTTCCTGGTGAGAGAGTCTGAAATTTTGCTTTACGTAATGTCTACTGTTTTCCAAAAAGTTGGGAACCGCAATTAATACTCTGTAAGGAAAGAGTCACAAACTCAAATGCCGGGCAAGCAAAATTAGTCAGTGAAGTGGTAGACAGGTGTAGGCACAGGGCACGGTGAGGGCTGTGAACCTAGTGAGGCACGTGTATTTAAAGGGGACAGTGGGGGCCTCCCTGGCGGTCCAGTGGTTAAGACTTGGCCTTCCAGTGCAGGCGGCTGCAGGTTTGATCCCTGGTCGGGGAGCTAAGAACCCACATGCCTGGCATTCAAAAAACTAAAACATGAAACTGAAGCAATATTGCGACAGATTCAAGAAAAACTTTAAAAATGGTCCATAGCAAGAAAAGAATCTTAAAAAACAGGGATATCTGCTCTCAGCTCCTGCATTTGTTGCCGTGGTGAAATGCGTGTACATTGTATCACATCTCCCCTTTTTGAATAATATTTATATTCCAGAATGCCATTTCTTGGTGTTTAAATGCTCACAACCAAAAAGAAAAAATTAGTGTAGGCCCAAGAAAATATAACTTCAGGCTTTCTCTGGTCTTGGGCTGCCTGCTTTGACCTCTGGTTTTCGAAACTAACTCTTATGGTATGAACGTTGGACAGTAGTGTTTTGATAATGAACTTAATTTGCTGCTTCTTAAGATGGGGGACCAAACATTTGTTCTATCATCATTCATTATACTTAACACACATGTGGTAGATGTTTTGAGTATAAAATTCATAATAAAAATGAAACATTAAAAAGTTGACAGGCATTTTATTTTAGAATTGCCTTATTTTCCAGCCAGTGGGAAGATTTCTTTTTCGTGTTTGACATTGAAACTCAATCTTGGAAGTCATCAACTTTGGAAAAGGGAATGAAAGCCCTGTGTGAAAATAGGAGGCTCTTTTTAGGATAAAGGAATTAAGGGAGGTTAGGTTATCATGCCTCTATCTTTTTCATGGCCATAGTGAGCTGAGGTGACATTGCCCACCTGCCCTGGATTGGGACAGGGAAGCGCCCTTCATCCCTTCTCTTCTGAGGCCATTTCTCCCAGGTGATCTCAGCCCCATCACTGCCACCACACGACTGACGACTCTCGATTTTATGCGTCTGGCCCTAGCCTCTCTTTGTCTCTAGACTGAACATCTCCACTTTAAGTGTCCTGCTAACATTGAACTCCTGAACTTCATCCCCAGATTGATCTCCTTTCCTTGGATTCCCTAGTCTCCAGGTCGACAAGCTTTGGCCCGCAGGCCAAATCCTGCCCACAACCTGCTTTGTTAAAAAAAAAAAAAAAACCATGCGCTGGTGCAGCAGAGCTAAGTAGTTTTGACGGTGATCGTCTGGCCCACAGAGCCTATGCCGTTTACCATCTGTTCCCTTTACAGAAGCACTTGCTGACTCTTGCCCTAGTGCGTGGAATGCCACCACACCCACTCAGTCGCCTGTCAGGCCCACCCTCCCCCTCCACCCCCGCCTTGTTCATATCCAGGCTGTCACCACCATCTGGCAGCCTCCTGAGTATCTTTTGACTTGGTCTCTGCCCCTTGATGACCATTCTTCCATTGACCTTAGTTCAAGCTTTCATTTTTTTTTTTTCCACCTGGACCCACAGTGTCCTTCCAGCTGGCTCTGCTGGCTTGAGCTGGTCCTTATCCCTTCTGAGGAACATCTAGCTCTCCTCTTACTTTTGACATGGCCTGTCGCTCTTTTAATGATTTTAGCCGTTCCCCTGTAAATTATTATTTTTTTTTTCCTGATGAATTTTCTGGAGTTTTGAATCCATACAGTTGTAGGAAGTCAGTATTTTTGTGGTCACTGTACTGCAGATTGGGGGTTCCCTGGTGACTCAGTGGTAAAGAATCCACCTGTCAAGCAGGAAACGCAGGTTCGATCCCTTTGTCGGGAAGATGCCCTAGAGAAGGGCATGGGAACCCACTCCAGTATTCTTGCCCGGGAAATCCCATGGACAGAGGAGCCTGGCGGGCTGCACTCCATGGAGTCGCAAGAGCTGGACATAGCTGAGCGACTGAGCAGGCAGGCATAGCTGAGCGACTGAGCAGGCAGGCGTGCGCTGTAAATTGCCTGCTAGCTTGACAGCAAGGTCATTTCATCTGCAGGACATTTACAGCAGGTATGTCCCCCAGAATGCACATCACCATACAAGACATGATGAGTGCCATGTCTCATCATCACCCTCGTAGCCCCAGACAACTTTTTTTTTTAAGTAATTATTTTTGGTTGTGCTGGGTCTTTGTTGCTGCATGCAGGCTTTCTCCAGTTGTGGTGAGTAGGAGCTACTCTTCATTGTGGTGTGTGGGCTTCTCATTGCCATAGCTTCTTTAACTGCGGGGCACAGGCTTTAGGTGCACGGGCTTCAGTACTTGGGGCACATTGGCTTAGTTGCTCCTTGGCATGTGGAATTTTCCCAGCCCGGGGGTCAAAGCCATGTCCCCTGCATTGGCAGGTGGACTGCTGACCACCGGATCACTAGGGAAGTCCAGATGTTGTCTTTTTTTTTAATTCACTACTTATTTCAATTTTTTCCACTAAAGTTGAAATGACCATTGTCGCTATATTTGTGTTTCCTTGTATGTTCGAGTTTTCTGTATGTCATTTGTGTATTTAATTGCCATGGAATTAATGTTCAGTTGTCAGTTTCACTGTTCAGTTACCAGTTCAGCTTGTATTGTGCATGTGTGCCAAGTTGCTTCAGTCGTGTCCGACTCTTTGCGACTCTATGGACTGAAGCCTGCCAGGCTCCTCTGTCTGTAGGGACTCTCCAAGCAAGAATACTAGAGTGGGGTGCCATGTCCTCCTCCAGATGATCTTCCCATCCCAGGGATCGAACTTAGGTCTCCTGCAGTGGAAGATGGATTCTTTACCACTGTGCCACCTGGAAATATCCAATGTATATTGAGAACCTGTCAAATGCTAGGGGCTAGGGTTAAAAATTGGAGAAGGCAATGGCACCCCACTCCAGTACTCTTTTGCCTAGAAAACCCCATGGAGGGAGGAGCCTGGTGGGCTGCAGTCCATGGGGTCGCTAAGAGTCCAGCACGGCTGAGCGACTTCACTTTCACTTTTCACTTTCGGTGCATTGGAGAAGGAAATGGCAACCCACTCCAGTGTTCTTGCCTGGAGAATCCCCAGGACGGGGGAGCCTGGTGGGCTGCTGTCTCTGGGGTCGCACAGAGTCGGACACGACTGAAGCAACTTAGCAGCAGCAGCAGTAGGGTTAAAAATATAACCTACGACTAGGAACTTTAGTGGGAAGACAGACACACAGATAATTCAAATACACCCAAATGTATCTATTCTAGTGGCTTTTAGGTGCTAGTAAGTAAATATTAATGCCGTATCTTGATTTTGAATAGGTAGAGCCTATTTGTAGCAGATGAAATGAAAACATATTCAGTTCACCCCAGCGCTCTGGGTTGTAAGATTTGCTTCCTGTGTTTAGATATTTCACAGCGTGTTATTTGCATAGGTCTCTTCCTTTTAATTAGTCCTAAGATGTTTCTCTTCCTCTCCTTTCCCTCAATTCTTTTTTAGGTATCTTCCTTATCAATAGTCTAATCTAGTAGTCCATTTGATCACTCTTTTAATGTTTCATCAGCATTTCTTCTATGGTTTCTCAGTGTTCTTGCACGTGGATTAGCCAAGTTTTTGGCTTCTAGAGTTTAAATCATAAATTGTAGACTAAGTAAACAAAAGCTGAAATAAATACAAAAATTTAAATATATAAATGTTCAGAACTACACGGAAATTCTTGTAGGCAACTACCTGTTACCTGTCAGCGTGAACATTTACACATCTACCAGCTTGGATTTCACATGGTCATTGGATACTTTCAGATGCATTGCCTGGAGTGGCCACTTGAACCCATGCCCAGCTGCACCTCGGGAAAATATACCAGAGTATTTCTGCTTCACTAGCTGTGGTGAGTGCTAGGCTAGATGGAGCAGGGGCTCAGGCTTGTGGTCTCTGGGATGTGCTGGGGGCTCAATGAAGCTTTTCTGACATGTGATACTTTAGCAGTGTTGATAACAGGCAGGAAGAGATGACAAGTGATTAAGAATTCCAAGAGAGAAAAACAATTCATAGTAGAAAACCTAAAACCCTGAAAAGTATATTCTTTACTTAAAATACTTTTGTCTATAAATTGAAAAAAGACAACTATATCTGACTCTTAACAGTGGTAAAACTCCACCCAGCTCTTATTTTCAAATTCGCTAATGAAAGGTTGTGTGTAGATCCATATGATCTCAAGTCCAGAATGACTGTGGTCTTTCAATTCACAAGTCCCTGGATGCATTTCCATCCAGTAGAAGAAGAAGTAAATGGGTTTTTTAAAGTTTTAAGAAGCCTTAAAACCAGTATACTCAGGTTTCTTCACTTCGTGTAAATGAATGTCCATCTACCCCTGAATAGACAGTTGTGCTGTACATGGAAAGTCTATTGAGGCATTATATCCACAGTGCAGCTTTTAGTTTCTTTACTTTCCATTATACTTGTTTGTCCTCTCTTATAACCTTTTCAGTACTCTCACTGCTTTTGCATTTCTGGACATGCTAGGATTAATCATAATTCCCAAACAACCCCAATATGGCAGAACTCAAACACATGATCACCCATGACCACTAACACCCAACTTTTTGAAGCCAGGTAGTATTGACTGGCTTTTGTTCTCCTCCGTGGAAGACGATCATTAGAAAGACTTCTGCTCCAGCTTTGCAGACCATTGCAGTGGATCTGGGGAGCCCTTACACGCAGAAGGTCGAGAAAATTAAGTCGGTTTTCTTTAGGAAGACAATTCTGGCAGCAGGTGGAAGAAGGGAAAGAGGAGAAGGTGAAAGGAGGCTAGCTAGGAAGCTCTGGAACAGACTGAGGGAAGTGGTGGTGGCCAGAGCTAAGACAAGCGCACTGGTAATTGACTTGAAAACACATTTAACAGTATGATGTTTGAGGTGAAGGGAAGAGGTGTATGGTTAGATGTTACTTACAGAAGCAGATAACACCACGATACGTGGCTTTTCCAGTGTTTTATGATGCTTCTCTCTTTTTTAAAGCATACAATTCATATGTCTATGTCTACTTTTTTGACTGTGCTTTCTCTTCCACTGGTTTATGGCTTTAGTGTGCCTGTTGATCTGTAGCATGTTTTGAATCTGGTACATATGGTTTCCATGAGCTCTTCTTCTTTTTCAGGTATTCTTTCCTGTTTCTGTCTAAAAGTGAATTTTGGTCTCACTTTTCTAGTTCCTAGAAAAATTCATTTAGGGTTTTAACTGATACGGAGCTCCCTCACTTATCCAAACAATATTTATTGGGTGCCTGCTATGGGCTAGGTCCTGAGGAGACAGAAATAACTAAAGCCCAGGAATTATGGTCTAGGAAACCTGTGAGCTAGACCTGGGGAGAATTGATACCTTTACAGTGTGAGCATTACGCATCTCTTTATGGACCCAAAGCTTTTATGTGCTGCCTAAATATTTTGTTGCAATAGTTCTTGTTGACAGTAGTGCCTAATTAGTGTAATTGGTAAGCATGGGTCATATTGATGTTTGCATATACTTTACAACTTCTCTAGCTACAATTGATAATTTTGTTACTTCTTTGACTTTTCTGTATATATAATATTATCTGTGTGTGTTTCTATTTCTTTGGATATTATTTTAATGATTTCTTTTTCTTTCCTTATTTAATTAGTTAGACTCCCCAAAATAATGTTTAAGCTGTATAATTGTTTATAGCAATATTGTATAAAGGGCATGTGATTGCACCTCTAATGGGCGTTCCAGAAACATGATAGGGAATGCTTAAATCTTGCTAAAATGCAGATGTCCTAACCCGAATGCTTTCCAGTGGAAATCAGCAAGCATTTCCCTCTACCCTTCTCTCTCTTTTCTGGCCATGCCACTTGGCATGTAGGATCTTAGTTCCCCAACCAAGGATCAGACTTTTGCCCCCTGCCTTGGAAGTGTGCAGTCTTAATCACTGGACCACCAGGAAAGTCCTTCCGCTCTTTTCTTTTAGCCTCACACCTTTTAATATGTATGATGAACCTTTATTCTGTGTCTTAGTCATAAGATTGACAGGTCATCTTACGGGAAGAATGCTGAACTTATAGATATTCACCTGTATGGAGAAAGCAATTGCAATGCACTTAGGCTAAGGAAGGACTTGGAAGAGAAAGTTGAGAAATAGAGGAGGTTTAATTTTTTAACTTATTTCTTTTAATTGGAAGATATTGCTTTACAGCGTTGTGTTGGTTTCTGCCATACATCAGCATGAATCAGTCACAGGTATACATGTTTCTCTGCCTCTGGAAGCTCCCTCCCAGCCCCCACCCCATCCCACCCCTCTAGGTTGTCTCAGAGCACCAGGCTGAGCTCCCTGTGTTATACAGCAACATCCTACTAGCTATCTGTTTTACATATGGTAATGTATATATTTCAATGCTACTCTCTCAATTTGTCCCATCCTCTCCTGCCCCTACTGTGTCCATAAGTCTGTTCTCTATGTCTGTGTCTCTATTCCTGCCCTGCAAATAGATTCATCAGTATGATTTTTCTAGATTCCATATATATGCATCAATATTTGATATTTTTCTCTTTCTAACTTGTTTCACTCTGTATAACAGACTCTAGCTTCATCTACCTCACTAGAATTGACTCAAATTCTTTCTTTTTTATGGCTGAGTAATATTCCATTGCACATATGTACCCCGACTTCTTTATCCATTCGTCTGTTGACAGACATCTAGGTTGCTTCCATGTCCTGGCTCTTGTAAATAGTGCCGCAGTGAACATAAGGGGACATGTGACTTTTCAATTATGATTTTCTCAGTATATGCCCAGTAGTGGAATGGCTGGGTCATATGGTAGTTTTTTATTCCTAGTTTTAAAAGAAATCTCCATTCTTCTGTTCTTCATAGTGGCTGTATCAGTTTACATTCCCATCAACAGTGCAAAAGGGTTCCCTTTGATGCTGCTGCTGCTGCTAAGTTGCTTCAGTCATGTCTGACTCTGTGTGACCCCATAGACAGCAGCCCACCAGGCTCCCCCATCCCTGGGACTCTCCAGGCAAGAACACTGGAGTGGGTTGCCATTTCCTTCTCCAACGCATGAAAGTGAAAAGTGAAACAGAAGTTGCTCAGTCGTGTCTGACTCTTAGTGACCCCATGAACTGTAGCCTACCAGACTTCCTCCATCCATGGGATTTTCCAGGCAGGAGTACTGAAGTGGGGTGCCATTGCCTTCTCCCTTTGATGAGAGGAGTTTAAATGGAGCATATGTGACGGTATGTTCATAGAACTTGTCAGGTGGTCAATAGCTCACAGATCAATGGACTTAATTGTAGTCTTTGAATCTTAGAACAGTGTTTAGGAACAGATTTGCTAACCCACAGATTTTGAGGAATGTTCTAACAATCCTCTCCCCAGAAAAAAAATCTCCACAAATACACACTTTGTACATAATTTCATGGACTTCCCAGACATCTTCAAGCCTATGGACGAGAACCCCAGGATTAAAGGAAACCCATCTATATGGTCTGCAGCTCAGGAAGCCTACTGGTGATCAGAGAGATGCAGTTTCCAGGCTGTGAACTGGTCTTAATGTACAGATGGGTCCCTCACACATCTGTCTATCTGTATTGTTCTGCTGGTCTCCAAAATACACACTCGAGGTCTCTCTGAGAGCCCTCCCCTGCCAAAAGCAGAACTCTGGTTCTCTAATTGATGAGATTTGATAAGCACATCAAATTACTGCCCCTTAATCTAAATCAGCTTGTTGGTCAATTTGTTAATGACGTTGTTTTTTAAACTTGTAGATGAGGGCATGAGAAAGCTGACATTGCTTTAGGGCAGCGGGGGTATGGGAAGAGGTGAATGCGAGATCCTCACTGAGCTGCTCACTGGCCAGCTCTCTCTCTCTGACCTTGGCCGCATCAGCCTCCCTGCTGTGTTTCCGCAGTTGTCCACCAGAGAACAAGCCTGGGTATGATTAGGAAGTTGGCAGGTGATAAGGAGACATTATAAGACAGTAAGGAAACAGTCTGAGACAGCAAGTTAGTATTGGGGAAAAGAGTCAGGTGAGATTCCACCTCACCACTACATGCCAAGATAAATTCCAAATGGATTAAGAGTTTCGTGTAAAAAAAAAAACCCATAAAATAAATAGAAGGAAATATGAAAAGAACTTCATGCTCTGCCTTACAAATGCAGGGAATGAACAATAAAAGATAGCCTTTAGATTTAGCCGCATAACTAAAATTCTGTCATAGATCATAATTAAAATTATGGTGAATGAGTAACTGTAAAAAATCGAGAGCAGCCACAACAGAGGGTTAATATCCTTAACATATAAAGCTTTCTTACCAATCGTTTTAGAGAGCTCTACTGGGGTTTCTTTGGTGTCTCAGGCAGTAAAGAATCCCCCTGCAATGTAGGAGACTAGTGTTTGAGTCCTGGGTTGGGAAGTTCCTCTAGAGAAGGGCATGGCAACCCACTCCAGTATTCTTGCCTGGAGAATCCCATGGACAGAGGCGCCTGGCAGGCCATAGGCCATGGGGTCGCAAAGAGTCGGACATGACTGAGCAACTAACACTTTCACTGCCATAAGCAAATACCATGAGCAGAAAGTCACAGAGGAAGTACAGATAAGCAGCAAATGTGTGAGACTCTCCAAAATTCAAGGAACTGAAGAAGCAGAACGCTTTGAGACTCCATTTTTCATTGACCAAATTGGCAGAGTTGAAACTCAGGTTGTATTGCTGCCTTGGGAGAGGGGAGGAAGGCTGTGTCATGCCCTGCTGGTAGAAGTGCAAAGTGGCTTTCTTTTCCAGAGAGGAATCTGCCATTGTGTTTAAGAACCACTTCCATGTAGGGGAGGAAGGATAAATTGAGACTCTGGAATTGACATAGACACACTACTGTATTTAAAATAGATAACCATGGGACTTTCCTGGTGGCCCAGTGGCTAAGATTCAATGCTCCCAATGTAGGGGCCTCGGTTCCTTCTCTGGTCAGGGAACTAGATCCCACATGCCACAACTAAAGATCTCCTGTGCCACAACTAAGACTTTGTGCGGCCAAATGAATGAAGATAAATAAAATATTTTTTTAAACAAGAAAATACATTCATTAAAAAAGTAACATAGGTCTAACCAGCAAGGACTTACTATATAGCACAGGGAACTCTGCTTAATAGTCTGTAATCACCTAAATAGGGAAAGAATTTGAAAAGGAGTAGATATATAAATATGTATAACCAAATCACTTTGCTGTACACCCGAACCTATCTCAACATTGTAAATCAACCATAGTCCAATATAAAATAAATTTTTTTTTAAAAAGAGAAAGATCTACTTCAAAAGTCTTAGCCCCAGATTCTCCATCTGCCACCTGACTGCAGTCTTGCACTCTCAGATTTCTCTGTAATCCAGTTCCTCCTGCCCTCGATGAAGCCCCCTTCCTCCTCCAACAGTCCACCCTGGCGGCCTCCCTTTGACACCGCTTTCAGAACTCTGTTCAGTTGGCCTTTTCCTTTGGCCTGTTCTGCAGCCCAGCAGCCTGACGCCTTTATCTTCTTGGCAGCTTCACTCCAATACCTGGGATGCAGGGAACGGTCCAGAAAAATCATCCAATTGTGCAGGTTAGGGCTGCCAAAAGTTTATGGCCTCCAAGCTCCGCTGGGCTTTTCATACTGCTTTCCTATCCTTGGCTGAGTCTCCCATCCCATTTTCCTAAGTGTCTTCGCCAGACTTTTTACTTTCCTCAAACCTACTCCACCCGGCTCCAGACACACCCACTCTCCTCAGATGACCTGCCTCCTAACTGCCGAGAAGACGGGCTGCCGCCCCCGGTTCTCGGTCCCTGATGCTCAGGGGCACCATCTTCACACTCATCCTTGCTTCTCCTCTGCCCACCTCGCAGGGGGCCTTTCTTCATTGGTCTTCCCCAGTCTTTTCTGCATCTTCAGGTCTCCCTCCCTTCGCTGGCTCTTTCTTCTTGACTACTAACTGTGTTCAGGTTTCTCTCCGCTTTCTGAGAAAGCTTTGCCTCTCCCCCCTCCACCCTGCGTCTTGGCTTCCAGGAACCATTCTCCTCATACTTTCCTGTCCTCTCTGCCACCGTGTGCATTTTTCACCAGTCTCTCAGCCTCGCTTCCCTCCCCGTCCCTTCCCTCCCCTCCCAGGGGACTCGTCTTCTGCTCCCTGCCTTGGCTCCTCTTGTGTTGTGTTCACAAGCCTTCTGTCCTCAGCCTCCATCTTCCCATCTTCTCTGTAGGATTCGGAGTGAACTCCCCCACGTCCGTGTTTGCTGCTCGTCCGTACAGCGTGATCTGAACTCCCCCATCCAGGCGCCTCTTCTGTGCTTCAGAACCATACATCAAAAACCACACATGCATCAAACCATACATCCATCCATCAGAAAACATACAGGACGGCTCCACCTGAGCGTTCAACAGAACCCTGAAACTCAGCATTTCTGGAGCTGCCCTCATCGAACTGACCTGCAGATTCTTCCAAATCTCCTCTCTAGGTGAAGAGCCTTGTTATCCAGTCAGCCACTCAAGACAGAAACTTGGTGATCACCCTAGGCCCTTCCTTCTCGCTTCCCACCCACATCACATCACCAGGACCTGATCACTGTACCTCTGTAAAAACTCCCGTCCCCTCCTCTGCCTGCCCACTGCTTTCCTTTTTTTGCCCCCCTTGTTTAAACATTTGTGTTTGGCTGCGCTGGGTCTTCGTTGCTGCGTGTGGGCTCTCTCTAACTGTGGGGCACAGCTTCCACCGCAGGGGCTTTGCCTGTAGCTGAGCACAGACTCAGGCTCACGGGCTTCACTAGTTGCAGCCCGCAGGCTCAGTTGTTTTGGTGCACGGGCTTAGTTGTCCTGCAGCGTGGGGGAGCTTCCTGGCCAGAGATTGAACTGGTGTCTCCTTCATTGCAAGGCAGTTTCTTAACCACTGGACCACCAGAGAAGCCCTGCCCACTGCTTTCTTACTTGGGGTCTGGACCCTCCTCTTCCCTTACTTGGATCTCATATATGTGGGTCTCTTGACGTCCTCCTCACTCTCCAGTGTGTCTTCCCCTCAGTCATTTTCCACGTGGTTGCCAGAAACATCCTTCCAAAGAAAAATCATTGTAATAACGATAGCTTACATTTATTTGGGTGCTTACTATATACCAGGCACAATTCCAAGTGTTAATTATGTACTAACTCACTTAATACCCAGCACAGTTGTATCGGATTATCCCCTTTTACAGGTGAGGAAACAGAGATTCAGTAACTTGTCTGAGGCCACAGAGCTTGTAAGTCTGTCTCCAGAGTCTATACTCTTAACATCCTGTGATGAAACAATAACCGAAACCGTTTGAGGGGCATTCTAGGAATTAGCACCTCACAGGTATTATCTTTTTCACGTCTCTAACTTCGAAACTCAGTGTCTCCATTTGGGGGCTTCCCAGGTGGCTCAGTGATGAAGAATCCACCTGCCAATGCAGGAGAAGTGGGTTCGATACCTGGGTTGGGAAGATCCTCTGGAGAAGGAAATGGCAACCCACTCTAGTATTCTTGCTGGGAAATCCCATGGACCGGGCTGCAGTTCATGAGATTGCCAAAGACTTGGACGTGACTGAGCAACTAAATAACAATTTCCATTTTTCCACATGTGGAAATAGAGGCCCAGAAATGTGAAGTGACCTCGTACTTACACAACTTTCAGGTGGTGGATGGGCCTTTGAGCCCTTGCAAACTTAGCCCCCTCATCTACCCACAAGGAGCTGGGGGTGTGCGAGGGGGTACCTTCTGAAATCAACACTTTTATGAGTGTTTTTCTATTCTGCTTTCAAAGTTATAGGTGGCAAAGGAGGTATGCATGTATAAGGTGTTCTCTCCTAAAAGAGCATTTGTAGTGGTAAGGAAAGATTAGCTTCCTGTTTGAACGATATCCAGATGTGATAAAATACCAGATTTGCTCTGTGATGCCGTAGAAATTCCTCTGCTCGCTTAATGTGCTCCATTCGGATTGCTCTCTCTCTGCTTTTTGATCTGCTGATTTTTTAATCAGGAATTTGTATATATTCTTAGAGACATAGCTATCATAATAACATATTAGAGCACAGTGATTTGGACTGTCGTCTCCACTAGTAGCTTCCTGAAATTATCCATGGTAGGAAAATTCTCTGCTGAGGAGAGGAACTTCAGACATTATTAGAGATGGTTTCATTTAAGATGGTTGGCTAAATACATATTTATTTCTTCTCTCCCATTAAGATCTATTGAAATGTTGTTGCTGCTGCTGCTGCTGCTGCTGCTAAGTCACTTCAGTTGTGTCCGACTGCTAGTGACCCCATGGACTGCAGCCTACCAGGCTCCTCCGTTCATGGGATTTTCCAGGCAAGAGTACTGGAGTGGGTTGCCATTGCCTTCTCCATTGAAATGTTAGAAGAGATATTAAAAAATATTTTTTAATTAAAAATAAGTTACTGTAAGCCATTCAGAAAAAGTCCCAAGTGACTTTTTGAGTAGCAGGTAGCTCTACAGATGACTAAAGCAAGTGCAGTTTTATTTGCTTATTCATTGTCCAAGGCAGAACCATAGTTTGTAAGAAAAGTCCCCAGAAAAGATATTACCTCCACTTAAAAAAAAAAAGGTGGGAGTGGCTACAAAAAGATACAGAGTTCTTGGAAGTTAAAAAAAAAAATACAATGCTGTCACCATTTCATAAAATGTTTCTCAAGGGGCTAAAGAAGTAGTCTTCAGAGAAGAAGTAAAGGAAGTTTCTATGTTCTTTTATTTTCCAGAGTACAGGACTCCCCCAGATGTACATCATCAGGGATAATACTAATAATACTAATAAAACAAAAACACAGTTATTTACTAGGTCATTACAAAATTAGAGGAGTATGCTCTGTCTTCCTTCAACCTCCCATCCCATTCATGTGGATAAATTACACTGATCTTCACACTGAGAGAATGCCACGTTTCTGCCTTTCTGACAGCCATCAAGGTGCTTTCTATTAACCAAAACTGAGGGCAGTTTTGCCCCCCACCCCAACATTTGGCAATATGCCTAGATGATTTTGGTTTTCCTCTCTGGGGTAAAGGGGATACACTGACACAGGCTTCTAAGCTGAAGGATCCAGGGCCACTGTTAACGTTCTGCAGTGCCCAGGACAGCACCCCCCAGCAAGAAAGAATTATCTAGACCAAAACGCCAGTGGTGCCAAGGTTGAGAAGTCAACTCTAAATTGCCTACCACACTTGGAGCCCAAAGTTTTACTTTATCTCCTAAGACTTCAGAGATGTAAGCAGTTAAAATCTGAAAGCTAAAAACTGGCAGTCTTCTTTGTGTTAAACTGTCCTCTAATACTTTACTAGAAAGTGGATAAACTCTCTTAACATTTCACTGTGCCTAATCTGCCTGCACGGTGAAGCTAGGGTGTGACATTAAGTTTGACACTGAACGCCTGGGGCAAACATATCCGTGGTTGGAGTGACTGGCCCATCCCTCTGCCACTCTGGCATTGTCAGTGTGTCTGGCTCTCTTTCCCAGGGAGTTTGGGTCCAGGCTCATAGTGCCTCTCTGACCCAGGCTACAGACAGCCATGACTAACGGGACTTGGCATGGGAAGGAAGAGCTCAGAGCTTCCCTCAGTCCAGACTGGATCAGCAGGGATGGCTTATGCCTACACTCTCTCCCTCTCCCTGGTCCTCCCCACTGTAGTGTTTTAGTGAGGTCTTCAGAAGATGAACTCTTGTTAACCTTTGTCTCTCTAAAAATGTCTTTATTTCGCCTTCATCTCTGAGGGAAGTTTTCATTTGATGTGGAGTCACTGGTTGACCTTTTTGCTCTTTTTTCACCAGTTTAGAGATGGTGTCCCATTGGCATCTGGTCCTAGTGTTTCTGATGGCAAGTCAGCCGTCATTCTTGTTGTGCCCTTGTCTGTGAAGTGCCCTTCTGTTTTGTTCTTCTTCTTCTTTTTCCTCTCTGCTTTTTAAGATTTTCTCTATATCTTTGAGTTTTAACGATTTGACCTTGACCTTTGTTTTTTAGGTTTGTTTTTAGTTTGGCCACATCGTGCAGCATGGGGGAATCTTAGTTCTCAGACCAAGGATCAAGCCTGTGCCCCCTGCATTGGAAGTCCAGGTTCCTAACCCCTGGACTGCAAAGGAAGTCCCTGACCTTAATCTTTTCTTAAAATATTTGTTCATTTATTTCTGGTTGCACTGGGTCTTCATTGCTGTGTTCAGACTTCCTCTAGTTGCAGCAACCCGGATCTACTCCTCAGTGCAGTGCTTGGACTTCTCATTGGGGTGGCTTCTGTTGTTGTGGAGTACAGGCTCTAGGTTGCATAGGCTTCAGTAGTGGTGGCATGAGGGCCCAGAAATTGCTACTCTCGGGCTCTAGAGCACAGGTTCAGTAGTTACAGTGCATGAGCTTAGTTGCTCCACAGCATGTGTAGTCTTCCCAGATCAGAGTTCAAACCTGTGTCCCCTGCATGGACAAGTGGATTCCTATCCACTACACCACCAGAGAATTTCTGACCTTGTTTTTTTTTTCAGGTGTGTTTTCCTTTGTGTTTATCCCACTAAAAGTTCTCTGAGCTTGGGTCGCTGGTTTGATATTGTTCATTAAATTGGAAACTTTTCAGCCACTGTTTGTTAAACCATTTCTTCTGCCTTATATTCTTTATTTTTTTCCCTTGAGCACTGTATAGGTACATATGTGAGAGACTGATATTGTCCCATAGGTTTTAGATACTTTACCTCTTAGCTTGGATAATTAGTTGCATTTTCCAAATCTCCTCTAAAATCCCTCATCTATGCATGCCTTTTCCATTAGCTCCTTTAATATTTTTATCATAGTTGTTCTAAAGTCCCTGCAAGGTAATTCCAACATCTTGGCTATCTTTGGATATAGTTCTGTTGACTCTGTCCCATCTTAATAACGCATGTCTTCTGTTTCTTTCCTGTGGTTAAGTTTTGATTGAATTCTAGATGTGTGTAGAAACTGAGAGCATGTGCCTCTTCTATCAGGCCATCATTGTGAGGACTCAAATCAGTCTAGTTTGTGTGTGACTCCAGGCACAGGCTTCAACTTCTTCAAAAGCAGGTTGAAAATTTCCTCTCTGTCAGGGCTCTTTTAGCTCAATTTTCTTGCTTATCCTGTTTAGTAGGACTTATGGCACACTGAGTTGGACACGACTGAAGTGACTTAGCAGCAGCAGCAGGACTTGTGTGCCTGCATCAAGAGAGCTTTTCTCAGCTCTCCTGTCCCTCCCTGTGGTTGAGGACCACTGCCTGATACTCGTGTTATGGCCCAAAATCCTGCAGGTTCTCTGCTCTCCTCTGCCCTTAAGCAGGCTCCACATACTTGTGCCTTGGGCAGCCTGGGGTGGGAGGCGCCAGCTCTCCCACCCCTTCCCTAAGTGGTGGACTGCCTCTACCTCTCGCTCTGTGTGAGGCCCAGAGTCCTGGAAGGTTTCTCTAGTTCTCCTGCTTTGCCCTCAGACTACAGCAGGTCTGTGCATCTGAGCTAAAGGGGATTCTCTCCTACCTGTATTGCCATGTGTCTCTTCCCTCTCATGCTGTCTCTCTTCCTCTGTCCCTCACTGTCCCCTTGTTCTCTAACCAACACCCATGCTTCAAACTCCAGTTCACCCAGTGATGGCCTCAAAAGCCATCACTAGTTTCAGAAAACCTTTCTGATGTCTTTGGTCTGCATTAGGTGCCCTCTCTTTGCTCTGTAACTATTGGCAAGTTAATTACCTTCTCTGTGCCTAGCTTTCTCATCTGTAAGATGTATGTAATAGCAGTATTGATCTCATCATTACCTTGAGGATCAAATGAGTTACTATATGTAAAGCACCTGGAACACAGACATTAAGAACAGGATCTCTAAAATAACATTGCTCAGATTCAGAGCTTAGCTGTGAAAACCTTGAGCAAGTCACCTCTCTGTTCCTCAGTTTCCTCATCTGTAACATGAAGGTGATATTAATACTAATCACCCCATGACATTATTGTTGTGCCTTAAGGGATTAATTCTTTTAAAAAAAAAATTATTTATTTGACTGTGCCAAAACTTGGTTGCGGCATGCAAACTCTGAGTTGCAGCATGTGGGATCTTAGTTCCCCAACCAGGGATCAAACTTGGGTCCCCTGCATCGGGAGCTTGGAATCTTAGCCATTGGACCACTGGGGAAATCCCAGGAATTAATTCTTAGAAGCGCCTGGAACAGTGCTAAGCACACAGTATGAGTTCAGTAAATGTTAACTATGGTGATAATAACAGACAACTACCCCTCTTAGAGGGTCCTGGGCCCCCATTGGAGCACTCACTGCACAGGAGGTAATCGTGTATTTTCCTTGATAGTCCTCCAGCTTGTCAGGGCAGGGGCTGTATCTCTTACTCGTGATGGCCCATGGAAGGGAACCCAACAAATATTTGTTCAATGACTAACCACTTAGGAAGGTTAGTGGCAAAATATGCACGACAGCAACTCAGTGTTGGGCTGCAAGCTCCTCTCAGTTAACATTTCATTTGAGTAAAAGCCTCTTTTGAAAATATCCATTTTCTGTTTCAAGTCATCCACAGCATCCGTTCATCCATCAAGCTGTGGTGTTGGAACACTCTTCCCTTTGACCTTTAGAAAAGGGCAAGTGAAGATTGATGGTGTTCTCCACCCAGAATCTATCCATCATCCCTCAAAAGCAGTCTCACCCCATTTTTCCAGGTGAATGTTTTTTCCCCTTCATCTTGTACACCACACTAATCATGGAACTTCCTGTGCTACATCTGTGATGTGTATTCCTTGTAGAAACCTAGAGGGTCCACACTTACCCAGATTCTCAGTATTACCTGCTTTTAAAAAAATATTGATTGTTGTTTATAGAGATGCAATCCTCAATTTGCAAAGCACGGTTTTGCAGGTTTCAAAATATCCTCTCATTTGCTGCTTTATTGTGGCTTTTAAAAATTGTGTAAGATCGTTGATGCAAATATAAATAAAGTGAGATACAGGAAGGTAAAGACTGTGTTTTTAGATCATACGGTTACTTGGTGGTGAAGCTAGGACCAGCACCTAGCATGAAAAGTAATTCACAGAGACTCAACTTTGGTTGATGATCTTGAAATTGCTCTGTTCCTGAGGGTCCAAAGAGTTTTTTGTTTCATTCTGTAATTTATTTAATGGGTGTTTGCCTCAGTTTGCACATCCATGAAACAGGGATAATAAAATTACCCCATAAGAGTACATGTAATATAAGAAACTGAAATAATATGTGTGAAAGTGCTTTCATTTTTTCAGTTAGATGCCAAGTCTTAATTTAATATTGGAAATACAGTGGTTTAAACCGGTTATAATTCATGAATTTAATTTTATTTACTTTTGGGGGGGTTTGCACTGGGTCTTCATTGCTATGCAGGCTTTTCTTTAGTTGCAAAGGGCAGAGGCTGCACACTCTTTGGTGCAGAGGCTTCTCATCGTGGTGACCTCTCTTGTGGTGGAGCATAGGCGCTAGGCACACGGGCCTCTGTATTTGCAGCATGCAGGTTCAGGAGTTGTGAATTGTGGGCTTTAGAGCACCTGGGCCCCAGTAGTTGTGGTGCACAGGCTTAGTGGCTCCATGGCACGTAGAATCTTCCTGGACCAGGGATCGAACCCATGTCCCTGATTGGCAGGCCTATTCTTATCCACTGTACCTCCAGGGAAGTCCAATCCATGAATTTTAGTGTCTGCATTTGATTTATTTCTTGAGCAGAGAGAGCTCCATCCTTTATACATTTTTCTGGAACTTTTAAAACGTGTTTTTGAAGCCATGAGTTTATAGTTTATAAATTCTGCCCTCTTATTTCTGTTAAAATAGCAGCGTGTCTTTGGCTGAGACTGTGAGGGGTGGATCTCTCTTCTTATCCCACCTCCTGGATGCTGCCCGGGGTCCTCCAGGTGTTCTTCCTACCTGCATCCTGCTATCAGAGTTGTCATTCTAAAATTGGGACCTGGGCTTCGCCTTGCTACTCCATTGCCGAGACGCCATCAGTGGCTCCCCTTTGCCCTCTGCTTCCTCAGCAGGCAGAGCCTCTGTTTCAGGCAGGTCCCCGCCCCCAGCGCTCTGTGCCCCCAGTGCTGCGCCCTCTCCAGATCCCCTCCCCCACACCGTTCAGATGTTCCGTCTTATCTGAGAACTTCTTGGATGGCTTCCCTGTAAAACCTCTCCTGGCCGCGCAGTCCATTACCCTTCTCTCTCTGCTCCTGCAGCTCCGCGCGAACCTGTTTACTTTCCCATCAGCTCCCCAAGGGTGGAGACTGCGGTGCATCTCTCTCTTGTCTTCCCTGCCCAGTTCTTGACATTTAGAGAGAGCTCCGTGAATACAGGCTGAACAATCAAGATCAGAAACACCTTGTGGCAGGTCCTTCCTCGGGTGATTTCTATCTGCAGAGTTCCTTGGCCCCTCCGAGAGCTCGCACTTGAGAGCCACCGACGCTGGCATTTTTACTGCCTCGTTACCGTCCCCGTGAGGCTCAGCCACTTAAGATGTTGATCCTTTGATGAAGGGTTTTGCTAACTCCCCACATATTTGATCTCTAAGTTTCTGTGTATTCTGTGGCTGTGCTTCTCTTTGGTGGCCTGCAGCCCACACAGCATTATCACAACCAAGCCTTTGTTGCAACTGACCAGCCTGCCCTGCTCCCACTGAGTAAGTGTGACATAGCTTTTTGTCTTTGTGTGGTCTGGGCTCAGCCGTGACTTCTCCCAGGAAGAGCTACAACAGCTTGATGACTACGGAAAGCTTTTTTTTTAGATGGACTGTCTTGGTTTTATCTGCTGGTGGTTGTTGTTTGCTGTAATTCTCAGAACAACTAACATTCCATGCACTCAGTGCCAGAGAACCAGTTTATGAGAGATAAGTCAAGTGAGATAAATGGCATTTCTAAATAACCACTAAAGTGACGGTAAAATGGCTATTCCTATTTGAAGCTTTTAGGATTATTCCCATTTTACAGTGGAGGAAGTGGAGCCTGCTGTCTGCAGCTTGTGTGTGTTAATTGCTCAGTCATGGCCGACTCTTTGCGATCCCATGGACTGTAAGCCCTCCAGGCTCCTCCGTCCATGGAATTCTCCAGGCAAGAATACTGGAGTGGGTGGCCATTCCCTCCTCCAGGGGGTTTTCCCGACCCAGGGATCAAAACTAGGTCTCCTGCACTGCAAGCGGATTCTTTACCTTGTGAGCCAGCAGGGAAGCCCTGTAGCTTAGCCAACCACAACACTGGGATTCAAAGTCAGGTCTGTCTGACTGCAGAGCCCTGACTCGCAGCTCTTGTCATGCTGTGTCTCCTGATCCTTGAAACTTAAAATGAAACTTCGAATCTGCCATCCATTAGTTTCTTGTCCCTCAGCGAACTCTGCCTGAGAAGGAAGAGCGTGGACCCAGTTGTGAGTCATTCCTATCAGACCACATCCTGAATGGTCTTGACCCCGAAGGAGGATGTCTCTGGCCTGTTATCCAGGAACACTGCAGGCTCTCCCCTCTGTCTACATTTACTGCGGGTCCCTCTCTCCACCGTACTTCCACGGTACTTCCTCTGCTACCGCCTCAGACTGTCTAATGTAGGGGTTCTCAGCCCTGGCTACACTTTGGGGTGGGTTGAGAGCTTTAAAATAAAAAAAGCAAGGCCCCACCCTTCAAAGTTCTGATTCAACCTTTCTGGTTTGGGGTCCAGCTATTATTCTTTTTTTTAAAACAACTTCATTGAGATAAGCTCTTTTCTTTTTTTTTTTTTTTGCTTTTCTGGGTCTTTGTTGCTGCGAGAAGGTTTTCTCTAGTTGCGGAGCTCAGGGCTCATTGTGGCGACTTCTCTTGTTGAGGAACCTGGGTTCTAGGTCTTCAGCTGCTGTGGCATTTGCCCTGAGGCATCTAGGATCCTCCTGGACCAGGGATTGAACCCATGTCCCCTGCATTGATTGGCAAGTGAATTCTTACCCAATGGACCACCAGGGAAATCTGAGATACACTTTGTATGTCATAAAATCCACTCATCACCCATCTTAAGTATCCAATTTGATGATTTTTAGGAAATCTGCAAAGTCGGGTAACCATCACCACCATGTGATTTTAGAACAGTGGCATCACCCAGGAAGATTCCCTCGTTCCCCTCTCTGGCTAATCCACATTTCCACCCTTACCTTCAGGTAGCACTAGGCATCTTTCTGCCTCTCTAGATTTGCTTTTTCTGGTCATTTGATATAGACAGAATTGCTTGCATTATTTCAAAAGCCCCCTGCATTATTCTGAAAGAATTGTAATGTGTAGCCATGGTTGAGAAGTAGTTATCTCCTGGTTTTTCTTTTTTTACTGCTGTTCCCTGGGTTTAGCCAACGCCCGCCCACGAGGGCTGTCGTTTAGATAAGCTGTAAGTGAAGTAGGTCCCTCTAAGCTGGGCTAAGAACGTAATGATCATTTATAACCTGCTTTCTATGGGAACATGCTTTCCAAAGTCCAAATGTGCTGACTTAGGAAGAAGCCTTCGGAAGGGAGCCAGTACAACCTGTCTTCAGACGCAGAGTGCCTCCACTGGTGGCCCCAGCCCTGAGTCAGAGCCGAGCCCTTGACTTTGTGTGGCTTTGCCTTTGGCACTTTCGGTTTAGATTTTTTGCGTGGCTTCGCAGTTGCTGCTGGCCTCTTGCCTTGCTTGGCAGTGAACAAGACCCGACCCCCCCTTCCTGGTCCTCCTCCTCGCTTCCCACCAGAGGTCTCAGCTCCGCATGCACTGTTTGCAATGCTTTGCAAAATATTCCTCACGTATTTTTTACCTGTTTGAGGAAGCTTTGAGAGGAAGTTTTGAGATGGCAAACTCAGCTGCCCCCAGGCACAAGCAGGTACTGTAAGTGACTAGAGCAGGCCTGGGAGGGAGGCACTTGGACGCCTGACCACTGAAAGGAGTTAGACAGTGTGCTGATGGCCGTGAGCTTTCTTTCTCACTTTGCCATAAGCAGAAGTCCTCGGTGGAGCTTTTAGGCTGATCTCATATGATGGACCGGAGAAGGCAGTGGCACCCCACTCTAGTACTTTTGCCTGGAAAATCCCATGGCTGGAGGAGCCTGGTAGGCTGCAGTCCGTGGGGTCGCTTCGACCTCACTTTCACTTTTCACTTTCATGCATTGGAGAAGGAAATGGCAACTCACTCCAGTGTTCTTGCCTGGAGAATCCCAGGGACGGGGGAGCCTGGTGGGCTGCTGTCTGTGGGGTCACACAGAGTCAGACACGACTGAAGCGACTTAGCAGCAGCAGCAGCATATGATGGACAGGGAGGCCTGGCGTGCTGCAATTCATGGGGTCGCAAAGAGTCGGACACAGCTGAGCGGCTGAACTGAACTGAACTGATGGTTACAGCAGGGATGGGAAATAGATTCCATTCCAGGTGCCAGAGGGGGAAATACCCAACTGACCAAACAGAAAGCTGTGGGACAAGCTTATGTATGTAGGAAAATGATAAAACTCAATTCAACTTATTTTAAAATGTAACAATTCACCTCAGTCATTGATTCAAATTCAAATAATATTACAGAGATTCAGTTAAGATTTATAGGGTTTGTTGTTGTTATTTAAAGTAAAAAAATATATATATATATATTACTTAGAGCAGCTGTAAATATGTGGGTAAAATCCCATCATTTGGAGAAATAAATCAAAGTAGAGAACTGTGAGATGTTTGTCACCCGTACTATTGCCGAAACAGTTTCTCCTTAATCATTTTCCCTCTGATTTCTTTAAACTTTTTATTTTGTATTGGGGTATAGCCGATTAGTACCCAGTTTCTTTTCAGCATTATGTATGGAGATTTTTTTCCCTCATACTATCCCTTTAGAGTTCTATAAATGCTCCTTTAAGGCTTTTAAAATTACTTTGTGGAATGTGTTGCAAATTGATTCATTTATAAAGTGTCAGAGGGGCCTTTATTTTTGAAATCCAATTAAGTAGATTTGCAATTCCTTCCCAGGAACTTAAGAAGACAGCTAATCTAATGAGATAAAACAGGAAAAACTCACTCAGTAGTCCCCTGACTCACTGTGAAATCAGATGAGTGAGCCCAAACTCAGAGCCCAGGCTCAAGGGGATTTTGTAAACACTTGTAACAGGAGATGACAGCGTTGCACAAAACCTGGTTCCCAGCAGAATGAAATAGACCACTTAGCCATGGGTCTGGCTGCTGTAATTCATCTGAGAATATAAATTCCAGTGCATGCAGTGACCATGCGGTGCTGTTGCCCCATGTATGATATTGAGAATCTGCAAAAGATTGATCAGAGTTTATGTTGTTCATCAAAGATGCATTTAGGTATTTGCAGATAATCAGAATTTAAAATCAGTTTATTAAAAATTCTCTCCATGTCCCATTTCTCCCCGCCCCGACTTTAATTGGCATATCAAAGTGAAAGTGTAAGTGAAAACCCTACAGAACTCTGATCTCTTGTGAATTTCTAAACCAAAAAATGGCAGCACTGTGATCTTGGAGGCAATGGAAGCCCTCACTGTTAGACGATAGTTCTGGCTCCTGTACCACTGATTTGCATCCCTGGGTAGAGAGGGTATTGAGTGGTTAGAAAGATGAGCCCCCATAGTGGCTGAAGGGACTGAAGAGGAGTAATCTAATGGTGTCCTGAAAAGCCAGTGTCTGAAATGCAAGTTGGGAAAGTGCAGAAATCCCCCTTCAAAGTCAGAAGAATTTGGAAGTGATTAAAAAGGATTGGAGTTTCATGGGAAACCGTATTTCACTTGTACATGGATCAGGAGTCAGCAAACTGTGGCCTGTGGACCAACTCCAGCTGCAGTAGGCTCACGATGGTTTTTGCATTTTTAAATGGTTGGGGAAAAAATCAAAAGAAGAATATTTCCTAACATATAAAGATTGTGTGAATTCAAATTTCAGTGCCCATAAATAAAGTTTATTGGAACCCAGCCGGGTTCATTCATTTTTATATTGTCCCTGGCTGCTTTTGTTACATGGCAGTGCTGAGTAATTGCAGCAGAGACGATGTGGCCTGCAAGCCTAAAATATTTATTATCTAGTCTCTCCAGAAAAAGTGCGATGCCTGACTAGACAATTGTATTTATTTATTTCTCATCCTGCAATCTGTTTACAAGCAGAAATCGTGGAGAAAATCGTCGTTGTAATACATGTTTTTGGGGAGACATGGGTGGGTGGAAGTGGGTAGGCAGAGCGGAAGCTTAATTTCTGATTTTTCACTGTCACCAGCATGACCAGCCCTGGGCTGTGCCTCCACCTTTGAACGATACTGTCAGAGCCAGCAACCCACATTCATTTTAGCAGCTGCTTCTTAAACAGGAGGCGGAGAAAATACACCTCCAGACCGGCCTCACATACCAGCCCGCAAAGTGATTCTCAAAAGCCTGTGGGGGTGGTTTGCACCACACACTGTAACCATCACTGCTGCAGCCCCCGGGTCAGCAAACTTTTCATCTGAACAGCCAGCTGGTGTTCTGAGCTCTGCGGACCACACGGTCTCTGTTGCAGCAGTTCAGTTCTGTTGCTGTAGCGAATGCAACCATAGATAATTCATCAGCAAATCAGCCAGGCCGCGCCCTAAGAAACCTTGACTTGTGCACACCGAAACCTGAATTTCATAATTTTCACATGTGATAAAATATTGTTTATCGCTCTTTTGAGTTCTTTCAACCATTGAAAAATAAAAACTCTTTTTAGCTTGCTGTCCATACAAAAATATTCAGTGAACTGGATTTGACCTATAAGCCATAGTTTGCTGACCCCTGGTCATAGGGATGGTTTACGTTTTGTTTTGTTTTGTTTTGTTTTTCACGAAAGAAAGATGAATTTCAGAAGAGAATATCACATTTTAATTGTAGTCATTGTGGATTTGCGGTGGAAGGCAAATCTGTATTTATGTGTGGCTGTTTTTCTGCCTTAGTGTGACTGAGTGTTTTCCTCGCTATCTCTTTTGAAATCTAGAATATTCTTTATTGCAAACCTTTCTCTGTCATTGTGACAGTCACTTTGTCATTCATTCAATTAGTATATATTTACTAAGCCTTTGGGGTTCCCCAATGGCTTAGCAGTAAAGAATCCACCTGCAGTATAGGAGATGCAGGTTTGATCCCTGGGTCAGAAAGATCCCCTGGAGGAAGAAATGGCAACCCAATCCAGTATTCTTGCCTGGCACAGAGGAGCCTGGCAGACTACAGTTCATTGGGTCACAAAGAGTCTTAACACGGTTAAGCACACATACTCATTCAAGTGCTTTCTGTGTGGCAGGCAGAGGCTGAGCGAGGTGCTGGGGAAGGGTTGATGCTAAGATAGACCTGGTCCCAGCCCCCAGGGAGCGCTCTGTTGTGCTGGGATGAGGTCAGTAACGCTCAATAAGTGCTTGGAAGGTCACAGTGTACATTGAAGGTGTGGACTTGAGCATTTATGGCCACGGCTCCCCTGGTACGTGCTTAAAGCTGATGTCTGTTCCCCAGGAAGTAGAATGGCAGTTCATGATATGATAGCAGCATCTGGCATTGAGTGTAGTGATGGCAGAAACTCCTCTAGAAATCAGTCCACGGTTAGAGGTGGAACTTGTCAAGGCCAATTGGAAATCTTCCTTTGGCCCTTTTCCTCACTTGAGCTTTTCTGGAAAAGGAGACTACGTTATGGCCCACACAGCGTGGCTGCTTTTAGACTTTGGGAATTACAAGAGGGAAATCTTAGGCTTTATCAGAAAGTGATAAGTAAATTAAAAACCGTGCCTGATGGAAGCCTTGTCTGAATGACTAGTGAAATTGTGCAGCAGCTTGCATAGGAAAAAACAACCCCCAGAGTAAAATGGCGAGTGGGAGGTACCTTCCTGCTCTGTATTGTTTTTCCAGTTACAGACAGGAAACATCAAGTGTGTTTTCAAGCATGGAACATTGGACACAAGGAAGGCTCAGACAAAGCAGGAAAAAAAAAAAACAAACCCTCATATGCAAAGAGTTTAGGTCTGTGTAGCAAACTGCTTGATTGAAAACAATCTGATTTAGCAAGTATTATTTTTATAATTGGATCACTTTGTCTTGATAAATTCAGTCCCAGTAAAACTAAGTTTCTTTGGCTTAGGTAAATGGCTTTTAAATGGGGACCTTGGCCAGTACTCTGAATGCTAATCGCCAAACTTTCCTTAGGGTAAAAATTCCACATCTGTGGTAAAGATGAATGTTCCAAAGCACTTCAGCATAGAAAGGGCTGAGTCTTGGACTGGTCACAGTGATGAGGGAGGTCAGGTCATTTGGACCACATATGAGGGGAGGTAGAAACATTGGTGGTTCTCTAAAATTAGGATGGGGATACACAGTCCATTGGGGAGTTTCTGTGAGAGGGAGCCATCCTAGTTTGTATATTACATTCTGTAGTTGTGATTTAGAAGTAATCTTTCGGGGGGGTTCAGGATGGGGAACATGTGTGTACCCCTGGTGGATTCATGTTGATGTATGGCAAAACCAATACAATATTGTAAAGTAATTAGCCTCCAATTAAAACAAATAAATTTATATTAAAAAAAATTTTTAATAGAAGTAATTTTTCCTAGATAACCCATATTCATGGATTGGAAGAATTAGTATTGTTAAAATTCTGTACTACTCAAAGCAATCCAAAGATTCAGTATAGTCCCATAAAAATTCCAATGGCATTTTTCACAGAAATAGAAAAAAATAATCCTAAAATTCATATGGAACCACAAAAGACCTTGAAATAGCTGAAGTATTACTGAGCAGTAACAAAGCTAGAAATCACATTTCCTGATTTCAAACTATATTATGAAGCTACCGTAATCAAAGCAGTATGACACTGGGATAAGAGCAGACACAGATACCAAGAGACCAAAATAAAGAGCCCAAAAATAAACCCACACATACAGTTAACTGATCTTTGACAAGGGCACCAGGAATGCACAGTAGGGAAATGATAGTCTGTTTGAAATGCTGTTGGGAAATACACATATCCATATGCAAAAAAATTAAACTGGACTCCTACCTTATACCACTCACAAAAGTTAACTTGAAATGGATTAAAGACTTAAATATAAGACCTGAAACCATAGAGGTCCTAGGAGAAAATAAAGGGAAATCCACTTGATATTGGTCTTGGCAATAATTTCATATATGTAACACTCAAAACACTGGCAACAAAACTGAAAATAAACAAGTGGGACTACATCAAATTTAAAAACGTCAGCACAGCTAAGGAAACAATCTATAAAATGGAAAGGCAACTTTTGGAATGAGAGAAAATATTTGCAAACTATCTATCTGATAAGGAGTTCAGTTCAGTCGATCAGTCATGTCCAACTCTTTGCAACCCTATGAATCGCAGCACGCCAGGCCTCCCTGTCCGTCACCAGCTCCTGGAGTTCACTCAGACTCACGTCCATCGAGTCAGTGATGCTATCCAGCCATCTCATCCTCTGTCATCCGCTTCTCCTCCTGCCTCCAATCCCTCCTAGCATCAGAGTCTTTTCCAATGAGTCAACTCTTTGCATGAGGTGGCCAAAGTACTGGAGTTTCAGCTTCAGCATCATTCCCTCCAAAGAAATCCCAGGACTGATCTCCTTCAGAATGGCCTGGTTGGATCTCCTTGCAGTCCAAGGGACTCTCAAGAGTCTTCTCCAACACCACAGTTCAAAAGCATCAATTCTAGTATCATATATATATCATATATTATATGAGTTTGCCAATTGCATTGATGCAATAGCAAAAAAAAAAAAACCAACTAACCTGATTAAAAAATGGTCAAAAGACCTAAACAGACATTTATCCAGTGAAGACATTTTTCCATATGGCCAAAATGTAACTGAAACCCTTTTACACTGTCTGTGGTGTAAATTGGTACAAACATTAAAGAAAACAGTATGGAGGTTCCTCAAAAAAAGAAGTACCATATGATCCAGGAATCCTATTTCTGGGTGTGTATCTGAAGGAAGTGAAATCAGTATTTCTAAGAGATATTTACATGTCCATAGTCATCGTAGCATAGTTACAATAACTAAGGTGTAAAAACAAAGTGTCCATCAATGATGGATGCATAAAGAAGTTGCATACACACAGGCACACAGGAGCATTATTCAGCCATGAGAAAGAAGGAAATTGGGAAATCCTGCCATTCGCAACACGTGGATGAACCAGAAGGACCATATACTAAGTGAAATAAACCAGAGAAAGACCAATACTGTATGATCTCAATTATATGTGAAGTCTTAAATAAAATGGAGTTGAACTCAAAGAAACAGAGTGGTGGTTACCAGGGAATGGGGCATCAGGGAAATGGTGGGGATACTAGTCAGAAGGTAAAAGCCCTCAATTATAAAGATGAATAAATTCTGGGGCTCTCACTCAGTTGGTAAAGAATCTGCCTGCAATGCGGGAGACTTGGGTTCGATCCCTGGGTTGGGAAGATCCCCTGGAGAAGGGAAAGGCTACCCACTCCAGTATTCTGGCCTGCAGAATTCCATGGCCTACAGTCCATGGGGTCGCAAAGAGTCAGACACGAGTGAGCAACTTTCACTTTCACTACAGCATGGTGACTGTAGTTAGTAATACATACTTGATATCGGCTGAGAGTGGATCTCAAGCATTCTCACAACTATAATGAAAAAAGGTAACAGGATGTGTTCATTAACCTGATTGTGGTAATCACTTCACAATGTGTGTGTAAATCAAATCATCACATTGTATACTTTAAATATATGGAGTTTTGTCAATCATGTAAAGCTAGGGGGGAAATAATCTTTCCTGATTATAGGTAATTTTAATTAATTTCATTGAACACAAAAATCTGATTAAGAAGATGCACTGGATCTCTTTCTAAAATTAGCTTCATCAGTGTGGTATACCGAGTGTCCACAAAGGTGGAAAACAGAGGATAAACTCATCTTTAAGCTGTCTGTTAACGTTTTCACATAGTATGTTCCGTGTGTTTTTCAGTCTGCAGATACCTTGGCAAGTAAAGTGCCTCTAAATTTAAAGGAAAGGATCACAGTTGTCAGTTTGAAGAAAGGACAAAGAATATAACCAATTTGCCTTGCATTTCAGATGCTCTCATGTCTGTGTTCTGTTGTTCTTTTGTACAGTTGACAGTTGGATCCATCACTTTAAAGTTATGCTTCACCTAAGTTTATGCATCGCTTGAAACCATATCAAGCATGTTGCTGAAAAAAGTAACGAACTATTGTTACTTTTTAACTATCTTAAAAAAGTGCTATTTTTTTTTAATTTGTTGTAATTTTAAAAGTCAAATAACAGGAAAAGGCTTATGCACAAATTACAGTGGATTCTCTCCTCACTCACTGCACTTTCCCAGCTGAGATTCCCTCACTGAAGAGGCAACTGCTTTCAAACTTGAGCTGTTTATTTTGGCATTAACTCCTATCTATATTTATAGATAATATATATAAACCACTGTCTTTTGAGTTATCGAGTCTAGGTATTATTTACTGACTTCCTGTTATGATAAATGAGGGTTTAGGGCTCTCTACTTCTGCTTTCCCATCCTTCCAGTACAGTTACATTACAACTTTTGCATATATTGCTATTTGGTATATATGTTACTATGTTCAATCAGTTATTTGCATCAAAGCATAGTAGTAAACTAGGACTGTCTTGCCAGTAGACTTTTAATTTTTCTGAAGTTAATTCTTGCTTTCTTTTTACATTAGCTTTATTTTCTTTATGGCTATAGCAGTGCTATGCTCATACAGCTGACTCTCAAAACAAAAAACCTGATTTGTATTATGTGTATTTGTTTGTATTCTATTTGATTTTTTTAAAAATTCATTTCAAGTTACCAGTGTGAGGTCACTGAACAAGCAGCAGGGACAAGATGCATGGTTTATTCTCGCAAACCACTGAGCTGTTACTGACTCTCTCATACCTACTAAACACCCACATTGGGATTTTATCTTATTAATTATTTTTTTAAATTGAAGTATAGTTGCTTTACAATGTTGTGTTAATTTCTGGTGTACAGCAAAGTGATTTAGTTACACATGCATACATATCTATTTTTTTCATATTCTTTTCCATTATGGTTTATTCTGAGATATTGAGTATCATTCCCCATGCCATGCAGTATGACCTTATTGCTTATCTGTTTTATTTATAGTAGTTTTTATCTGTTAATCCCAAACTCCTACTAACTTACCCCTCATCTCTCCTTCCCTTTCTGTAACCATAAGCTTGTTTTCTATGTCTGTGAGTCTGTTTCTGTTTTATAAATAGGTTCATTTGTATCATATTCTAGATTCCATATATATTGATATCATATATTTGTCTTTCTCTGACTTACTTCACTTGCTATGATAATCTTCAGGTACATCTGTTTTGCTGCAAGTGACATTATTTCATTCTTTTTTATGACTGAGTAATATTTCAGTGTGTATGTGTGTGTGTGTGTGTGTGTGTGTGTGTGTGCATACCACATCGTCTTTATCTGTTCATCTGTCAATACGTTGCTTCTGTATCTTGCCTATTATAAATAGTGCTGCAAAAAAAAATAATAATAATAAATAGTGCTGCAGTGAATATTGGAGTCCATATATCTTTTTGTGTTATAATTTGGTTTGGAATATATGCCGAAGAATGGAGTTGCTGGGTCATACGATAAGTCTATGTTTACTTTTTTGAAGGAGGAAACTCCATACCGTTTTCCATGGTGACTGCACCAACGTACATTCCTACCAACAGTATAATCAACCTGTGTGGATCAGCTGGTAAAGAATCCTCCTGCAATGCAGGAGACCGGGGTTCCATCTAGGTTTGATCCCTTAGAGAAGGGAATGGCTACCCACTCCAGTATTCAGGCCTGGAGAATTCCATCGACAGTCCATGGGGTCACAAAGAGTCGGACATGACTGAGCAACTTTAACTTCACTTCACCAACAGTATAGGAGGGTTCCCTTTTTCCCATAACATCTCCAACATAAATTATTTGTAGACTTTTTAATGATGGCCATTCTGACCAATGAAGTGTACTACACTGTAGTTTTGGTTTGTATTTCTCTAATAATTAGCAGTGTTGAGCATCTTTTCACGTGCCCATTGGCCATCTGTACCACAATGGGGGTTTTAAAATTAAGTTTTCCTCTTCTGTTTAAAAAATTTTTTTTCATAAGTAGACATATATGCTCTGAATCTTCTCTTTTGAACTTGTGAATATTTTAATAGGCCTTGGGACTTTCCTCTGCACATACTTATACTTACAGAAGGAGATATCAGCATGCTGTCAGAGTCGTCCAGGGCCCTCTCCAGAACTCTGGGTTCTGGCCAGTGAAGACAGATGAAAGTTACATCGTCTTGAGGTGGTATTTTGCTCAAGGAGTGGCAACGCTGGGATGAATGGTGAAGCTATGGTGGTCTCATGCCAGGCTTGTCCCTGCCAGGCCGACTCACAGGCTTCTCTCCGAGGCCGCTTGCTTAAGATCATAGTCAGCTGGGGTCCTGCTCCACTTCCCTAACTGGCATGACTACCTATGTTTGGCGCTTCAGCAATGCTTGGCACCATGCGTGCCAAGCGAGGGCTAGGATGACGTATTTTGGCCGGCTACTTCCAGAACTCGTTCATAGAGTAGAGTTGGCCTCTTTCGGAACCTGGGGCCTTGGCCTGATCTCCAGGCTCTGCTCCTCTGGACCTGGGAGGATTGAATCAGGTCAGAGTTCTAGTTTCCTGCAGAAACCACAAGTGAGCCACTCCTATTGGCATCTCCAGGTTAACTGGGGCACTGCTGTTGACGGCTGGGTTTCACTTGACGTGCCATCTCCCAAGCATGGGGTTGGGGGTGTGGGCCACCGTCCTTCTTGCATCTGTGCTCTTCTGAGCCTAGCAGTGTTTTGCCGTCATTCTTGGGGGTCCCACCGGTTTTTCTGGCCAGATGCCTTCTCCTTCTCTTGTGTTGGTTCATGGGCAAGACCAAGGTCATGCAGCCTTCCGTTCTGCAGCGTATCTTATAAAAAGGCTTCAAATTTTCTGATTCATCAAGGGTCTTACCTCCTCCCTCCTACAGTGTGATCAGAGCTGAATTTTTTTTTTTCATTTTCCTTTAAAAATGTCCCAGTTTGTTTCAATGGGAATTTGGTAGGGATGTTAAATGACTGGGCTTAAATCACTATTTGAACCAAAAGTCCAGAATGGCTCTTTTGTAGTGATTCTGGGTATACCAACAATGTTGCTGTTTTGGACTGCAGAGAAAAATCTTCTTGGAAAAAGATAGCGATCTGGCATGTGAGGTTCCAGCAGCTCACAGTCTCTGCTGATTGTCGGCTGCTGTATCAGTCCTCTAGACAGGTCAACAGGAGTTCTGAAGCGTAGATAAGGGTGAAAGTATTTTGTCTCTTTTGAAAGTAAAGATGAGATAGCTGAAGGAAGGAAGACTTAAGTGTTGTTACCGTGTGTGTATGATTGCATAACCTTTCTGAATCTGTGGCACACTTGTTTGCTGTGAAACTCAGAAGTGATCATTTTAAGAACTGAAGTTTAATTTTCTCCAGAGCAGTCTTTTCTCAAAGTGTGGTCTACAGGCTTCCTGCCAGGGAATTCTGGGCAGGGAGGAGCTTATTACAAATTCAGGATCTCACTATGGTGGTAGCAATTCTGGAATATGGCATTTTAAGGCCACACCTCCTCCCCCACCCCCTTGTTGGGTCTGTGCATGCCCAAGTTTGAGAACTCCTGATCTCAATCATTTGGTCTTTAGGGTTGCTAGTTTCTGCAGACTTCATTTATTTGTTTCTTTGTGGCTTTGCTAAAGTTGCCCTCTAATATAAAAACTGGTAAAAATTCCCCCCTTGTGATCATTCATTTCTACCTGTTGTGTTTTAAACTCCAGGATACTAATTACTCAGTTTCATGGGTTGCTTTTTATTTCCAGACGTCTAACTCTGAACTTGGAATTTTTCCCACAGGGCCGAGAAAACAGAAGTCCTCAGTGAAGATCTGTTACAGGTAACAAAAGAAAGACTTTTTAAAGTGCTCCATTTAAATAAGAACAACAACAACAACAAAACCCATAGGTAGAAAAAAACCAACAAATCAAAAAACCCATAGGGGAGAACTGAACCTTATGGTTCTTTGTTTTGGGGGGATTTTTCCCGAAACAGAATTAATATGATTAGCATGGTTTTGAGCAGGAAAAGAAAAGCAGTTGAGTTGCATGGTGATAAAGCGGATCTGAAACTTTGGTGTCGTGTTCTGAAGTTCAGATGGGGCTAGTCCCACGTTCAAGTGCCAGGTGTTGGGGTGGGGATGGCGGTGGAGCCTGGCTGGGCCGTCTGGGCGATTGGCACCGTGGCCTGGTCACGGGTCCCTGCAGGCTGCTGCATGGTGCCCTTGATGCAACAGGCTCCACCAGCTGCAGCAGTGACCCCACTAGCTCCAACAGAGTTTGGATTTTTTGCTCCATTTTATGCTTCTTTTCCCCCAAACTGAGCTAAGTTGGGTCCTGCAGGACTCAGAGTTTCAGTGACAGTGAACAGATCTCTCAGAACCACCCAGAGGCCCTAGGGTGGCCTCACATGGCTAGGCCAGACTTTCCTCTCTGTACAGGGAGGGGTGTTTCCTGCCGGGGACCTTAATTACGGCTACTCCATGCCATCTTTCAGAAGGCTTCTCTAACTGTGGGGCTGGGTGTTTCTCCCAGGAGGGCTTGGACCCTTATATACACATCACTTCACCCAATCCCACTCCATCCCCACCCACACCGAATACTTCAAGAAAGACAGGACCCCTTCCACAGGCAGGTTAGGTTAAGACTTCTCCACCTGTCTCCTAGCCTTTTATTTTCATAAGCTGCCTCAAGTGTGCTCCAAGGAGTCCCTGGAGAGCAGAGATCTGCTCCCAGATGGCTTTCTGTCTCTTCCCCTGGAGAGAAGGAGCTGCATAATTTAGAAAAACATCTGTGCTCTGCTCCCACCCCATGCCAAAACAGCCTCCTAAATTACGACAGTCTTCTGCAGGTAGAAGATTTTAAGAGCACTTTTTTTTTCTTCTATTTTTAAGGACTAGAAATTTTTATCAAGGACTAGGTTTTTTAAAAAAGATTTATTAAGGAATCATAATCTTAAAAAAAATTTTTTTTGAAGCATAGTTGATGTACAATATTATAGTTTAGGGCTTCCCAGGTAGCTCAGATGGTAAATAATCTGGAAACCTGGGTTCGATCCCTGGGTCAGGAAACTCCCCTGGAGAAGAGAATGGCTACCCACTCCAGTATTTTTGCCTGGAGAATACCATGGACAGAGGAGCCTGGCGGGCTATAGTCCACGGGGTCACAAAGAGTTGGACACAACTGAGCGACTAACATACATATTGTAGCTTAAGAATCAGATTCTTAACACTATTTCCCCACTAACTTTTATCAGATATTTCAAATCCATTTTCAGACTTTTAGAAATATTGTTTGTTCCAGTTCCACCATTTTTTCCTGTGAGCATTCTCATTCCCACATCTCAGTAATTTCATCCCAAAGCCCTGAGAAGAGACCAGAGCTCTTGCTGGCAGGTAGAGGATTGCAGAGATCATACGGGACTCAAGACAGTGACTGTCTGTTCTTGTCTCTTTGCTCAAACATCCACTAGGGCCTGAGGAGTTTGCTAGTTTCTAGAAATCCTTTTTTTTTTTAATTTATTTTATTAAAGTATATTGATTTGCAGGGTTGTGTTAATTTCTGTTGTACAGCACAATGATTCAGTTATGTATATCTGTATATCCTTTCTGGTATTCTTTTCCATTGTGGTTTATCACAGGATATATTAACTCCTTATAACACAGATACTGCACGTCTGCAGCGGTTGCTTTCCTGCTCTGATTTCTGTGGGCTTTAGCCATAAAGAAGGTTTGTTGTGGTTCACAGCCCTGAGTCTGGTGACCAGCCACCTGTATTCCATGCCAGGTCTGCCCCTAACTAGTTTGGTGGCCTCAAGAATTCTCTGCACCTCCCTCTGCCTCAGTTTCCACTTCCACATCTTTTGACTCTTCTCTAGAAGGAAGGTAATCAACATATCACCCCGTGGGGTTGTTAGGAGGGGCTCATGGGTTAAACGTGGTCAGCCCTGGGAGCAGAGCCTGGCCCGTAGTAAGGGGTAAATATTAGTGACTTGTTAATAAGATTGCCACTGTCCCAAGCCACAGAGGTTGTTTTGTTTCTGGTGTGAGACTTCCCTTAATTTGCTTTTTCTCCTGCCTCTTTGCTTAGATCTCAGTTAGAGCAGTTCAAGAGGCCACCCTTTTATCTTGTTTGTATAGAGTTTCCCCAAGAGGCTGTCAACCCAGGAGGGCAAGAACCACAGATTATTTACTCTTGTTTTTCTAATACCGTGTATGGGGATTCAGTATATACTTGTTCCTTCAACACATACTACCTTCTATTCATGGGCCAGGCAGTGATCAAAGCACTTGGGATAAATCAGTGACCATAAGAGACCAAGGCCCTGTCCTTGTGGACTTTATAAAAGTGAAGTTGCTCAGTCATGTCTGACTCTTTGTGACCTCATGGACTATAGCCTGCCAGGCTCCTATGTCCATGGAATTCTCCAGACAAGAATACTGGAGTGGGTAGCCATTCCCTTCTCCAGGGGATATTCCCGACCCACAGATCCAACCTGGGTCTCCTGCATTGCAGGCAAATTCTTTACTGTCTGAGTCATCAAGGAATTCTAGAGGAAATTGGGGCTTCCTTCGTAGCTCAGTCAGTTAAGGATCTGCCTCCAACGCAGGAGACCTGGGTTCTATTCCTGGGTTGGGAAAAACCCCTGGAGACGGAAATGGCAACCCACCCTGTTATTCTTGCCTGGAGAATCCCATGGACAGAGGAGCCTGGCAAGCTACAGTCCATGGGGTCGCAAAAATCAGACACAACTTAGCAATTACCACCAGTGGAAAATGGAGTCAAGTAAAAATGGAGTTTTCTGGGTTTCCCCCCAGCCCCGACCCTGCTTTTATGGCCAATGGACAATGTGTATTAATTTTCCAATGCCTTACAATCAGGTCATTATAATATATGGGACAAATGATGTGGCATCCAGTCCTAAATAAATGAGGCTGTAGATTGGGGTCCTGGTAGGGGCCCCAGGTCTGAAGAAGGGCTGCTTGAGAAGGAGGCCCCAAACCATCTCCTTGGGTAAAATGTTTTGGAGTAAAAATATATTCTGCTTGAAATCTGTTGATTTTTCTTTAAAATAGAAAGCATCCCTAAGGGCCTGCCCTCATTCTTAATGAGTCATCAGAATACACATTTTTGGCATTCCTTCCTGTAAAAAGCAGCTCTCTTTGCCATAAACAGCCATATCCCAGCAATAATATTTTGGGAAGCTAATGATGATGAGTGGGCTCCCGGAGTCAGAGTTTCTTACTGTTGGCAGTCCATTTTGCTTTAAAGGTTTGTTCTAAAACAATACATAAATAAAGGCAAAAACACCCCCACCCCCCGCCATCCCAAGCCCAATAAGGAAAAATAAGGAATAATTTTGAAAACGCTGATCTCAAGTGTCAGTTGTGGAGCACATCTTTTGACTTTTCTGTCTGACGTACTGCGTGTGGAGGAGTCCATTGCCACAATCTGGAGAAAGCTGAATGTCCGCATGGCTTTCCCACTTGGCAGTGGGCCTGGGGCTGGCCTCAGCCTGTTCATCTGCAGTGCTGCTGGTTGGACCTGGGGCTTTGCTGGTGCTGTAGTGTGTGACTTGGCCACCACTCATCAAAGAGCAAGCTCTAGTCAGGACTGTCCCCTCCTCCTGCACATGGAGTCAGCCTTTAAGGGATCTGAAGCGTCACTGCAAAACCAGGGGCCGTTTTCGCCTCTGGGAATGTATTTGACAATATCCAGGGACAGTTTTGGTTGTCAGAAAGGGGGCAGTTGGGCGCTACCAGCATCTAGTGGGTGGAAGCCAGAGATGATGCTAAACATACCGATAATGCACAGGACAGCTGCCCCTAGCCCAGAATTATCCAGCGCAGTTGTCAGTAGTGAGAAACCCTGGTGTAGGTGCATGGGAACCTTTTCCATTTACACCCGAGAGCTGAAAAGCTCGATGGCAGGACACTTCTCCCTGCTGACATGCAGACTGCAGGAGAGGAGGCTGAGCTGGCTCCTGAGCCCCGCCAACCACTCATCGGTCTGTGTTTTCAGATTGAGCGGCGCCTGGACACAGTGCGCTCCATGTGCCACCATTCCCACAAGCGTCTCGTGGCCTGCTTCCAGGGCCAGCATGGCACCGACGCAGAGAGGAGACACGTGAGTACCGGGTGGGGCTCGGAGCCCTGACTCTCACGTCCCTGGGAAGCTTCTTGCTCTTTATCAGTTGATTTTCCCAAGCAGCATCAGAAGGTCTGGCTGCAGGCATGAACCTTGTATCGCCATTCACGCTCACGACTTGTGCCTGACCATAGTATTCTTTCATGCTTCCCTGAGCTGAAGGCCCTGCTCACACTGAATTCTCTGCAGGTGCTTTTAAAGAGTGAAAGTGAAAGTCGATCACTTGTGTCCGACTCTTTGTGACCCCCTGGACTATACAGTCCACGGAATTCTCCAGGCCAGAATACTGGAGTGGGTAGCCTTTCCCTTCTCCAGGGGATCTTCCCAACCCAGGGATTGAACCCAGGTCTCACATTGCAGGCAGATTCTTTACCAGCTGAGCCACAAGGGAAGCCCTTTAGAGATTGTACTGTCAGTTAGAAATCCTTTGATGGTAGAAAGCTGAAAGCCTGTCTTGAATTATCTGCTGCTGCTAAGTCACTTCAGTCGTGTCCGACTCTGTGCAACCCCATAGACGGCAGCCCACCAGGCTCCCCCGTCCCTGGGATTCTCCAGGCAAGAACACTGGAGTGGGTTGCCATTTCCTTCTCCAACGCATGAAAGTGAAAGTGAAGTTGCTCAGTCATGTCCGACTCTTCGTGACCCCATGGACTGCAGCCTACCAGGCTCCTCCATCCATGGGATTTTCCAGGCAAGAATACTGGAATAGGTTGCCATTGCCTTCTCCATGAATTATCTGAGAAAGTAGAATTAACTGACTTACTAATTGAAAAGTTCAGTAGTTGGGATGACTGCAGGTAAGGCTTGGTCTAGACTTTCAGTGATGTAACCAGGACCTCAGTTTCTTTCCTTCTCTCCTCCTAGCTGCTTCAGTGTCTGCTTTATCCCTCATGGTGCAGGCTGGCTGCCAGCAGCCTCCACGGGCCACCTGCTTCTTTGTGCACATCAAACTGGAGTAGAGAGCATGTCTTCTTGTAGTGTCCTTAATGGAGTGAGGAAGCTTCTTTTTTCCCATACCATTGGCAGGTAGAAGTCCCTTCCCATTGCACCAATGTGTGTTGGGTCACATTCTCCATTCCTGAACAACCTCCTCCCAACCCCCACCAGTTACGGTGGGTGGGAGTGCGTTTGGGTGAGGAGATGAGACTTGCTGGTTAGCTGAAGTTAATCACGGCTCACCCCAGAGCTTGGACTGTGGTCTTACCTCCAGCTTGTAGGCTCCATCAAAACCAGAATAGATCCTCAGCAGGACTCAGGATGCTGTTATAGGCAGGAGGAAGGCTGGGCTCTAGGAAATACTCCGATGTCTACTCCAGAGTACGTTTGTTCAAATTGTCCCAGTCCCCATATCCCTTGAGCAGAGCACAGCAGCTTGTTCATCAGGCAGTTCTCTCCTTAGCATTACAAGTTCCCAGCCTATGAGTGTACTCTGACCCTTAGAAGCTCATATAACTTTAAAGTGGGAGTTTCGATGGCTTTCAGGGAAGCTATGATTTCCCATATTGTTTTATTTGTCACTAGATGTCTCATAAGATGATCTGTGTTATCTCCTTTGATATTTCCTACACGTTTCTGGCCAGCTTGCCATCAGAACCAGGCCCAACCCACTGGTCCTGCCACCGCTATTCCTTCACATTTTCCTGCCATGGCCTCTGCTCTGTTCCCCTGTTAATATCATCCCCTAAGGGTCTTCCATTCATCTCCTTATTCTCGCCTTCATACTCCTTGGGGCCCCTCCTCTCCTCATGGCTCCTAACTAATGTGTTTATTCAGGCACCTGTAAACCATGTTGTCTTTTTTTTTTAATTAAACTTTTGATTTTGTATTGGAGTATAGCTGATTAACAATGTTGTGATGGATTCAGGTGGACAGCAAAGGGGCTCGGCCATACAGATACACGTATCCATTCTCCCTCACACCTCCCATCCAGGCTCCTGTATAACAATGAGCAGAGTTCCCGGTGCTCTACAAGTAGGACCTTGTTGGCACCTGTAAACCATTTTCAATCAGCAAAATACTGCCTCCCCTGGTTGTCCATTTTAGCATGCATAACCTATTCTTCCTTCTGTGTTGACCTGTGAATTCCACGCCCCCTATTATGCAGTCCAGGGTATCTTACTTTCCTGCTTGTCTTATCCTCTCCCTCCATAGCTGCTTGATTTGCAAGTCCTGTGATTCTGTCTGTGACTCTGTCTTGAATTCCTCACCTCCACTCCATCTTTACCACCTTTGCCTAATTGCAAGGCCCAATTACCTCTCATGTGGACTGTTCAGTCACTTCTTGAGCTACATTGTCTGCCTTTAATTTCCTTCTTTTTCTAGCCTTTCTTCAGTGTGATCACCAGAGTTGGTTTCTTCAAGTACAAATTGATCCTGGACTTCCCTGGTGGTCCAGGGGTTAAGACTCTGCCCTTCCAACACAGGGGGCACAGGTTCGATCCCTGGTCAGGAAACTAAGAGCCCACATTCCATGCAGAGAGGCCAAAAAGCAAACACAAACAACAGAAAAGTTGATCCTGTTATCCTTCTGCATGATTTAATATTTTATAGATTACACTCCATTTAAAATTGTTATAAAATTTTGGCCATTTTCTCTGTGCTGTACAAAATATCCTAAAGTCCAAGCTCTTTAGAGGACTTGTGTGTGTTCAGTCACTCAGTTGTGTCCAACTCTTTGAGACCCTATGAAATGTAGCCCACCAGGCTTCTCTGCCCCTGGGATTATCCAAACAAGAATACTGGAGTGCGTTGCCATTTCCTTCTCTAGGGGATCTTCCTGACCTAGGGATTAAACCTGCATCTCCTGTATTGCAGGAAGATTCTTTACCACTGAGCCACCTGGGGAAGATGACTTGAGCCCATCATAATCTGATCAAATTTTCCTTATCAGTCTCACTATTTCCTGCTTCCTCCCATTCATGCTACAGGTCATTGCCCTTCACACAGAGCTGTCTTCTTGTTCCTTTGGTCTACTCTGAGACACAGCCCAAGACCAAGAATGGATAACAGAGGAGGAGAGGGGTAGTTACAGGAGGCTTCCTGGAGGAGGCAGTAGCCTAGCTGTAAAGGAGAAAGAGTGCCAGGTGATGGCCCTCTTCAGGCAGCAGGGGCAAAGGTGTATCACCCTCATTTCTGAAACCTAATACCTTAGCCTTCGTTTTCCAACCTCAAATCAAAGTGCCCAAGACAGGCCCTGAGAATGTCTATAGTCTGCACGTGGGAAGAGGAGTCACCATGGAAATGACAGGTGATAGGTGGCCATCAGATGTCAATCATGTTGAGAAAATCACAGCAGTCTCTCAGGCTCGAGGAAATATCAGAGGAGCCTCCCCCAGTCCCCAGCGAAAGCTTACACGCTTGGGGAAAGGCAAGAATTGGAGGGAAGAGAGACGTAGCAGGTGGCCTTCTCAACCCAAACTTCTCAGCTTATATTGTGGGTCATACATGTTAGATCTGAAATTATTTTTGTGCAACTGGCATGCCTTTTGTAAATTAGGACGCCCTCAGCCGTCTGTGTGGAGGTGTCTGATGTGAGTAGACAGCATCTTCGTTAATCAGCTCAAGCATCAAATGAGTGGAATGTCTGTAATCTGGACATTAGGAAATGGGATTGTTGTGCTTGGGAGTCAGGGCATGGAAACCACAGCTTAGTTACAGCTGGGTACTTGAATGATACGTGTCAAAATAAACTCTTCTCTTTATGATTTGTTTCCCCATAGACCTCCATCTAGAGTTGCACAAAGTATATTTCTCTTCCTTATTGCATTGAGCATACATTAAGTTCCCTTAGAAAGGCAGCATCACTAAAAGGTATGAATTATCCTCTATTGTGATCAAGTGTACTGCCTGTTTTCTTATAGCTTCCTAGTCTAGAAAGGTGGAAGCCAGAAGCGTCTCCTTGTGGGGCAGATAAAGCCTGTTGTTCGTTTATTTGAAAATTACCTGATGGGGAAGGGAGATGGATAAACATATTTGTTGTTATTTATTTTAATTTATTTTTTATGTTATTTTGTTTTATTTTTGGTGCACCCATGCCGCATGTGGGAACTTAGTTCCCTGACCAGGGATCGAACCCATGACCCCTGCATGGAAGTACACTGGATGGCCACGGAAGTCCCCATTGTTATTTATTTTTAAATTTAAATGTACCATTTTGAATGGGCTGTCCATTTACATGGTCAAAATCCATAATATTCAAGTGAACGTAACATGATGTCTCTCCCAGCTCTGTTCCCTGGGCACCCAGTCCCCATCTCCAGGACCACCAGTAGTAGGAGTTTCTTGTATAGCCTTCCAGAGAAATTCTATAAGTATATTGAGTGGACCCCTTTGAAAGCAGGAGAGGCAGGTGCCGTGCGTGAGGTCGAGGCAGAGCTATGCCACAGCAAGGTGAACCCTGGGTTTTAAACGTGAGTGCTGTTCCTACTTGGAAGGCAAAATGACGTGAGGTACTGCAGCATCGAAAGCATTTTTTATTAGCAGTTTATGGTGTTATGACCAACACCATACGTGCAGCTGTCCTGGCATCTTCTGCCCATATTCTGAGATAAACCACCAGCCAGGTATGGACAGACTCTGAACCGGGGCTCGGGCCATCAGCACCAAGGTCTGGTTCCATGCCCTCACCGGGGTGCCTGGTCAGGCTACGTAAGCGCCCTGGGCTTCCCATTTCCCAGCCACACTATGCGAACATTAATCAGATGACCCTTACGGTCATTTTCAGCTGAAAAACCAATCTCTGATAGGAACAGAAATGGTTTTATGCTTAAAAATCTTTTTCAGATATTTAGCTTGATATTTTCAAATTTGTAACTGAAGCAAAATCTTTATGATTACAGCCAATGTAAGAGCCAGTTTAAGAATGAGTATTCCAGCAGTTTTTGCAATTTGAGCAGTTCATGGCATTTCTGTGCCGTGATAATCAGAGGGCGTCATCTGTGTCTCATGTCCCATGTCCCTAGTGCGTGGGACATAGTTTGCTCGATTAATCAGTAATTATAGTAATAGCAACACCAGTAATAATAGCACCTTACATCTACCAAGTACTTACCATGTCGGGGGTTGCTTGACCTTGATATATCTCCTTTAGTCAATCGACAGCCCTCGGACCCTTGTACTGTTAGCCCTAATTTCCAGGCATGAGGAAATGAACACAGAGGTTAAGTCAGACAATTGATACCTTTGAGACCAGAATCTAAACCTAAACAGGTATCTCTTATCTGTGCAGTGTACCTGGAGAAGAAACCGATGATTGATGATCTGACGCAGGTAGTTAAGAATGGGTGTCAACTCTAATGAAAAAAAGTAAAACCCCATTGTCTTCTGCCTTCCAGAAAAAACTCCCTCTGACAGCTCTCGCTCAGAATATGCAGGAAGCATCAACTCAGCTAGAAGACTCTCTCCTGGGGTAAGAATTGACTGCTATCAGAAAGAGAGCCGAGCGCCCTGTGGGTTGGTGGAAGTGGGTGGCTGGGGGGCGGCCTCCTGTGTGACCAGAGGGACCGTGAGCGTGATGGCATGGCCCCTCTGCCAGGGGATTGGCTCAGGCGCCAGGGGAGGCCCCTGGGATGCTAGAGAATCTTTCTTTTAATAGAAGCAGGGATCGATGCTACAGAGGGCCGATGATGAAGTAATTGATAGGTCAGTGTTTACTCTGCTGAGCCTGTCAGCTCTCTCTCCTGCTGTTACACGGGCCCTCCTTTCCCAGCTGGGTATGACCTTTGGACTTTTCAGCCCATTTCCAGGGTCTGCCATGTTCTGCGCCCCGTAGTTCTCTGTCGTTCTTTGAAGGGCACTGCCTAGGCTGTGAGGACAGAAAACAGATACAGTGTAATGAACTTCACTATTATTTTCTAGCAGACAAAAAACAAAATAGAATAATGAACTTGATGTATGTTTTAAACGATTTTCAGAGTGCTTTTGAGAATACTTGGTTGTCCCCTGATCCGAGGACCTAACCTTTCAGTGAGTTGCCACCTCACTGTTTACACACATCCCACCCCTGCATACACACAGTGTACTTGAGATAGTCTTGTTCCTTTTAAAGAACAAGCCTGTGGACCCACGCCCTAATACATTTATAGCATTTTTAAGGCTCTATCGTGTAGCGCCCTAAGGTATTCCATCGTGGAGAGTGTGGAGCTGGCTCTGAGGGTTTTGGGGGCCGGATTTAATGGATGTACATGTGTTGTCGGGGCATCTTGTTTTTTAAAGGAAGATGCTGGAGACGTGTGGAGATGCTGAGAATCAGCTGGCTCTGGAACTCTCTCAGCACGAAGTCTTTGTGGAGAAGGAGATTGTGGACCCTCTGTATGGCATCGCAGAGGTGGGGGCTTCGGTGGGGGCTGGGCAGGGAAGGTTCGCTTGTATCTGAAATTTTAACAATCAGTGGTTTTGACGTTTATGCTTCTTTTTGGATATAAGGGGAGTAAGCGAAGGGTACAAAATCCTTTGCCTAAAGAGAAAAAACATTTGTAAATAAAGATTACACTCTCAAATGTTAAACTGAAAATCCTGGAGCTCGTCCCACATGGTGTGCTGGTGTGTTCTTCTTTGCAGGTTGAGATTCCCAACATCCAGAAGCAGAGGAAGCAGCTCGCCAAGCTGGTGTTAGACTGGGACTCGGTCAGAGCCAGGTAAGATAAAGCCGAAAAATAACCCATAATGCGGTCTTCCATGACATCCCCAGTAACCATCCCCCTCCTCAACACAGATAAAGACCACTGGGTGGACAAAACAGAAGTCGCCGCAGACTCACACACCTGTGACACTGAGTCACAACCCACTTACACCTGCTTTCTGGCCCCATTCTCCCAGCGGGATGGTGTTAGAACACCCTGCTGTTAATCAACCAACAGTGAAAGGAGACAGGAAAAAGAAAAAAAAACCTAAGTGTATTCAGGGAAGAAGAGACAGTTCTAAGAAAAACTAAGAGCCTTGCTCTTAGAGTAGTGGAGTGTAGGAATAAATAGATCAGTGATCTTAGCAACCACGAAGGGTCCCACTGTGTCAAGATACACTCGTGTGCTTTTGATTATTTTTCACAGTCAAGGGATTCTATGCTCCACTCCATCCTAGAACAGGCATTCCTTCACGTTGCACGTGCTTGTGGAGAACAGACAGGACTCAAGGAAGGGAGTAAATGGTCCTTCCTTCCCAGAGCATAGTTAGTTTCATTTTTTAATTGTCACATTTTATCGAACCTCTCTTCCCCTCTGACCTTCCTCTCATCTGCAATTTCCTGTGGTCTCTTTTCCACAAGATGAAAGCACTGCAGAAAGAGGAACTCAGTTTCCTTCCAGATAAAGGGAAAGAGCCTGACTGTAAATTTTAAAAACTTGTAAGAAACTGCTTACGTTCTGCCAACAACCAGAAACAGGAAGAACTATATCTGAAGCTGTGTCTGCAAATAGATTAAAAAGCACTTTTATCTTTAATTCATCACTGCAGACCTTGTAATCTATTGTATACTCAAATGTTTTACTGTATCAGAGAAAACATCATGCGATACATTCAGAAAAGCTGGGAAAATAGTTCAAAATACAATATAATTAACTCAAAAATAGAAAGAAAGAAATGCCGTGCTCAACAGGGAGGAACTAAGTAAAACCAAGTAACCATCCCAGAGAGCTGATGTCAAGTGACCTGTCTGTCTGTGCTCTGGGCTCCAGCCTCAGTTCCATCCGTGAGGGCATTTGTATCGATGATTCATATGAGAAGCTTGGGGATAAGGGAGATGGCCCTTATAGGCCCGATCCTTTCTTATACCTTGTACAGGGATTGACAAGCTTTTTCTGTAAAGGGCCAGATGATAAATATTTTCAGCTTTGCCAACCAGATGCTCCCTGTTCCGGCTACTCAGCTCTGCTGTTGTAGCGTAAAAGTAGCCCTGGGCAATGCGTACATGCATGAGCAAGGCTGTGTTTGAATAAAACTTTATTTGCAAAACAGGTGGCTTTGCTGAGCCCTACTTTGTTAATAGTCATCATTGCGCTCTTGTGAACTAGATGTGGTTATTTCTGTTTGGCAAATAAATGGAGACACAGCCACCATTTACCGACTTTCTATGTGTCAGATGCTTTTACTGCAGATTGAGAGAGTCTGTTAGAGGGCTGCATTTCCTTGTTTCTAAGATGCCACGGAGTGTCAGATGCACCACTGATTTAATACCCAACTTCAAGAGGGAAATGAAATGGAAACACCACTGTATTAAATGTACAAATCAAGTGGGAAGACACATCCTGATATAACAAATGTTGAGGTGATCAAAGAGACATCTAGGGATTAACACATGGTGAAAATGGTAATTGCCGCCACCACCTACCGGGTGCTTGCCACATGCCAGTTACACATACGTGATATGTCAGTTCTTCGATTCTCGCACCAGTCCCTATCAGTTTGCCTGTTCATGTTTTCAACAGACATGAAGTAGGTCCTCACTGTGAATCAGACTCTATCAGATACTAAATGCAGAGACCCTTCAGTGAGGGTTGTCGGGGGACGGGGGTTAGGAGGTTATGTGATGTCTGCTACTTTGAGAGGAGATTTGTATTGCAGAGACGGGAGGGACGTGCACATGGCGTGTATGTGACTCGCTTTGGCCCTGAGACATAATAAACAGCAGAGCTAGGATTCTGAACGCAAAGTCCATCATCGTCTTGCCATCTGTGTATGTGTGATTAGAATCTTGTGGCCAGAAGCAGTATCGGGGAGTGCAGGCTGCCCAGTGGTAGATTTTTGCTGAAGGAAAGGAAGATTTCTTTTTATGGTTAATTAAACAAAGCTGTGAGTCACTCTTGCTGGAGTTGGTTGAGCAATATTATAGATGCCTACCTGCCCGGAAATTTGCATCTGCAACACACGTATCCTGTAGGAGATTTCAACACTGATTCTTCGTCCGGCGTTCGTGGCCCCATTCATTTAATGATGAGACACTGAAATAGATGAATATTTCCTTGTTAGTTTTGCTTATTCCTGTTGTTTTTCCCTAGAGGAAAATGGTAACAGCTAACATTCATGTGGGACTCCATCACGTGCACACGCATATACACATATGTTCTCTCCTTTGTTGCTTAGGACATTTCTGGCGTGCAAACGGTATTTGTTTTCTTAGTTTTGCAGATGCGACAACCTGAGGCACAGAGAGGTTAGACCATTGCCCAAGGTCACACAGCTCATGAAGGCAGAGCCGAGCTTTAGACTTGAGCCTGTCAGACTTCAAAGTCAATGCTTTTTCCACCCAGCTTTGCTTTAGCAGATTTACTGAAGCCTCGTTGTGGAGGAGTACACCATATCGGGAGCATGAAAGAGTGGGGCAGAGCCTTTTGAGGGCAATGCAGTCATCTGGGAAGCTTGATAAGTTGCTAACATGGGTTCTCATCTGCATCCTTATAACATCCATGTTCAAATTTGAAGTGCTAGAACTTTCCACAATAGCAGGTATGTCCATATTTAAAAAGAAATCAAAACACACTTGAAAACTGAAGAGAAGTTGTTTTAGAGTGTTATTCCCCATGCATCAGCCCCCCACCGCCATGACTATTGCTGTATAATTTGGGGGAAGGGAGTCCTTCTGACTTACTGTGAAAGGAATGTCAACATTCCACATTATGTTTCGATTTGCTGTAGCTGTTGTCTTTGGAATATTAATCCTTACAAGTGATTTTAATTCTTAAAGTGCTTTCACTGCTATCGATTACTAGTTCCATGACTGCAGTTCTGGCTTTCACTTGCTGAAAGTAGTCACAGGTCAGGACAGTTGTTGGCAGTGTTATAAGGGGTCCTGAAGAGCAGCAACGGACCCAGTGGCACAGGAAACGTTCCAGATCAAAGAAAGAGAACAAGGGGGTATTTCATGGTGACGATCCCAAGATTGAACGCTAGAGGAAGAAGTTCCGTGGACTGATTTCCAGCAGTGGGGCTCACGAGAGACAAGACGTGTCAGTTCTGCTCGGAGCGGACAGCTCCTCCCGGCACCACGAGGGTCCGGTCCCAGCGGGAAGCCTGTGTCACTTCCACCAGTCTCCTTTCTTAGAGGATAAGCTCCAGAGAAGCTGGCATCCTAGGTACTGATACCTGTCCCAGGTAGAATCAGTTTTGGGAAAGGAATCTGTCTCTGCTAGATCCTCGACTCCATAAGATTGTGTACATACAATGGATTTTCAGATAATACCTACCCCTGTGCTTCTGCAGGTGGAACCAGGCTCACAAATCTTCAGGAACCAACTTTCAGGGGCTTCCATCAAAAATAGATACCCTAAAGGAAGAGATGGATGAAGCTGGAAATAAAGTAGAACAGTGCAAGGTAGGAAAATTCCCTAAGGAATGTGTACTTAAGTCAGTCTTTTGGTTTTTGCAAGTGATGGATGAAAGGTCAAATATTGCAAATTATTTAATGTCTTATATAATTCCTATTAGAATTCCCTGAATGATATTCAAGGTGGTTTCTATTTTCTTCTTCCTTCTTTATTTTCCAAGACTCTGCATTGCTTTATAATCAGAATAAAAGATTATTTTTTAAATTCAAGTAGGATATTTTTTTTTAAAAAACTTGATTAAAATGTCTAAGCTTATTTAAAACAAAGATTTTAATAGATATACCTATGGCTGATTCATGTTGATGTATGGCAGAAACTAATACAATATTGTAAAGCAATTGTCCTCCAATTAAAAATAAATAAAATAAAGAATGGGGGGAGATAAAGGGAGAAAACTATAGAAAAACATATCATAAAAGTTACGGGCATTAAAATAATGCAGAGTAAGCACAAAAACAGAATCATATAGGTTTTCTAGAATGAATGCTGTTATGTTTAAGGGTTGAATACATAGTCATAATATGTCCATAAGAAAGGGAAGGATTATTTTTAAGATGTTGCTAGGACAATTGGTTTTCCACTTGGGAGAGATATAAAATTTGTATCTCATAGATTAAATTCCAGGCTGGGTGGTTCAGTGATCTTATTCTCTATGCATTTATCTACGAAAATAGATGTTTATTCCAAATGTTAGTTGAGGTGGTAAAGAAACAAGTCTTTGGTGAGTCTTAGAATCATGGCCTGCAACTTTTCCTCCTCTTATTATTCACCATTTTCCAAAACTGGCATTAGGACTGGACATTTTGGTTTATTCAGGTTATGCTATAATTCACTTTTCAAGATAGGAAACCTTGGACAATTTGCAACAAAACGACTTGTTGAAAATAGTATAGTGGGTAAGAATTAATACTGAAGTCATGCCATACCCTTTGCATTTAAAAAGATGGTAACCACACAAATGCTTCTGATAAAAGTCTCATACTGGCTTTTTCTTGTTTAGAGAGTTGTAGCTTTGCCATTGTTATTCATATCTGGTCTAACCTAGCTCTCGGCTGCTGGTTCCTTATTGGAAATAAATTTGGCTAGCAGTTTGGGTGTCTGAACTGGTGCATTATGGGCTGATGTCTCTTCTCTGAACTTCCACACCATGGCTTGTCAGAAAGTCAAATGGTGAAAACTTAGGAAAATATTTTCTGTCTCCTCCTCTCTTTATGTTAACTTCTAGTTCCCTAAGATAGTTAGGAAACTATTTTACCTACTATGAAACTACCTACCATAAGGTAGTTTCCTAAGATATAAGTTCTGCTTCACTGATTCTCTCTTTTGCTGTGTATGATCTGATGTTTAATTAACATCGAGTTTTGAATTCTACTGACTATATTTTTTATTTTAAAGTTCTAATTCTTCAAGTCTGCCTTTTTTGATAGTGCATTATTCTTTTTTAATGTTTTCAGTCATTTATGTATGCTTAAGTCTTTGTTCATTTTGTTTTCTTAAATTTTCTGGGAGAGTTTCCTTTATGGTGGACTGTTTCTCCTTTATGGTGGACTGTTCTGCAGTTTTGTATCATGAGCTTATTTTAAGAGGGACTTTATCTGTGGGCCTTCTTGGAATTAGGAGTCAGTCTCCCAGAGAGTATTGCCAGCCCAGGGCAATTTTAAACTAAACTTTCTCATTTTAAGGATTTCTAGACATACATATAATCAACTCAAACTTCAAACCCTCATGAAAGTAGATCTGTATTTGAGAACTCTCAGGGAAATGTTTTACTCTCCTAGATCCAGAACCCTATCCAAAACAGAAAGTAGTACACTAAAATATATATATATATATATATATATATATGGAATTCTATATGTATATATATGAAATTTTGAAATATGGATATATCCAATTGCCCAACTTCTCAGTTTTAAGTGAATTTTTATGTAAGTAATTCATTTTGTTGTTCAGTCACTAAGTTGTGTCCAACTCTTTGTGACCCCATGGACTGCAGCACACCAGGCTTCCCTGTCCTTCACTATCTCCCAGAGTTTGCCTCAAACTCATATCCATTGAGTCAACGATGCCATCCAACCATCTCTTCTGTCAGCCCCTTCTCTTGTCTTTTCTTCCAATGAGTTGGCTGTTCGCATCAGGTGGCCAAAGTATTGGAGCGTCAGCTTCAGCATCAGTTCTTCCAATGAATATTCAGGGTTGATTTCCTTTAGTATTGACTGATTTGATCTCCTTGCTGTTCAAGGGACTCTCAAGAGTCTTGTCCAGCACCACAATTCAAAAATCAATTCTTTGGTGCTCAGCCTTCTTTATGGTCCAACTCTCACATCTGTACATGACTAATGGAAAAACCACAGCTTTGACTATGCAGACCTTTGTTGGCAAAGTAATGTCTCTGCTTTTTAATATGCTGTCCGGCTTTGTCATAGCTTTTCTTTCAAGAATTCCATGAATTCTTTTAATTTCATGGCTGTAGTCACCATCTGCAGTGATTTTAGAGCCCAAGAAAATAAAATTTGTCACGATTTCCACTTTTCCCCCATCTGTTTGCCATGAAATGATGGGATTGGATGCCATGATCTTAGTTTTTTAAATGTTGAGTTTTAGGCCAGCTTTTTCATTCTCTTTCACCCTCATCAAGAGACTCTAGTTTCTCTTCACTTTCTGCCATTAAGGTGGTATCATCTGCATATCTGAGGTTATTGATATTTCTCCCAGCAATCTTGATTCCAGCTTGTGAGTCATCCACCTCAACATTTCACATGATGTACTCTGCATATAAATTAAATAAACAGGTTGACAATATACAGCCTTGACAAATTCCTTTCCCAATTTTGAACCAGTCCTTTGTACATTAGTTCAAATATCAAAAGTATAAAACAGTATAAAGTCTTTCTTCCGCCCTTGTCCTTCTCCTCCTAATTCCCACTGCTCCCAAAAGGTAACCCCTGTTATTAAGCAAACCCTCTTGCTTTTTTTCCTAGAGGTATTTTTCTACAAACATGGTGGTAAAAATCTTTCCTCTCCCTCTTTTACACTTTTACTATACCAGAAGTAATGTTCTATGTTTCATGTCTTAATAAACCTTAGAGGTTTGTTATCAGGCCATACCTAATAAGATCAGGCCATAATAAGCTTACTTATTCTTTTCATCATCCCTATGTATGAGTATACCAATCAGTTGATGGACATTTAGTCTGTGGCTGTTTCATCACGTTTTGCTCTCAGAGTTCATGGACATCAATTCTCAGATGCTATTTGCTTTCACTTCTCTTTTCTTCAATGACACATCTCCTCTTCCACTTACTCAGGATCAACTTGCAGCGGACATGTACAACTTTATGGCCAAAGAAGGGGAGTACGGCAAATTCTTTATTACGGTAAGCACTTTGCCCTGGCGAGACATGAAAGCACTGTAAAAGTTGAGTCATTTTAGCTTCTTTTGCAAAAGATGTCATTTTTGGTTTTGCTCAGCCATTGTGTGTATGTCCATCCAATGCTAACGTTACTTTTGTTTTTGAATGTGGGTCTGTTCTCAGTTATTAGAAGCTCAAGCAGATTACCATAGAAAAGCATTAGCAGTCTTAGAAAAGGCCCTTCCCGAGTTGCGAGCCCATCAAGGTAACGTAACCTGCGTGCTGGCCTGACGCCTCCTTCTTGCCTCTGCCACTTCCGCCTTTGTTCTTCTTCACCCAGCCCCTTTGCATGCGTTTCCTCTGGACAAAGCTGCTCGGTCTAGGCCTAGGCGGGCACTGTTCCCCAGCACACTTTCATCTTCCCTCGCTGCATTCTCTAATTTCTTCCAAGCCCAAATTAACATACTAATGGAACATTCGCAGTTCTGAAACCTTCAGTTGAAGAGAAAGCTGCACCCTTTGGGGGAGCGCCTGTTTTTCTGTCTTCTAAATAGGCTCAAAACCTTCTGGCCTCTAATTACCTTCTCCCAAACCCGTTATTTGTTCCATAGGGCGTTATTCTGGCTCTGGGATTCCAGGAGCATACATTCTAGGAAAAATGTTGGGGGCGTCCCAAAAGAAATTTTAGAAGCTGGTACCTGATACCACAGCATTAGGCATGTAATCAGTGTGATTGGGTCATGAGAACGTGACCACCTCATTCAGATCTTGTTCTCATCAGCACTCACTTTGCCCGCTATGTTCAGGCACATTGCTGATCCTACCCTTGAGTTATGAGCAGTCTGAACTTTCCCGTGATGCTTAGTTTTGATTCTAATCCTCTCTGATTTGCTATCAGGGCATCTCCCAGCAGAGATCAGTAAATGATTAGACACTGCTGTCCCCTTCAGACATGTTACATGCTTTGCCTTATGGTATGGTCCTGACATTTGGAACTTAAATGCCCCCAACAGAAACCTTGGTCTTGAGCTTAAAGAGGATTAAGCCAGGCGCTGAGTGTGACAACTCCGTGATTGTGAAACATAGACGTGTGTGCATGGGTGTGGCTGTGCCCACGCACTGGCCCCTCAAGAATACCACTCCTCTCTCCTAAATATTAATAGTAGGCAATCTCAAAAGATAGTCTTTGTGCCTGAGAGTTGTTAGATTTCAGAATTAGAAAATTCTGTGTCTTGCCTGACCCTTTAGCCCATCTCCCATCTGATCCCATCGCCTAACCCTTGGGTAATGGGGTTGAGTCACAGTGCAGAGGAACGAAGCAGCCGGCGAACACTCAGCCTTGCAAGAGCTGGCCAAGGTGAGAGCACCAAGAGCCTGTAGTTACGGGATACCTCCTTCGCGCAGTGCTCTACACAGGACAAAATAGTAAAGCTCACCATCTTAGCCTTTGAAGCCTAGTCTGGAAGGGTTGGCTAAAGGACACAAAAAAGAAATTTCTTTAGCAGCTCCACTCCCCTCTTTTGAAAAGCTCCCGTTCTATTTTTACCCAGGGCTATTTTCCCTGGAGAAGCATGTCAGAAAGTCATGGGGAACGGGCAGGGGCAGGCAGGCATTTTAGGAGGAACAAGAGAAGCCAGTGTGTGGCGGGAGCAGCCATCGAAAGAAATGAGATTCTCTCTCTCTCTGAGGCTGCTGCCTTCGCCCACGCCTTGCAATTCAGCCCCTTCCACCTCTGCCTCCAATCTGCCTTTATCTTAGTTCTGTCTTCCTCTTCCTTCTTCTCTCTTTCTAGAAAGACTCAGAGTGTCCTTACGGTAGGAAAAAAGCTCAGCCTCCCACCCAGCGCCCTGGTCTTCCACTCTGGTCGTCTGACCTTGGTTCAGTACCTGCTTGTCCTCAGCATGGAGCCTCCTTTCATCACATTCTCCTTTGTTTTTCTGGGAGGCTGAAGAGCCTCCAAATGACTCCTTTCTATCGACCACCTCAATTTTCTAACCAGCTTCCCACCCGTGTGCTATGTGGTCTAATTTCCACTCCCAATCATTTTGCTGTTAAAACCAAAAATGGAAAACAAAAAGCACTGCAAATCCCAATGGGCCAATGACTCTGGATTGTCAGATTCTGGCGTGTGACGTGGCTTGAATGGGCTCTTCCTTGCCAGTTCCCGCACTCATTTTGTGTTTTCCACCATTGTTGGGGCTGTGTTTTCTCCACATCAGAAATTAGCCTTTTCTGCGATCCAGTCCTTGCTCCTGTGTTCTTCTTCTTCTCCTCTTCCCCACCTTCTCTCTCCAGGCCTCCACTCTCACCTGCACCTTCATCCACACAGGCTCAGTCTCAGGCGATGACTGGCTGTCGTCTTAAACTCAGCATATCACAAGCAGCAAACTGACGCTCCCCCACACCAGCTGACCTTTTCCTCCACCTGGGCTCCTCGGGACCTCCTTTCCCTCAGACAATCAAGGTTTCAAACCTCAGAGCCCTCTTTTCCTTCCTTTCTGATGCCTCCTCTCCATTCCCACTCATGCCCCATCACCTGGAGCAAGAGTGTGGACCAAAGTGTCTGTTCCCAGACTCAGGATCCCTGCTCTCTTCTCAGCCCAAGTCCTCCTGGTCTACTTAATTCCTATCCAACTTCTAAGACTTTCACCAAGCTCCCCTCCTTGAGAAGCCTTCTCTGACAACTGAAGCCAACAGTGAACACTTGCATCTCCCAAATCGCTCTAGCATTTATGGTCTATACGAGAAGTCGCAAACAGCTGTTTCTCATTTAAAAAAAAAATTTTTTTTAACTAATTGCCATCATTTAAAAACCCTAACAGTCCTAATCTCTGGCTTCTCTTGGAAGTTCAGAGGGTCTGATGATGCTGGATCTGCTTTCCCGCATGGTGACATGGGGCCAGCTCCCAAGAGCAGCTGCCGCCTTGGGGCAGACCGTGCACATGCTCCCCACTGGACTGAGCTCCTGCGGCGACCCTGGACACAGTTATGTTTGCGACCCTCGTCTGTACCATTTTTCTGCAGTGACTTAGCAAATACGTCCTGTCTTGTTAATTTCTGTTGTCTGTTTACATGCGTGTTTTGTGTTCTCTTCACACTCTGATTGCTCTCGTCCCGGGGGGTGGGGCTGGGGGGGTGTTCTCTGTGAACTCTGACCCAGCACTGCACGTCTGTCACTTGAGGGGTCTGTCATTGAAGGGGCAGCCCTGGTGGTAAAGTCTGCCTCTGGAGTGGTCTCTAAGCCAACGGCTCTCACAGCCATCCTCTGCCAACGTTACACCAAGGTGGGGATGGGACACCCTGTCCAGTTTTGACCTGAAAGTTCTGGCGGGGTCTGGAGTGTGCCCGCCCCTCAGCATCGCAGGGTCAGGCACAGGGAGGTAATGGCAGGAATCGTTTTCAGCAGTCCCTGGGTGATTCTGATGTCCTCCCCTCAACCCCCCCGCCCCCCCCCCAGGGGAAGGTCAGCTGGCCCTCTTCTGCCTGTGTTGAGAATCATTGCTTTAAATAAAGGGACGAAGTATTCGAAGTAAGATCTGGCCTTTGAGTGGACTGTCCCAGAGCTCTGTATTCTGAGAAGGGCCAGGCCCCTGGCTGCTGGTTGTGTTCAGAGTTCCACGGACCAGGGCCGGGGCCCAGGGACGAGGGGCCTCCTGACAGTTCTGAGAGTGGCCACTGCCCTCCGCCCCATCACCCCTTCCTTTAAGATCCTAGGGTAGGAATTTATGTTGGCCCTTTCCAGTCCTGTATGATAATGCCCGGCTTGTGTTTACATTTTTAAGAAATTATTTCCTTTTTCAATTGAAGGAGTCGATTTCTTGTACCCTACTTGCTCTTTCCACCAAAGAAAAGCAGCCTTTGACCTCTGACTTCCCAGGAGCGCCCAGGTCTCCGGGTTCGTGGGATTTCCCTTTCCTTCCTGCAGTGGGCCCCTCCCCCCATCACGTGCGGAACGGTGTCAGAGCCATGCTGGGGTAACACTGCCCACCTGGCATTCAGGATTCGAATAGCAGAGTGGCTGAAGCACACGTGTCCACATGCCGAGAGGAACCCTTCCCGAGCCACGTGTGCCGGTGGAGTCCCTTCCACCAGGCGGCCTGCGCTCTCTGGCTTCTGCATGCATCTGCATCAGTGCTGGGCCTCCACGGGCCCCCAGGCGGCCCGGGTCCCACCACCAGTTCTTAGGCTCCCTGGGCATCCACGTCGTAAATGCCTGTCTCTGTCTCCCCGCTTTCTCGTTTGTCTTTCTGCCAAGCCGCCTCACCTCTTCTGTGGAATGAAGCAGCGCACATGACTGGAAAATAATACACAGCGTTGCTTTGCTGCTGTTGGCACAGACTCCAGCCTAAGCTGCCTTGTGGGGGCTGCCTTCTCTCCACTCAGAATCCTGGGCAGTCTGGGGGTCTGGCACCAAGAGGTGCTACAGGTCCAGGTGTAGGAGTTTACGGTGGCCCTCTCCAGTCCTGTTTAATAATACTCGGCTGATGTTTACATTTTTAAGAAATTGCATGGCTAGGTCAATTTCTTTTCAGTGAAAACTCTGTGTTCAGATAGGCTATTGGTTTTGGCCCAAGGCAGCCCACCCATCTTGGGTGCGTGTTGGGCCAGAAGCCCCATTGCAGCTTCCACTGGGCATCTCACATTGGGCACCATGTGGGCATGTCGGGCTCTGTTCCACAGGTCACCTTCCCAGCCTGGCACATACATAAACAGGAAAGGACACGAGCAAAGAGGACACGTTTCCCCCTTTCCCAAAGCCTCAGCTACAGGCTGCTAAAGAAAAAAAGAAAAATCCCTTCTGGTAGTCTGGGGGAGGAAGTGACTTGGTGGCGCCCGCGAGGTGGTTGAGTGTCTCACTGGACGGTTTGCTGCTCTAGATAAGTGGGCGGAGAAGCCCGCCTTTGGGACGCCTTTGGAAGAACACCTGAAGCGGAGCGGCCGCGAGATCGCACTGCCCATCGAGGCCTGCGTGATGCTCCTGCTGGAGACGGGCATGAAGGAGGAGGTGAGGGGCCCCGCCGTCCCGGGCCGGTCTCCCCAGACCAGTGATTCTTGAACTGCATTCACTGTGACCACATTTCACACTTCTGTAGACATGGAATGAAAGAGAGCTTTCACAGAGCAATATTTACCTTGCCTACCTGCAGTACACCCTGCCTTTTTTTTCCTTTTGGTCCCATTTGATTATTTCATTTTACACTGTGGTCATGATTTGTAAAAGTGAATTTCATGATGTACTACTGAACCAGAGCTTATGTGAGCTTTAGTTTCCAATAGCAAGAGTCTTACATTTGTGTAGTCCTCTGTGAGGTGGGGGAGGGTGGTATTTACATACTTTTATTGTATGAAATCCTTACCCCAGGTGGCGCTAGTGGTTTAAAAAAAAAAAAAACCACCTGCTAATGCAGGAGACATAGTGTTCCATCCCTTGGTCAGGAAGACCCCCTGGAGGAGGGGATGACAACCCACCCCAGTATCCTTGCCTGGGAAATTCCATGGACAGAGAAACCTAGCAGGCTAGAGTCCATGGGGTCACAAAGAATTGGACACAACTTAGCAACTTAACAACAAAAGCAAATAGCTGATTAACACTGTGGTGATCGTTTCAGGTGAACAGTGGGGGGACTCATCCATACAGACACATGTATCCATTCTCCCCCAAACTCCCGTCTCATCCAGGCTACCGCATAACATCGAGCAGAGTTCCCGGTGCTGTATATACAGTAGGTGATACTAATGGCTTTTCGTTGTCTTTAGGGCCTTTTCCGAATTGGGGCTGGGGCCTCCAAGTTAAAGAAACTGAAAGCTGCTCTAGACTGTTCTACTTCTCACTTGGATGAGTTCTACTCTGACCCCCACGCTGTAGCAGGTGAGCTCCATGGAAGAAGGCGCCTCAAGGTGGTAACTACAGCATCAGCTGAATGTTCAAGATTAAGTTTAAGTAACAGATAAAACTGAAATGGTCTCCTTAATAGATTGAAATGACAAAACTCAAAAGTGTGCGTGCTTTCACTTACACATACATATCTTTTCTGTTCCTGTTTTGGGAGTTTTGTTTTATTTTCCTGATTATTAAGTAAAGGTGAAAGCAGCTTATAATCCAAATGTTTGGAGGCATGCTTGTATTCTTTTCCCTTCTTTTACCCCCAAATCTCTGTCTACGCAGAGAAATGATGCCTGTTAAGATGACTTTGAAGCTGATTTTACTTTCTGTTAATCTCTCAGTATATTTTACAAGGGACAGAAATTGTCCTGTGAATATTTAATCCTCTAACCACTCCTGCCAATTCATGATTTGTTCTATGTGTCGTGAGTGGTTATAATTGAGGTCATTTGAATTTGCAAAATAACGTATCCTGAGAGTCCCAGCCTTGCCCCTTGCCACACTCAAAGAGGGTGTTACTAATTTCAGGTGCTTTGAAGTCCTATTTACGGGAGCTGCCTGAACCTTTGATGACTTTTAATCTGTATGAAGAATGGACACAAGTTGCGAGGTAAGTGTGAAGAACACCAAGTTGTTTGTTTTCCTAATTGATTTACTTTTAACTGAAGGATAATTGCTCTACAAAATCGTGTTGGCTTCTGCCATACAGCAAGAGGGATCAGCTGTAGGTATACCTGTCCGCTCCCTCTTGACCCTCCCTCCCACCTACCCCATCTCACCCTCTAGGCTGTCACAGAGCGCTGGTTTGAGCTCCCTGAGTCATATAGCAAATTCCCACTGGCTGTCTATTTTACATATGGTGCTGCTGCTGCTAAGTCACTTCAGTCATGTCCAACTCCGTGCAACCCCATAGACGGCAGCCCACCAGGCTCCCCCATCCCTGGGATTCTCCACACAAGAACACTGGAGTGGGTTGCCATTTCCTTCTCCAGTGCATGAAAGTGAAAAGTGAAAGTGAAGCCGCTCAGTCATGTCCAACTCTTAGCAACCCCATGGACTGCAGCCTACCAGGCTCCTCCATCCATGGGATTCTCTAGGCAAGAGTAATGTAAAGAACACTGAATTTTAAAAGTTAAAGAGAACAATGTAATACTCTGTCCTGCTTGTAAATCATCTTACTCTTGGGGACCACAAAACAACATTAAAATAAGGTATTTTGAGCTGTGTGGGAACTCAGCTGTACAATAATATAATGTTGACATGATCAATAACAATAGTTGATGCTTACTGAGCATTTACTGCATGCTAAGTACTGTACTAATCTTTATGCCCATGAATTCCTGCAGCCGATAATTAATAACATGAAAGGCAGAAATGGTTGTTATCCTCACTGTTCAGATGAGGAAATGGAGGCTTACGGAAGATTGGTGTCACTTAACTGACAGAGCTTGGAATCCATACCCAGAACTCTGCCCCGAAGCCTGAGTCCCTGTTGTATATCTCTTCCCCTCCGACCCCGGCTTCTGTCTGTCAGGAAGTAGTTGGTTTTAGGCACGGCAGGACTCATTGCAAAAGTTCTAGAGGCTTCTCCCTGGTCGCCTCCTGGTCAACTTGTCCCTCCCAATTGACTCACTTCCTCTCAGAATGCCTAATTCCTCACCTATAATGGGAGGGGAGGTATAGTCCCCTCCTCTCCCTTCCCCTCCCCTTCCCTCCCCTCCCCTCCCTGCATCTTCAAATGCTCACCTGTTCCCATCAGACAAGCCGTGATTAGAAATAAACCATGTATTCTGATGAGTCATTCATCATCAGTTGAACCAGGCATTTGGGCTTTTTTTTTTCTTTAAATATTTAGTTATTTTTGGTTGCATCAGGTCTTAGTTGCAGCATGTGGGGTCTTAGTGCCCTGACCAGGGATCGAATCCATATCCCCTGCGTTGGAAGGCAAATTATTAACCACTGGACCACCGGGGAAGTCCCTGAGCTTCTCTCTGCAGCTATGGAGCAAGACGTTATTCCTGGTAGATAGTGAGGATTTTAAAGTAAGAGTGACCTCTTAGTCCAGTTGTGTCCTTGGAACCAGCAAGGGGCACTGCCTGCTCAGGGTACCCACATTTGTGGGGCTGGAGGAACCCACCGAGCAGTGTCAGGTCAGGGGTTCTGGAGTCTCGTGTTGGGTAGGCTTCTTCCCTCCTCCTAGGCCTTGACTTTTCTCTCTGTTCTGAGATTCCCAGACTCGTCCCTGTGAGGAAATAAGCGGTAAAAGAAGGAATCTGTCTACTGGTGTGTTTTCTCTATACTTGAGAAATGTCATCCCCTCGCAGTGACACATTCACTGGCCTCCAGAGTGTCATTGTGTTTAACCCCTACCCACAGCTCTCCAGGCTGGTTCAGCTGTCCAGGAGGTTTTAAGTCTGAAGGTGTGTTGTGTAAGCAACTTCTAACGCCCTCTCCTGCTGGTGGGCAGAGTTGATTCTTGCCCTGCAGGCTCTGATCTAACCCTTTTTGGGTCTGTGAAAGCTCGCACATTGAAACTCTGCAACAGCAGAATTCCTGTAATTGCTTCAAAACAGAAAGGGCTTCTTGACCCGGAGCCTTTGGGCAGTACTGAGCGCAGGAAGAGCCCCGGGGATTGGGGTGCTAGGAGCTTGGCCCGCTCATCTGCTGCTGGGCCACGCTTGGGACACGAGACCTGAGCCCCGGACGCTGTACAGGAATATACACATTGTCTAGACAGAATTTCCAGAATGCCTCCTGTGTGCCAAACATTGATCTGGGTGGTTTCTTATTGTTCTGTCTCTGAAAGCTCACAAGCACTTGGCAGAATTAACATTCTTATCCCTAGTTTGGCACTTCAGGAGATTGAGTCTTAATGAGGTTGACTAACTGCTCAGCGTGTGTCAGTTAGTATTTGACTCCACATTTGTTTCTTTCCAAAATCTGTGCTAATTAAAATTTTTTTAATTTAATTTTTTATTTTTTGGCTACACCACCTAGCATGTTGGATCCTAGTTCCCCAACCAAGAATCGATCTTGCACCACCACCCCCACCCCCACCCCATGCATTGGAAGCTCAGAGTCTTAACCACCGGACCACCAAGGAAGCCCCTTTAATTTTTTTTTTTTAATCTTGTCTGTGCCACACAGCCTGCAGGATCTCAGTTCCTTGACCAGGGATTGAACCTGGGCCACGGCAGTGAAAAGTGCCGAATCCTAACCACTAGGAATTGCTGTGCTATTTTCCAACTGTGCTTTCTCTGTCAATGGGGTCATCGCTGCTAATATAGCAGATGAACACAGGTATTCCTAAAATGAGCATTCAGTTCAGTTCAGTTCAGTCGCTCAGTTGTGTCCGACTCTTTGCGACCCCATGAATTGCAGCACACCAGGCCTCCCTGTCCATCACCATCTCCCGGAGTTCACTCAGACTCATGTCCATCGAGTCCGTGATGCCATCCAGCCATCTCATCCTCAGTCGTCCGCTTCTCCTCCTGCCTCCAATCCCTCCTAGCATCAGAGTCTTTTCCAGTGAGTCAACTCTTCGCATGAGGTGGCCAAAGTACTGGAGCTTCAGCTTTAGCATCATTCCTTCCAAAGAAATCCCAGGGCTGATCTCCTTCAGAATGGACTGGTTGAGTATTAATAAAGGTTATAAATAATTTTTTTTTCCTCAGTGTACAGGATCAAGACAAAAAACTTCAGGATTTATGGAGAACATGTCAGAAGTTGCCACCACAAAATTTTGTTAACTTTAGGTATGTATGATCGGCATTCTGCAAATTAAGCCACCGAGCTGCAGTGAAGAGAGGTTTAATCCGCAGTGGAGAGGCCATTGGATTCAAGCATGTTTGGCACATCAAAAAAATGCTCTGGAGGGTAACTCGGGGTTGCTGGGAGCGGGGCTTGAGGTGTATTACTGTGATGCATCTAGAGCACGGGTATCACGTCTGCCATCGATAGCTACGTCTCCTGACCATTTCATCACTGCAACTGTCGGGAAAGAATTCTTATGAAAAGTTTGATTGACAGTATGCTGGATTTGGAGTCCAAACTGTCCAATATCTAAAAGGCAAACATTCAACAATATTTGTCCTTTCTATAAGGTGTTTCACATATGCTACATACTTTATTTTAAGCCGAGTATGAATCATCCTGCTCAATAAAACTTCAAGAAATTGAGATTATATATTAGTTTGTGGAATGGCTGTGTTGGTAGGAAAATTTGCCATGGAATAAATTTCTAGTATTTAACTTCAGTTTTCTCTTTGACTTAAAATGTAACTCTGAAGAAGCGCAGAGAGAAGAGTAAAAAAGGTAGCCTGAAGTAATAAATCATTTAAAACCAAAGAAAACTTTGTAAGAAGATATGATCTGAAATGACAGATACTTTATTGGTGAAATTTCTGGTATGTCGCCTGACCTTTAATTTCAGTCTTAGATCCTGTCACTAAGCTAAAGCTAAATATTCTAATATTTAGCTAATATTTTAAAATCTAAATGTTTTAATATCTTAGCTATCAACCTTGCCTTATGAATGTGTTAAATTTATAATCTCTTATTTGATTCATGTAACACACCCAGCTTGTAATTGCAGGTACTCTTTGTTCAGTGTCTTATGGTGGAAACTAAATTACACTCCTTGGCACTTTAGGATTTGAGCTTTTGTTTAACTTACTCATTATAATTTTTACCAATTGTTTTTTGACTAGGGAGGACATTTCCATGGTTCAAAATTCAAAGATGTACAGTGGAAAAAATCTCTTTCCTCTTGTCTCCCAGCCACCTACTTCGTCTCCTGAGAAACAACCCGTGTTTTCAGTTTCTTGTATATGCTCTCAGCAAGAGTTGATAGATGTAGAATCAAATATATATACGTATATATATGTCTACATACATATCTACAAACATTTCTGTCACACCTTTCACTTTTTTTTTAAACTAAAGGCAATGTATACTATGTACATCATTCTCCTCCTTGCCTTCTTTGCCATAATACACGCCCTGGAGGTTTGTCCATATCAGTGTGTAATAAATTTTTATGGCTACATAGTACTCTACTGTATGGATATGCTGTAATTTATTTAATCAGCCCCCTCTTGGTAAATAGTTGGGTTTGTTCTTAATTTTTTGCTTTTATAATGCTATTCTTGTACCTGAGAGTATATGATAAATTGGATCCTTTCATAATTAGGGCCTAAAGCATTCTCAGTTTCTTCTAAGCAATAAACCTTGTATTTTTAAAATCATGTTTGTAAAAAAGAAACTATGTTCATATCAAGAATATATTGACCCCACTGTTAATCATACTGTAATCTACTTCAGGGTAGAGAGAGAGGGCATAAAGGAAAACCAGATTAGAAATATATTGCACATAGAGATTGGATCATTGAGGTTTGCATTTGAGCTGTTTTCCTGTTCCAAGCTCTGAACTGTCTGTTCCCTGGAACAGAGAACATGTACTTATGGAGAATGAAACGGCAACCCACTCCAGTATTCTTGCCTAGAGAATTCCGTGGACAGAGGAGCTTGGCGGGCTAGTCCATGGGGTCACAAAGTGTGGAACAATAAAGGTTACTTCAATAACAACAACAACAAAAAAAACACACTTAACCCAAGGCAGCTTCGGGTTAAGTCACACCCTGCAGTTAGCATCTGTGGGATCTGGGGCTGAGCAACCCCTGGGCAGGAAGGTACTGCTCCTCCAAGTATTTCAGAGGGGATGCTTTTCTTCTCTTGTTTGTTCCGTAGGTATTTAATCAAGTTCCTTGCGAAGCTTGCTCAGACCAGCGACATTAATAAAATGACCCCCAGCAACATTGCAATCGTGTTAGGCCCTAACTTGTTATGGGCCAAAAATGAAGGGTGAGTAACCATTCCCTGTATCCTGTTATCTAAGTTCTGCTTTCCACCTGATGGGAAGGGTAGACATGAAATTCACTCCTGAAGTCAATCTTTCCCTTATAGCTGACTTTCTCAGACTTTACTGTGCGCTGGGTCCTGTCCCACACACTGGTCACACAAAGGTGTAAGAGACTTTGTCCCTGTCCTCCAAGGACCCCAGTCCTGGGCAGCCAGGCAGGTGGACGGCGATCATGCAGTGATAAGCTCCACACGCACGTCTGTGCATCGTAGATGTTATGAAGGAGGAACGCAGCTCGGGCTGAGTCATTCAGGAGGGGCCGGCACTTGACTGATGACGGATGAGTGGTTTCCCATGGGTAGGACCGGAATGAGCTGTGGCACAGAGGGCACAAGAAGGCCCTGGTCTCTGTGTTTGCGGGTGGGGGGGTGGGGGGGTGTCACATGGTCTCATGTAACTTGAGCACAGGGGTCATGAGGCTATGGCTGAAATTTATAGAGCCACTTTATGAAGGGCATCTTGCTGAGATGTTAGGAACTTATTTTATGGGTCAGGCTGGGAAGAGGCATCAAGATTTCTCAGCAGAAGAATCACTTGAGCAAATTGCATTTAGAAAGATTATTTGTTGGCTCTGAGAATTGTAGATTGACTGGAAGAGAGGTATCTAAGAGGTCAGCTAGAAAGCATCCAGGAAACCACTCCTGTTGACGTCTGCCACATAACCTTTTGAAGTCGGTGATCTGTCCTTATTTTTACAGATGAGGATGCTAAGGCTTAGAGAGGACAAATAATTTGCTTATTGCACAGCAGGGAAGTGGTGGGGCCCACAGGATCTGTCCTTAGCTTTCACTACTCTTCCCTGCCTCCCCTCACTGCTCTTCAGCGTTGTAAAATCATGAATGGTTCAAGTTACCATTCAAAAAATGTAAGGACTTTCTGAATCAAAATTTTTCTATCTTTAATTCATCCATTTCCTTGTGTTATGCCCACTCTTGTTTTGGAAAGTATTTATAAAATTATTTACAAAGATCCAATGTTATAAAGCAAAAGATAGGTGAATATAAAGGCTAACTACGTAGTGTATTGTATCCTATAGCAAATAAATTCCAAGGTAGACCAAAGAGCTAAATATAAAGAGTGATGTTGTAAACATAGCAAGTTAAAAAAATTATGTAACTAAACATAAATGCATCAGGTAAATATTTATTAGCTTTGAGCATATAATGTAAGAGGATTTTATAAGCATAAAAGCAGTTTAGGAAACAGATAAAGTCAAAAAGCTCCTTAAATAAATGGCAATTCACAAATGGGGAAGGAGTTCCTCTAAAAATATCCAGATATATTAAAAGGTCTTGAAATCAATAGGTAAACAATACTTCCTCAAAAAGAAAAATTGGCCAAGAATACCAGTGAATCGTTCCTCCCCAGTGCTAAGGTTCTAAGGCAGGAGAATCAGAATCCAGGTGAGTGGAAGGAAAGTATGAACGGGAGGGGAGGGTGATTTTCAGGCAGAATTTGGATTCAGATTCCAGCTAATTTGGAATTTGAAAGGAGCTAGAACTTTCACGTGGTTGGAAATCAGAGCAAAAGTATTCTTCCCAGTGGAAAGACAGGTTCAAGTGATAAAAGGAGGGAGGAAGTAGGTTTGGGACTGTCGGATGTGGGATCCAGTCTGTCAGAGATCCAGTGTCCTCGTTTATATGAAAAACCTCAGAACAGTCCTGATGCTGTAAAAATTAAGTGCAGTGAAGAATCTGAGGCTCTGAGTATGGTTGGTGCCCAGTAAATGTCAGGCCCTTACAGCCCATCGGCTGTCCTGTGTTCTGACTCTGGGCTGGATGTGAGCTCCTTAACAGCAGGAACAACAATTCTTTATCTTCTTTCTTGCAAGCCCTGGCATTCAGACACTGTCAACTTCTGAACACCCACCTTGGGACCAGTCCACATCCGCATGTGACACCCTTAGTTAATATGTGTAAACGCAGAGCCCAGGTCTTCTGTGTGATAAGAGACACCCTGAAAAACCGCATACGCTTGGCTGCATCATAGCTGTGATCACCATTGTATATGTGATCCGGGGTCTTAGACAGTGTGATTCCTGCAGGCAAGAGTATGGAGTGGGAAAATGCAGGCCTGTCCCCAAACAACTGAAAACCAGCATTCTGAGACGTCCTTGGTCACTGACTTACGTCATACTTGTTAGCACAGACTAAGGAGTGACAGCCGAGTTAGGGTAATTTTTCTTCCTGGGTGATCACTGCCACACTCCTCGGCCAGAACCTGGTGGATCTCATTTTTGCCTTTGTACTTAAATGTTTTATCCTTTTGATATAATTGAATTGCCCTGACTCAACCTGCAGAAATTGGAGGCTGGCCTGGGGAGATGGTTTAACTTTGTCAACTTCCTTTGCAGAACGCTCGCTGAGATGGCAGCTGCCACATCTGTCCACGTGGTTGCGGTCATCGAACCCATCATCCAGCACGCCAACTGGTTCTTCCCCGAAGGTGACTGCTGCTCTGATTTCATTGACACACTGATACACAGCAGTAGTATAAACAATCTTTCTTTATTGCTTATCTTTGAAGTTTTCATTTTGGTAAAATACACATAACATGAAATTACCGTTTTAAGTGTACAATTCAGAGGGATTAACTGCATTCCCAGTATTGTGCAACCATCATCATCTATTTCCAAAGCTTCTTCATATTCCAAACTGAAACTCTCTGCCCACTGAACGGTAAGTAGACATTATCTCTGCCCCTCAGTCCCTGGCAACTGTTAATACTATCCTACTTTCTGTCTCTGGGAGCTGGTGATGGGACAGGGAAGCCTGGTGTGCTACGGTCCTTGGGGTCACAAAGAGTCGGACACAGCTGAGCAACTGAACTTTCTGTCTCTGTGAATTTGCCTGTTCTGTGCATGTCCTATAAGTAGAATCATAGAGTGTTTAACCCTTTGTGTCTGGCCTATTTCATTTAGCATAACAATTTCAAGGGTCATTCAGCCATGTTGTAGCATGTGTCAGAAAAAAATCTGAATAATATTCCTTGTATGTATAAACAGCATTTTGTTTATCTGTTAGCCGATTGGTGGGCATTTAGGCTGTTTGCACCTTTTTGACTATTGGTAATTGGCCGCTCTAAACATTGGTATACGAGTATCTGTTTAATTCCCAGATTTCAGTTATTTTGGGTACATATCCAGGAGGGGAATTGCTGAGCTATATGAGAATGCCATGTATAAACAAACAATCTTTTTAAGGAAGCAAATGCATAAGTAATCCCATCACATTGCCTTTGCTTTTACATGCTTCTTTTTAGACCCTTGGCATTCCTGTTTTCACGCAATGGTAACCGCGCTGTTGGGTATTTCACTTTGTTTCACGGCACCCGGTGTCACCCACTCAGCCAGTGCATGTTGAGTACTTACCAGGTGCACGTGTTTGCTGGTAAGACGTGCTGTCCTCCCTGGAGAAGGAGACCTGATCGTCAGAGAAACTCTGACACACGACACATTTGAAGGAAGGTGGAGGGAGGATTTGACAGACTCCGGTGTCGAGCACAAAGGGCCAGGGATGGCTCCGTAGACGAGGTGGCGCTGACATGCAGGGACCCTCGGGTGCAGGCCCCCCTTTCGGGTACTGGCTGGGAGTCTGGCCCTCTCACCCCAGCTTTGCCCGGAGCAGCCCAGCTGGCACCCTCCGGAGTGTAAGCACATCTCTTCTCCTCTGTCTTTGTTCTTCGTGGGCATCTTTCTGCTCATCTGTCTCTTCCCCTGAGTTCCCACCATCCAGAATCACACCCCGCTCACATAAGGATGCATAGTGAATGTGTGATAGATAGGTGATAATTGGCATCTGCCCGGGGTTTCCTTTTTTTTTGGAGGGGGTCAGTGTTTATTGAGGTATAATTTGCATAAATTAACAACTTATGCAAGACTGTACAGTGTAATGATTTTTAACAAATATATCCAGTGTGTACCTACCACGATTATATAGACTATTTCCATCATCCCAGAGAGTTCTTTCATGACCCTTTTCAGTCATTCCCTCCATTCACCCTGTGGCCATCACTCATCTGCTTTCCGTGTCTACACTCTGCCTTTTAAAATTTTTTATATAAATAAGAGTATGGAGTGTAGTCTTTTGTATCTGGCTTCTTTCATTTAGCATCGTGCTTTTCAATAAGTTCCTTCGCTCAGTCATGTCTGACTCTTTGCGACCCCACGGACTGCATCTCCCAGGCTCCCTGATCATGCTTTTGAGAGCCAAGATTTCTTCTGAGAAAACGAGTCTTCAGAACCTGCTATAGACAGTATGAAGTTGATGCCACCCTTTTTATCTACTTAATATCAAGCTGTACATATCTTAGTTTTTTCTGCTTCCAATAAGTAGTCATCCATGCTCAGTATCCTCTTCCATATTCCATGATTTTTTTTTTTTTTTAAGAAAAGAAAAAGCAGGGGAATTGTGTAACTTGGATTCTGAATCTTACCCCTCCCCTAGCTCTAGTTTTCTTAACTTACCCCCACCTTGGTTTGGTAAACTCTCCTTAAGAAGATGAGATGCCTGGGGCTTTCACTTGTGAAATAGTGAGGGCTCGAGGATGAAAGAAGGAGTCTCCTATGCCAGTGGGGTGTCCTCCAGCTCTCTTGACCCCTGTGCACTGTGTCTCATGTACACGTTTCTTTTTCTTCCGGCAGAGGTGGAATTTAACGTGTCAGAAGCGTTCGTACCTCTCACCACCCCAAATTCCAATCACTCATCCCACACTGGAAATGACCCGGTCGACTCGGGGACCCTGGAGAGGAAGCGGCCTGCCAGCATGGCGGTGATGGAGGGGGACCTGGTGAAGAAGGAGAGGTGGGTTCAGAGCTACGGATCGTCACGGTAGTGGGAGCTGGCACAGGGGAGAGGTGGTGGACCCGTGGTCCCTGGTCCTGCCTCAGCGGACCAGCGACTCAGTGTGTACCCAGGCGTGTTAGAGTCCAGACAGTTTCGGGAGCTCGGCTCTAGTTCATTGCAAACATTAATCTGCCTCCACAGTACGTGTGTAGCCGCCAGTTAACATTCATATCTGACGCATCCAAGCTTTGCTTGGTGGTCTGTGATGAGCCCTACACAGTAGCATCACACACATGTTACGAATTCACCTAAATGTACTTGATTGGAGAAAAAGAATAAAAAGAGTTAAATATTGAGGATGTCTGTCCAGGAATGAATGTGAGAACAACCCACCTCTCCTGGTGATCTGTGTGAGTGTAAAGACACACGTTTTTAGTATAACTTGGTTCCTCATTGGATGCCAACCATAGCAGCCTCAGTTTTTGCCAGTTCTGGAAGAAAAAAAGAAAAACTGTCAGACTTCTCCTTGGGTGATCTGTGGGGTTTTCAAAGGTTATTAAGACTATTTGTGATTTCTGCCTTCAGATGCCAATCTGTCCGACATGTATGATGAAATGCTACTGTGTTTACCAGTAACATTGAGTTAGGAGTCGCATGCTTTTCTCATGTACATGCAATAATCTTACTAGAAATAGTTTTACATTAAAACTAAACAACAAGCTCTTATTCTAACTGCCCGCTCTTAAAGTGAGGTCTGCTTCTTTGTTTTGCCTTTTTGTTGTTTGTTTGTTTTTAAAACCCATGGCAAAGGAAAAGGCTTTACTTTTCTGTTCTGTCACTCTGGAGGCCACACTTATTATGTGCAGAAGCTTCACTCCTCTGAACCCACATTCACACACGCAGAAGAGCTTCCTGATGACAAACTGTCCTTCACAGAATTAGCCTTTGTGTATCTGAAGTTACCGAATGCAGTGTTAGGGTCTAGTTAGTTAGTACATGATAAACAGTTCCCAGCCATCTTCCTGGATGGATTCTCCCCACTGGCTGACTCAGTAACCACAAGCTCAGGCAGCCATGTACCTTTTTAATCTTTTGAACTGGCCAAAAGGGTTAAAATTCAGTGGCTTCAGTAAAAAGTGAATCTTCCTTCTCACCTATCCTCCAACCACCATCTCCTTTCCCAGAGCAACTATTTTTCCAGCCCTACACATCCTTTCAGATATATTCTTTGCATATTTACCATTATTTCTGGGCTTCCCTGGTGGCTCAGACATAAAGAATCTGCCTGCCAGTGCAAGAGACGCAGGAGATGTGGGTTTGATCCCTGTGTCAGAAAGATCCCTTAGAGTAGGAAATGGCAACCCACTCCAGTCTGGAGAATCCCAGGCACAGAGGAACCTGGTGGGCTACAGTCCATGGGGTCGCAAAAGAGTCGGACATGACTTAGCAACTAACCAACAAGCAACAGGTCCTTTGGGATATATTCTTTGCATACGCATAAACCAAAGTTTCTACATCTCAGCTTAAGAGGTGACGTAAAGCTGTCTTACTTTGCTGCTGGTGGCATTTCTGCACTCAGCTTCCACCTTGATGCCGAAACACACAGATTCCAGGTGATGGCCTTGTGGAAATAAACTATGGAAATAAGCACGCTGTCATGATGGCACTCACTCAGGATGAGGCCTGCGTGTTTGCTTTCAACTGCTCACACCCACTTTAAGAAAGGGCGCTGGTCAGTACCAGGTCCAGATTTAAAGCCCTGTTACTCCGTGCCTGGGTAACAGGAGTGACCATCCGTCTGGTCCTTGCTGCTCCATTGCATGCTAGGCGACTCGGGTGGCTATCCCCGCATGTGGGGTGTAACGCGCGGGGACTGACGGGCTTCTGTGTCAGTGGTCGGCTCGCATGGTGTGTTGTTCACTGTTTCTTCTCTCTGTGTAGCTTTGGTGTGAAGCTTATGGACTTCCAGGCCCACCGGCGGGGTGGTACCCTAAATAGAAAGCACGTATCCCCTGCTTTCCAGCCGCCACTCCCGCCCACAGATGGCAGCACCTTGGCTCCAGCGGGCCCAGAGCCCCCTCCCCAGAGCTCTAGGGCCGAGAGCAGCACAGGGGGTGGGACTGGCCCCTCCTCTGCAGGCATTCTGGAGCAGGGGCCCAGCCCGGGCGACAGCAGGTAAGGAGGCCAGCTTCTGCTGGCAGTGGGTGCCAGACACCCCAGCCTTCTTGCAGGTGCTGGCCTGTGGGCATGGCCTCCATGCCCCAAGGATCACTTGGCATGGCATGAACCATCTTTGCCTTCCCTCCTCCTCTTGGCAAAGGATGGAAAAAAAAGACTGCAAACTGCTTGCTTCCTTTCCTGTTTTCAAAAGAAAGCAACATTTGTTTGCATTCTTTACCAAACTGCTTTAGGGTTGGGAAGCTAGAAGCCAGTAAGTGTCTCACAGTCATAAGCCTCTCTTACCTGTTTGATGTGTACTCGTTCACGTAGCATTTGCTTGTTGTCATCCAGAATGCTGACTAGTAAATGTTGGAATGTAACAGGTTAGTAAGATAATTATATTCCTCGCATTCCTTCACTCATGCATTCATCCAGCCATCCAATCAGATGTACTGAATAACTGAGTACTGAGTAATCCGTGCTGGCCACTATACTGAGCATCCCCCCAGCCCCCCGATTTTAAGTCTTGTAGAGGAGGTGATACATGAGTATAAAGTAGAAAATGATGGTAGATTTTCTTTAGAGGCTCTTTTGTTAGTTCACCTTTTGATTAGCCACCTGGAGTGGAGTGTGAATTTATAGCAGCTTTAAGGAAAAATACCTTTGACCTGGAGACCTTTATTGAATTGGCGTGAATTCAGTTCTCCACTCTGACCGGGGCAGATGACCACGAGAGGCCACTTGAGGTGGTATGTTGGGTGGTTCAGAGCTTGCAGCTGCTATGAAAGATGAACCCCTCTTGTACATGCTAACATTTTTATTGTATTTGGTCTACCTCGGCCACCTATAAAGCACTGAACGGTCATATATCAAGTAAAATACAAGATAAAGCAAGGATGGCCTGTGGATCGTGCACTTTTTTCCTGCCCAGAGGTGACTTTGCCTTGGGGGAGCTCCCCCAGGTCTTCTCCTTTGGCGGGGAGAGACTGTCATGTGCAAAGCGTAATGAGATGAGAATTTCATTAAATTCTCATATCTGAACTCTGAGGGCTTTATGCATGCCTACATTCCTTTCTACCACCATAATTGAAGGAAATATACTTTCTGGTTAAAAATAACTAAGGTGCTTGACATCAAACTCCCTGGTGCTTCAGACACACATTGTAAACTCCACCTTGGCCTGTCCATAACTGCTGCCACCCAGGTATTCATCTGGGCCTGAATCTTTTGCTTGGAGAAAAAGTCTTAGCAGACTCACTCACACATTTTCATTTACCTGAAGCATTCAATTTGTTTTGATCAGGCAAAATATTTTATTTAAGACAGAAATTAGTCTTCACTGCAGAAGGACAAATAGGATCTCCGTCATCAATTTGCTCTTTGTTTTTTGTGCTCTGTAGATATCTTGGGGTACATGTCATCAATGGCATTTACCTTGACAAACTGTAGCTGTAAGGTTCAGTATACAAAGTTCTGAGCCAGGGATTAGTGGAACCTCAGGTCTGATCTCTACGCCATTGTTAATCCACCCTGGACCTTGAGTAATCATTTAGCCTCTCAGAGTTTCTTTTTCCTGCAGGCCAAATTATTGATAATAATTGAGCACTTGATCATTTAGCGTAGCATTAGCATTTTGCTACTGCATTTGCTTAGTTTTGTCCAATGTGTATGTCAAAATGGCATTATTTGGAAGTCCAAAAACCCTTTCATGTCTTTAAATGTTGCCCAATTTAAGTACAAGCTCATTAGAACTTGAAATTTCTTATCGATTGCTGCAAAATGGCCTCTCGTGGTTTTTAAGTGACAGAGTAGTTGGAAGACCATCTGGTGCCATGAATCTCAAAATCTGTGGTCCTGGCTGGCACCAAATAGATACCAGTTTCAGAGACCCCGAGTGAGCTATTTAAAAATTCAGACCACCTCCTTGCCTGCTATGGGGAAAACTAGTGGGAATCCCATACTTGACAGCATGTTTAGCTTTTCTAGCTGGGAATGCTTGACATCTAACGTGGCTTCTGCTCCCCGTAGTCCTCCAAAGCCCAAGGACTCTGCGGCTGCCCCCGCGCCCGGGAGGAACAGCAGTCAGGCGGCCCCCGGCCCAAGCCAGGCCCAGGCAGCTGCCGGCTCCCATCAGCTCTCTGTGGGCCCCGCGCACAATTCCGCCGGCCCAAGCCCTCACACCGTGCGCCGAGGTGAGTCCTGCCTTCACTCGTGCCCTTGGGGAGGGACAGGCACACCTCCCTGGGTCAGCGTAGTGATCAGGCTGAGAAGCTCTGTGGCTGATGGTTCCACATCTGTTGTAAAGTGGCAAGCAGGGGCTTCCTGGGCCTGGAGCACCCAGGCTCTCTGGACTGGGCTCTGGGCCTCTGGGTCCCCATTCCCATGTAATCTGACCTGCTCCCACCTGTGCCACTGTGGTCCTCACCCCCGCAGGCAGGGACATGGCTTTTTTTTTTTAATGAAAAGTTCTTTAAATTCTATAGTGCTTTACAGTTTTTCAAAAGTTTTGCACGCATGATTTCATATAATCCCATAATAACGCCCCCTTTTTTCCGTACCCCTTTCTTGCCCCTCCCCGCATCCCTCTCCCTGTGGTAACCACTGGCTTGTTCTATGTATCTTTGAGTCTGCTGCTGCTTTTTTGTTTTATTCACCACTCCGTTGTATCTTAGATTCCATGTAGAAGAGATACCATACAGGATTTCTCTTTCTGACCTATTTTGCTCAGCATAATGCCCGTCAGGAGGGGGATGGCTTTAAGCCACAAAGCTGAGTGCGTCATCCTGGCTGGAACTCTCCATACCTTCCATGCAGACCTCCCACCAGGCACCCTGCATGGTCTGGCCAGGTGGTCTAGGTTGGCCCCTCTGAGCCCAGCTCTTCCCCTGTCCCCTTCCTGACTTCAGCCTCACTGGTCCACTCTCTGTTCCTCAGATGCACTAAGCTTATTGCCTCTTTAGAGCTTCTGCACATGTGTTCTCTTCCAGAACATTCTGTCCCACATCTTCACATGGTTCCTTCTTTTTTATTTTATTGGGGTAGGAGCACATGAGATCTACCCTCTTACATATTTGTGTATAATGGATAGTACTGGACTCCTCAGTGCATGATACAATCCTGTGCTGTAGGCACAGTGATATACAAGAGATCTCCAGAAGCTACCTAACATGATTGATACTTTATGCCTGTTGAATACCAGCTCTCCATGACGCCCCACCTTTACTCCTGCCCCCAGCCCCTGGCAAATCCCATCCCACTCCTGGTTCCAAGAGTTTGACTATTCTTGATACCTCATGTAAGTGGAATCAGAATCTGTCCTGTGACTAGCTTGTTTCACTTCGCATCATGTCTTTAAGGCTCATCTGTGTTGTTATATGTGACAGAATTTCCTACTTATTGAGGCTAAATAATATTCCATTTTATGTATATACCAACTTTTAAAAATGCAGTCATCCCTTCTCAGTGTAGTAGGAAAAAAATTTGGAAGTAAGTTTTGATGCATAAAAGTCTAGAAGATGCAATGAAGTATAGAAGATCCATATCCAATATACTGAACATTAAATTTATAAAATCAGGAGCCACTTAAAGGGCTGATATCCTGTTCATCATAAAATTGAGATAAAAATTAATTGTGCTAAGAAATACCTTTTCACCTCCTCAGTAAAAATGACCATTTTTCTTTAAAGAAAAAATAAATCCAGTTATCCATTAGTGGGCAGCAGATTGTTTCCACATCCTGGCCATGGTGAATCATGCTTCAGTGGACATGTGCAAACAGTCTCTTCAAAATCCTGATTTCAGTTCTTTTGGGGAAATACTCAGAAGTGAGATTCTTGAATCAATGTGGTAGTTTTATTTTTAATTTTTTTAGGAGACTCCATTCTGTTTTCCATAATGGCTACACCTGTCTACATTCCCACCAATAATGTATAAGAGTTCCAGTTTTTCCATATTCTCACCAGCGCTTGCTGTCTTTTGTTTTTTGATATTAGGCATTCTAACAGGTGTGAGGTAATATGTCATTTTGGTTTTGATCTGCATTTTCCTGATTGTTACAGTGTTGAGCACCTTTTCATATGTCTGTTGGCCATTTTTATGTCATCTTTAGAGAAATGCCTATTCAAGTCTTGAGTCTATTTTAAAATCAGGTTGTTATGTATATTGCTGTTGAGTTGTAGGAGTTCTTTATATATCTGGGGAATTAACACCTTTGCAGATACATGATTTTGAAATTTTTCTCCCATTCTGTAAGTCGCCTTTTCATTCTGTCAACTGTTTCTTTGGTTGCTTTACCAAAGCTTAGTAGTTTGATATAATCCCACACATCTATTTTTGCTTTTGTTGCCTATGCATTTGATGTCATATCCATGAAACCACTGCCAACACCAGTGTTATGAAGCTTTCCCCTTCTGTTTTCTTCAAAGAGTTTTACAGCTTCAGGTGTTATATTTAAGTCTTTGATCCATTTTGAGTTGACCTCTGTGTTTCGTGTAAGATAAGGGTGCCATTTCGTTCTTTCACATGTGAGTATCCAGTTTTGCCAGCATCGTCTGTTGAAAAAACTATCCTTTTTCCATTGTGAATTCTTGGTACCCTGGTGAAGATCAGTTGGCGGTACAGACACGGATTTATTTCTGTGCTGTCTGTTCCCTCCATGCTTTAGGTCTCAGCTCAAAGACTTCCCCAGTGAACCCTCGCTGACCACCCAGTCTGAACTGAGGACCACCACTCGCACAAGTCATTCTCTTATCACATCACTCTATTTCTTTCAGAGCCTTTTTCTCCATCTGAAATTTTTAAATTTGTGTTTTAACATATTGCTAGTCTCCCCTCGTAGCTCACAGAACTGGGATCTTGCCTGTCTCACGCACTCCTATATTCCTGGTCCTGGTCCCGTGCCTGTTACCGAGAGGATACTCAAATATGTATGGTCTGGGAGTTAGAGAAGCTTGAATGATTCAGATCTTGGGATGATTTTGCTCTCCTCCCACCATCTGGGACATTTGGCAATGTCTGGAGACTTCTTGCTTGTCACAACCAGGGAGGGGAGCAGTATTGGCTTCTAGTGTGCGGAGGACCAAGATGCTAGTAAACATCCTACCGTGTGCAAGACAGCCCCCCGCGACACAGAACCGTTTAGCTCCACATGGCAGTAATGCTGAGGCTGAGAAACTCTGGTCTACAAAGAGACATGGTTCACTGAAAATGTTTCTAAAGTCAATTGAATTCCATGTGAACCAGGGCACTCTATGTCTTAATTCCAAACTGCATTTATTGGAGTATGGATGATCTTCAATATAAAATGACATATGTATTTTTTAATATCAAATTTGATATAACTTTAGACTTAAAGGAGAGTTGCAGAGATAGTGTAGAACATGTGCACATGGTCGTCACTGAACCTCTCTTAAATTTTTATATTTTTATAGAACAACTATAGGCATCAGGAAATAACACTGAGACAGTGTTATTAGCTAAACTTCAGGCTTTGACCACATTTCCCCAGTTTTTCCAGTAAAGTTCTCTTTCTGTCCCAGTATCAATCCAGAATCCCACATTGCAGTTATTTTTTTAAGGTGTACAGTGTGATGATTTAATACATGTATACAGTGTTAAGTTATTACCACAATCACGAGAGGTTAATATCCAAGATATATAAGAAACTCATATAGTTCAATAGCAAAACAGAATATCCCATTTTAAAATGGGCAAAGAGTATATTTCTGAGTTCATTTTCTTGTATTATCATCTCTGTAACCAGGACTGGAAAAACAGAATAAATAACAGTTTTGCTATTAAAAAATCTTACAGAGGCTCTCCTATAAGCCACCGTCATCTTTGTCTGCATCCTAACTGATGCTTGAGGGAAGTTAGGTCTTTTCTACCTGGATTCCAGGTATAGCCCTGGAACTGAGGTTGGGATTCCTTCATAGCCCCTTTAGGAGTTTTTCCTGCCTCGTAGATCTCAGGCTTCCTCCCAAGAAGAGTCTGAGCCTTTGTGCACCGTCCACCTACCCTGACTCAGCCTCCCAGCACCTGCATGGTGGGCTTAGATGAGGCCTGCCTTCCTCCCAGCCTGGCCTCCACACTGGACTTGGACCTTGTCATGCTGCTGTCATGCTTTCTCTCCTGATTCCCTCTACACCCTTAAATGTCAGGAATGATCTTTTATTTGGCGTGAATTTGTAGTTAATATTGTTTGGAACAGAATGCTGGAAATTTTTCTTTTTAAGTTGCTTATGATAACCAGAGTGCAGCTAATGTTCCAGATTCCTTTGTCAGTGGGTTGGTTGTTTCTTATGGGAAAAGATCTTCCTATTTCCAAGGTCAAAAAGTTCTATCAGGCCAGCAGAGCAGACTTTATTCCTTTTTTATTCCTGAATTCTGGACCTTATGAGCAGGGAGCCAGGCAGTGTAGGAAGGAAGAAGAGAGAGAGAAAGAGTCCAAGGAGGCCACAGGACATGATGTGAGCCTCTGCTCTGCTCTGCTCTGTACTGGCTGTGTGAACTTTTACAAACACTTGACCTCTCTGAGCCTTGGTTTTCTACACATGAAATGGATATGATAATACCTGTCTTGCAGTGAGCTTATGAGACTTAAATGAGACAGTCTATGTAAAGGGCCTAACTTGGTGCCAGTCACGTATTAGGTGAATGATACACCTTCATTTCTTCCCTTTGTTTCCCTCTTCCTTTCTTGCAGGATTAGAAGGATCTCAGCAGAATTTGAAAAAAATGCTAAAGTTTCTCCTTTCCACCCATTTCTCCCAACACCACACCAGCTCCAGACTTGTTTTTTTCTCCTACCCTGCCATCCTCGGTACCAAATTCCCACCCCCAGTCATACTGATCTCAGCTGGTGTAGGGAGTAGAGTGATAAAGTTCAACTCTTGAAACTGAATCCAAGGCGATCATCCAGATTTATACTTTTATCTAGAATATATGTATTAGCACAGATGATTCTGGAATTTGTAGAATTTGTTAATAATAAAAAAATATCAGGGCAAGGGGTCCATGGTTACGTACAGGTGGCCCAGTCATGCTTAGAGACCCCCTTAGCTGTTCTTGGAGAAGGAAATGGCAACCCACTCCAGTATTCTTGCCTGGAAAATTCCGTGGATGGAGAAGCCTGGCAGGCTGTAGTCCATGGGGTCACAAAGAGTCAGTGCTTGACTTCATATAAGTGGGTCAGCCTCTGTTAACTGAGTTTTCTAATCATTCAGCTTTTTTAATGACAGGTTTTTAAAGACCTATATGTGTACAATGTACTTTTTTTTTTTAAATAGCCTTTTTATTTTGGAATAATTTTAGATTTATAGAAAAGTTACAAAGGTAGTCTAAGTTTTGGTGTACTTCTCACTCACTTTCCCCTATGGTTAACATCTCCCATCACCAGGGTACTTTATCACGGCTGTGAAACCAACTCTGGTACATTACTACTAACCAAACTCTGTATTTTGTTCAGATCTCACCAGTTTTTCCTCTACTGGCCCTTTTTTGACCCCAGCTTGTCCCCCCCGAACCCCCCAGGACAGCATGTGGCATTTAGTCAACATCACCTCTCCTTACCATTTTCTAGACTATGATAGTTTCTTAGTCTTCCCTTAGTTTTCCATGGCCTTGACAGTTCTGGGGAGTCCTGGTATTTTGAAGACAGCCTGTCAGTTTGCGTTTGTTAGATGCTTTTCTCATGGTTAGGCTGAGACTGTGGGGTTGGGCGAGGAGGACCACGGAGGTGGGGTGCCCCTGGCTGACATCGGGTTGGGAGTGGGGGCAGGTCTGGATCTCACCTGGTTTACATGGTGAGATTAAGCTCGATACCCTGGTCCAGGGGGCGCTGGCCATCCCCAGCACTCCGCTTCCTGAGAGATGTTTTTCCTTTGCGCAGCTGTTAAAAAACCTGCTCCAGCACCCCCGAAACCAGGAAACCCACCTCCTGGCCATCCCGGGGGCCAGAGTTCTCCAGGAACATCTCAGCACCCACCCAGCCTGTCGCCCAAGCCGTCCACCCGCAGCCCTTCTCCCCCAACCCAGCCCCCAGGCCAGGCCCCGGGCCAGCCCTGCGCCACCTCGCAGCTCTCGGCACCACGGAGGTACTCCAGCAGCCTGCCTCCGATCCAAGCTCCCAACCACCCGCCGCCGCAGCCCCCGACGCAGGCCACATCGCCATCAGCGCTCACCAAGCCCGGCAGCCAGGGCCCACCGGCGCCCGGGGCGCCCGGTGAGCCTGGACTCGAGCAGTCGTCCCACACCCCTCCCCAGACTCCGACGCCCCCCAGCACTCCGCCCCTCGGAAAACAGAACCCCGGCCAGGCGGTGAGTAACCCCGAGACCGCACAGCCACACGCTGGAACCTTACCGAGACCGAGACCAGTACCAAAGCCAAGGAACCGGCCCAACGTGCCCCCGCCCCCTCATCCTCCCGGCGCGCACGCCGCCGGGGATGGCAACCTCAGCATCGCAGCTCCCACCGCCTCCAAAATAGTCACAGGTAAGTGGGAAATGGATTCAGACAGTTCCCTTTGCAAACTCTGCCTTGCTTTTTTACTATTCTCCTTCATTTAGGCTTCGATTTTACATCAGGGGTTGGCAAACCAGGACTGCGGGCCAAATCTGGCCCCCGGCTTGTTTTTATAAATAAAGCCTTCCATTTGTTGACATGTTGTTTCTAGCCACTTCTATGCTAAAACAGCAGAGTTGTGTCGTCCTCTGGAAAGTCGTATACTCCCAGAGCCTTCCGAGTTACTACCTGGCCCTCAAGTTTGCCAGCCCCTGATGTACAGGGTCACTATGTTTGAGAACCATCTCCGTTTACATTTTCTAGGTATAATGACCTAGTCCAGGTGGAAGGTATTGTCCAACTCGAGCATGATATTCATTTCTTAGTGAACTCCTCGTTAAAATGCTTGTTTTCTTTTTAAGAGTAATTTAGAGTAAGTGAAGCATTTCGGGTATAATCTTTAAAAATATGTTTTGTCCTAAACTGGATGCTCTCAGCAGGGAGATTTGAGACGCATGAGAATCCCAGCCTTCATGGCAAAGAGCAGAAGAATCGAGATTTCCTTTTAATTCTATGGAAACCTGTTTTAGGTATTGATGATTGTACAGATTTTACCTCTCTCATGGGATATTTTTTATTGGCAGTCTGGAACATGACCGTTTATTTAGTTGTGATTTTTTTAAAATTTCCGTCCCAAGTGCTCTAATTTACTGTTTAAGGATGAGATGGATGGATTTTTTTTTTTAATGTTTTTAAAAATGGTAATTAGGAGCTTTGAATAATTTCTTAGAACAGCCTAGTTTTACATTTTCCTAAGTGGAACTGTTTTTAGAGAAGTAGCTGAAATATACCTCTGGGCCCTCCAGTCATGCTGAATGACATCTCTGCTAAAAAGGAGCAAAGGATACATCCCACCCTAAGTGATGAGGGTTAACCAACTAGTCTCTCTTTTGATAACTTCCCCCCCGCCACCCGAGGAGTATATTGCGTGATTTGCCTGTGTTATAAATTGTGAGCTTTTTTTTTCTGATGACACCTCAGCTTTTATTTAAAAAACAAAAACAAAGCCACATTGGTTTGTTTGTTTGTTTGTTTCCCAATAGATGCCCTTCCTAGTGCCCTCACAGGTGGGGAAGGTTTCCAGGAGTAAGGTCTGTAACCCTCCTCAAGCAGCTTGCCCGCAGCCCCAAATGCTCCTGCTTAGCCATGTTTTGTATACGTGCTTTTGACTTTGTGCTCAAGAGCAGCCATCTTACCCCCTGCCATCCAGTTTCTAGTGGGTAGACATCACTCTTGTTTATATCAGAAGCACTTTGAGCTGCAGTGCTCCAAATTTGAGATGTAGGTGTCAATAGATCTCAAGCCCAATTTCAAGCCACTCAGATAAGAATACTAAGAAATGTTTCCTTTCTTTTTGGTAAGCTTTTCCCAAGCGTCTGCTCTGCTCAGCGTGATTTCCCTGTCATTGATTGGCTCGTCAGCATCCAACCAAAGAGGACTGGGGTGCAGTTAGCCCAGAAAATGGCATCCCTTATGTCTTGAGCTTTAATTTTTAATTAACTGCATGGAGCTTCTTAATTTGGTGTTTGAAATTCTCAGGATCCCCCATCCCCTCCAAAAAAATTCTTTCTCCAAAGATCCCACACTAAATTTCTTTGCATTCTGGCATGCTTACATTTTGCTTTCTTAAACCACATGAGCTTTTTGAAAGGTACTGTGAGGCTCATCTGAATCTAGCCTTTAGGTCCACACTTGGACGGCATAAGGCTCTCGTTATGTGTGCAACTCAGTTCTAATCAGCTGATCTGAGCCTTAAGCCTTCAGTGGGCTACTTAGAGTTTTCCCAGCTTTGGCCTGAGGAAGACTTTCTGTAAAAACCAGAATCGGAAAACAAGAACTCAATCTTTACAACCAGTGGAGGGCTCAGGTCTTATTCCACCTTCTTGACTCCTGGGTAATGAACCCAGAAGTCTGCAGTTACCCAGTTGGGTGTGGAAATCACAGAGTGAAATGACTAAACCCTAATTAAGGCTGAGCCTTTTAACACTTTAATTCTTGTGATACATCAGAATTTTATTTCCAGATCTTCCCTTTTCTTTGGAGGAAAGACTACAATCAGAATTGTATCTGCTCTTCAATACCATTGTTATCCAGGTGTTTTTATTCCAGAAACTTATTTTATTGATGTGCTATGACACTGTAATGTTCTGTACTTTAACAACTGTCAGATAAGTGAAATTTGATATTATAAATACTTTTCCTAGGATATTAGCTAAATATTGTAAAATCAATCTGTACTTTGAATTCTCCTAACTCAAGAAATTCCAGGTCACCATATCTCTGTCTTACAGAATTAATGTTTAATTTCTTCAAATCCCCTGAATTGCCATTAGAAGTACATAAAAGGCCAGCATTTAGAATTTATGAATATGCTTGTGTTGATCATGCTGCTGTTAACCAATCTGGAATACAGTCATTGGGTTTTTCAAGAAGAAGAAAATGTTTTAACTTCCCTAGACAGGTAGTCCTTTATTATGAAATCATGTTTTCAGTTGAAAAACTCTAGACAGACGAATTCCTGAAAACAGGTTATTCACTGAGAGCATTTAATCTTAAAACCTGATTTATGGCCTGGGGATTAAGATAAGCTCTCAGGGAGATTACTGATACCAAACAGGTTTGGCAGTCAATTTCTTGCAGCTCAGCACCAGAGAAAGGAGGAATTCTGCTGCCATTCTGAATCTCTTCTTAACTGTTAAACTCTAGAAAGCAGTAAGAAAAAAGAAGAGCAGTAGGATTTTAGCTTTGCAAGGAAAAGCGTTTACATCTTGCTGTTTTTAAAGTAATAGATTTTAGAGTGTTCTAATCTAAACATTTCATTAAATAATTTAGATGTATGACCTGCCATATTCAGTAAGAACTGAAATTGGAATATTTAATGGTAAGGAACAGGCACCTGATTGGCCAAAGCATTGTCGCTACTCGATGATCATGTTCGCGCACTAATGCCTGATGTTAACCGTTCACTCTAACCCTGCCTGCTCGCACCCCCACTAATAGTGCATGTACTAAGGGAGGCTGGCTTTGTTCATGCTTGCTGCCAAGTACTCTGAGTACTGTGTTCACACACCCGCGTCACCGGGCTGGCCTTGTCACCTCCTCAACTTCTAGTCTTTTCTGTACCGGGCAGGCTTGAGGGGTAGTGAGAAAACACACTAGAATCAGACCTGCCTAAATTGGAATTTCAGCTTTCTGTGTAACAACGGCACCGCATCACCTGGATCTGTAAAATGGTGACATTTGCAAGAGTAACTATCCAAGGCGTTACAGCAGATCAAACAAGAAAAGGATCTTACAGTTCTTAATATACAGGGGGTCTGAGTCAGTGGTAGCTATTTATTGTCATTTTTATCGAGAAAAAATAGATAATCAGAGTTAGGTATTAGATTCGTATGTCACCATTTTAAAGACTCACATGCCCAGATCCAGACAGGTCAGGTCTGGAGCCCAAACATCCGTATTTTGATCCCAATGTGCCATTTGGTAGTGGGTTGAAAAGACAGTGCTCTGGACTAGAAGATATATATATATATATATAAATATATATATTTTTTTTTTTTTTTTTGGAGTATAATTGCTTTACAATGTTGTGTTAGTTTCTGCTGTACAAGAGCATGAATCAATTATATGTATACATATATCCCCTCTGTCTTGAGCCTCCCTTCCACCACCCACCACCCCCCCGGCCCACCCCACCACCCCTGTAGGTCATCAGAGAGCCCTGAGCGGAGCTCCCTGTGCAGGAATGGAATAGAAGATATTCTTAATTTAGTGAGCCTGAAAGTTAATTTAGTAAATCATTCATCCACTGCACAGTGGTAGAATGAGTCGCAATAGTAGTCATCAAACACTTGACATTTTGCTGGTTCTCATTAAGCATTTTTTAAATAGCAAGTAAGTAACGTATTGGGACTTCCCTTGTGGTCCAGTGGTTGAGAATTCACCTTCCAATGTAGGCGGTGCAGGTTCGATTCCTGGCTGGGGAGCTAAGATGCCACAGGCCTTGTGGCCAAAAAACCAAAACACAAAACAGAAGCAATATTGTAACAAATTCAATAAAGACCATTAAAATGGTCCACACTAAAAAAACAAAAAAAAAACTTTTCAAAAAAGTAATATATTAAAAAAAAAAATAAATATGGATAGTAAAGCAAATTGGGAAATCAGAAACAATAAGAAATCACCCTTCCATAATTGAAGAAGTCCCCTATTCATATTTTATTTTTTCCTTCTAGTTTTTTTTTTCCCTAAAAGGCAAAGGGATGCATGATCATAATTGTTTGGCATATACAGAGTTTGATTTTACGTTTTTATTTTACATCATGTGCTCTTTCTTGTATTGTGATATAATTTTTATAACTTTATATGATATGCTGTTTCCCATGTTATAATGTAGTTTTTCAATGACTACATGATATTTCATTAAGCAGATGTTTTATTGCTCACAGTTGGACATGTAAGTGGCTTCTGCTTCTAGTTGCATTTTATTTTTAATAAATGGATGTCAGGATCATGTCAAGATAAACATCCAGTGAGACTGGAATAGGCGCTCTCCTTTGACTGAAATAATAGAGTTGACTCAAAGTCGCTTACAGATGAGTAAGCCTCTCCCAGCCCTAGAAAACTGATGAGGATTGTAAGGAAGTCATTCCCTCAGACTCTAGCTTAGAGAAGAGTTTAATGATTGAGAGAGGGGTGATTCACCCTGCACTTGTGCCTGAAATGTTTAATTTCAGGTTTGTGTTCGGATCCCTTAATGTATCAAAGTGGCTATCAGAATAAACTTGGCCTTTCTGAAGGGTAGGTTTACCACCTAAATCACATACTAAATATTGTTGAAGTGACAGACTTTCTAGGACCATACCCTAAACTGTAGAATGCTGGTTCCCACCCTCAGAGGCCCACTCTTAGACATGTGTGTGTGTGTGCTCAGTATCTCAGTCGTGTCTGACTCTTTGAAACCCCATGGACTGTAGCCCACCAGGCTCCTCTGTTCGTGGAATTGGAGGATCCAGGGTATGTTAGTCAGAGCCCCAGAGCAATGGTGAACCACATGGCCTTCTACCAGCAAGCAGAGGCTGTGACTTGGCCCTCTTGCTCAGCCTTCTTATAATACTTTTCATATGAACTCACTCCAAGAAATATGCTCAATCTCAAACCAGCCCATCTTGGAGTGCGGGTATAATGAAAAATGATGACTTGTGTAAATCCATAGCCAGAAAGTTTTGGAGATGTTTTTTTTAAAAAACATTGAAGGGCTCCTATAGGCAAAAGACCCTTTATCTCCTTTGCAAATAATGAGCCAAAAGTCTTTAAGTCACGAAAGATACTAGTGACACTTTAAGTCACTGAAATGAGCCAAAGTCTAAGCCTCAAGCCATTATCTGCTCAGGTGCTGTCTTCTCTCTCCAGGGGCATCCAGACTCCTCTGGGGAGGCGGAGAGGCCTTCTGAAAATTAAGAGCCAGGCTCCAGAGCCCAGCCAGTCTGGCTTAGCCCCTCCTTCCGGTGCTGGCTGTGTCCCCTGGATCAGAGAACCCAGCCCCAGCCCAGACTCCCCCTTGCTTGTCTTATGGTGGCGCTAGTGCCGCCTTGGGGTGATTTCACGAGGGTTCAGTGCGAGTGTGTGGCACACTCAGCACCATACCTGGAAAGTAGTAGCTGCTCAGTAGCTTCGGCCACTGGGATAAAGATCTGGCTCTTTCTGAAAGCTGGCTCTGCACACATGCCATGATTCTTACTGCTTTTTGTGTGTAAACAGATTTGTTGTTTTCGTTCAAGAAATGGTTCATATAAAAGGGAGATGGAGGAAATCCACCAGCCTCAGGCAAACCAGGCAGGGTGAAGTAAAGGAATTTCCCCTATGTCCCACCACACGGTTTTCTTCTAAGTATGTACGTAATGTGTGTTCATCAGAAATAGCTACAGAAACTCAGAAAAGTCAAATCCAGAAATTATTTGTGATGTTAAAAAAAGAAAAAGAAGAAAAATAACAAGTTTGTACTCTGAAAAGGATCTCTTACTGATAAGTGTTACATTTACATGTAAATAGAGATACTGATCAGTAGAAATCTAACTCATATGCACACTCCCTTGGCATCATGCATGGCAGTTCCATAGTTCTGTGTAAAGTCTATGAGCCAAGAAGCGTCACTGGCTGATTGTCCCATCTGTCTTGTTGGGTTAGGATAATGGTAAAGGGGTTGAATGTGCAATGAGTTTCTTGTATCAGTGTTGTCTTCAAGACATGCCTACTTCTTTACATGAGGCTGTCAGCAAAGAGGATTAGAAAGATGGCTGTACTAGATGACTTTTTATCTGTTCTTCTGTCTAGACAGACAGACAAACAGCCACAACGTTTATTGAATGTCTGCTATTAACTCATCACTGTTCTGGGCACTAAGGATGCACTGTAAGTAGGAGAGACATGGTCCCTGCCCTCAATGACTTTCATTCTGCTGAGGACAAATCTGAGACAGTCTGTATTCTGTGTACATAGACCACCCTTACCTGTACCTTTAGACAGTGAAGTTCAGCACCACTCAGTTGACTTTACGATTATCATAAGACCTGAGCTATCTGAAATGACACGCAGCACCTCAACTCTTTGACACCTTGGCACCTCCGTAAATTCGGATATTTACCTGAGTTATGATGCACAGCAAATCTCAAGGGATGGTCTGCCAACCCAGGAGTGACTGAGAGAAAAGGGACACCCCAGGAAGTAAGTAGATCTCGCACCTCAGAGCTGTAGGGATGTGTCAGAGCAGGAGTCTCAAAGAAGTGAGCCTCCCAGGATACAACTGCATTTGCCAGTTCTGCCTATGTGGATCAGGAGTGGCTAAAACAGAAGTACTGTTTAGTACTGTTTTAGTACTGTTGAAAGCAGCTTCCAGCAAGGGTAGACTGCACTCCAGCCAGTACAGAAAAGCAGCGCTAAGCATAACAGAAAAACCCCAGCACAGCACCCCCACCACCACTCTGGTTCCCTCCCTGCTCCCTACATGACTAGCTCTAACCTGGCAAAAGGAAACTACAACACATCTAAACATCTCCTGCCTCTCTTCCACTGCCCTAAAATCCCTAACAAGGCTCATCATTTGCTAGAATTCACATCTACTAGAGAAACAAATTTTTCAAGACTGGAAGGCCTGTCTCCCCAGCTTAGCCATAGACTTCAGCTAAAGCTGTGTCTGACTTGTTCACTATTGCATCCTCACAGCTAGAATGTGGTAGGTGCTGAACAAGTATTTGTTCATGATGAAGGAGTCTGAGACTCACCGTCTCACTAGGAAGAGGGCTGTGATTGGTTCAGGTGTCTTGTGAGCAATCATGGCTTGAGGACCATGAAGGAGTTGCCATCTCGCTGAAGGAGTTCCGGCCAACGTAATAAGACACGAAAAAGGAATTGGAGGTATATAAGTATTAGAAATGGGCTTCCCAGGTGGTGCTAATGGTAAAGAACCCACCTGCGGATGCCATCTCGCTGAAGGAGTTCCAGCCAACGTAATAAGACACGAAGAAGGAATTGGAGGTATATAAGTATTAGAAATGGGCTTCCCAGGTGGTGCTAATGGTAAAGAACCCACCTGCGGATGCAGGAGATGTAAGAGACACGGGTTTAATCCCTGGGTCAGGAAATCCCCTGAAGGAGGGCATGGCAACCCACTCCAGGATTCTTGCCTGGAGAGTCCCATGGACAGAGGAGCCTGGTGAGCTACAATCCACAGGGTCGTACAGTCGGACATGACTGAAGCAATTTAGCACGCTTGCACAAGTATTAGAAAGAGATGTGAAAATTAATATTTGTAGGAGATTTGGTGCTCTGCCTCAGTGATTGTTAGCCAGGGGTGATTGTGCACTCCCACCCCCTTCCCAGGGACATTTGGCAGTGACTAGAGAAGGCAATGGCACCCCACTCCAGTACTCTTGCCTGGAGAATCCCATGGATGGAGGAGCCTGGTAGGCTGCAGACCATGGGGTCGCGAAGAGTCAGAAATGACTGAGCGACTTCACTTTCACTTGTCAGTTTCATGCATTAGAGAAGGAAATGGCAACCCACTCCAGTGTTCTTTCCTGGAGAATCCCCGGGACGGGGGAGCCTGGTGGGCTGCCATCTATGGGGTCGCACAGAGTCGGACATGACTGAAGTGACTTAGCAGCAGCAGAGATATCTTTGGTTGTCAGCTGTGGGAGGGAGAGCTGTGTGCCATTAGCATCTCCCGGGTTAAGGGCAGGGATACTGCTGCTCAGCATGCTGCAGTGCATAGGACAGCCCCACACCCAGGGTGGCCTGGCCCCGCATGTCACTAATGCCGAAGCTGAGGGCACAGCATTCATTAATAACAGGAGGAGACTCACAAGCCTCAGAAGAGGGAACTCTTTCCAGTGAAGCTCAGCCCTTCCCGCAGCCCAGACGTTGTCAGATTTCAGTTAATGCCTTAGAGATACCGGTAGGAGTAAGGTCTCTCTTCCTCAGTCACAGCAAGCAGATCCTTCCAGGGTTGCATCTCGGAGGATTGCCCTGGGCTCCCAGAAAGGACCAGAGCCAGGTGGTCTGTGCCACGTGGCTGCCCCTGGGGTCTCCAAGGCTTGACCCAGCTTCTTAGGGCTAATGGTGCCTGTAGTAGGGGAGTGTGCGTGCATGGGCTGACTCTCAAACTCTCCAGCTTCTCTTCTTCTCAGAGAACCTCGGTGGCCTCTTGGGCATTTCCAGACCATTGATACCATGTCTCCTCATGTTTTTGTCCAGACGCCAGTTCTAGGGTTTCAGAACCGCTTCGCAGCATCTTTCCTGAAATGCAACCAGACTCAGCCAGCAAAGACCTGCCTGGCCGCATTCTGTTGGATATGGACAATGATACAGAAAGCACCGCCCTGTGAAGAAAGCCATGCCCCACCCTTGACCGCTTCCACCCTGGCGAGTGGAGCAGGGGCAGGCAGATGTTAATCTTCATAGACCAAACAGTGAGAAGCTTTCAGTGAAGGGGAAAAAGAAAGGCCTCACCGTGCTGGACTTGGCCTTATCACAGCCCCAGGAGAGAGCAGAGGCTGATACTTAAAGCTGGATGACCTGTGTCTTGAAGAAGTTGGCTTTTTTTACATGGGAAAGAATCATGCCAAAAAAAAATTTTTTTTTCTTTTTAAAGAGAGATACCAACAGTGGAAGGTGTATCATTGCCAAGACATGTGTTGGAAGCTTTTGTCCCTGTTGTTCACACAGGCAGCACCACCGGCAACATGGAATGAACAAAGAGCCTTGCATTAACACTCTATTTAATGAAGTACATCCATTATGCTCACCTACTTCCTGCTGCTTGGACTTTCCTTCTCATCTATCACAAGGGAGTTTCCTCTCCTTCAGACATGCTGCAGAATCATTTTGTATGAAGTATGGTCTGTGTCTCCCCGACCCCTCAGAACCACGAGCATTGGGGGTGACTGCTGGATCCGTCACCTCAGCAAACTGGATCGCCTTGTGCCTTGTTGGATTGCCAGAATGTAGACAGAAATGTACTGTTCTTTTTTTTTTTTTTTAAACAATGTAATTGCTACTTGATAAGGACCGAACGTTATTCTAGTTTCATGTTTAATTTGAATTAAATGTATTCTGTGGTTTATATGAAAACTATCATTCTTGCAGGCAAAACTGTGGATTGTGTGTGCATGTTGTCATTCGTCACTTAACTACAGAGAACTGTGGATGGGGGTCTTCCCTGACAGTCCGGTGGTTAGGAGTCTGCGCTTCCACTGTAGGAGGCGTGGGTTCCGTCCCTGGTCAGGGAAACTGAGAGATCTCACACGTCAAAAAAATTTTTTTAATTAAAAAAAAAAAAAAAAAAAAGACTTGTGGATGGGACAGCTGAAAGCCTTAACTGTGAACGTAGAAGTTTGAAAGGGTCAAGAGCAAGGTCGCAGCAGTGAGACCCGCCCCCAGGGGAACCAGAGACCTCCCAGACTGGTTCTCTCTCATCGAATGTTCCAGGGCCCGGGCTCTTCCTTTGCTCTTACCAGTCCTGATTCATTTTCTTGTCTGGAGACACTTGTCCAGCGACACTTAGGCACTTGGAGGCCAACTCTCAGTATCTCAGCCCCACAGGCTCCGTGCAGGAGGCAGAGCCATTCATTACCTTCCAGGGAAATCCCTCTTCTAGTGACTGGAAAGCACTTCTTTCCCAGGATTGAAATAACCTGGGAAGAGTGGATGGGGGATTGGAGCAAAATGAGACCGATTGGCTGGACACCTGTTGTGTTGATAGTGCCTCCCTGTGGCCCAGATTTGGCATCAGCTCTTGGGACACACGCTGCCCTGCTGGCTGCCCCAAGTGACTCCACTGATAGAATCGCTCGCCAGGCGCATCCATGACCCGACCCCTGCTCAGAAGCCACTGGACCTCCTTCCCCTATTGTTGTTGTTGTTGTTTTTCAGTTGCTCAGTCATGTCCGACTCTTTGCAACCCCATGGACTACAGCACACCAGGCTTCCCTGCCCTTCACTGTCTCCAGGAACTTGCTCAAACTCATGTCCATTGGATCAGTGATGGCCATCCAACCAGTCTCATCCTCTGTCACCCCCTTCTTCTCCTGCCTCAGTCTTTCCCAGCATCAGGGTCTTTCCCAATAAGTCAGCTCTTCAAATCAGGTGGCCAAAAACGGGGGCTTCAGCTTCAGCATCAGTTCTTCCAATGAATATTCAGGACTGATTTCCTTTAGGATGGACTGGTTTGATCTCCTTGCAGTCCAAGGGACTCCCAAGAGTCTTCTCCAGCACCATAGTTATATGAATTGACTTAAATTTAACTTGCAAAAACAATCACTTTTTTCTCTTAACTCAAAGTTTAACTCCCTGCACTTTTAAATTACATTGAAAATATGTACCTATAAACCTGTTTACCCCCTATCTTAAATATGTGTGTACTGAAGGCTCACTCTTTCCTTCCTCATACACCACCTCTGTTCTTTTTCTCTGCTCCCTCCCATCCCCATTTAGCACTAAAGCAAACCCTCTAGAGAAAGCAAAAGTCTCCTTGTATTGATATGTTGCTCCTAAGTATTGACCCCTTCTCCAAGGAGCTCAGCCATCCACAGTCAGGCATCTCTGCAGACCTTGGAGACGCTTCTTCCAGGATGCCTGAACTCACACTCCAGAGGGAGCTGGGATGCGGTGCTTGCCCAAGAGATGGTGTGGGTGCCTGGGGAGGAGGAAGGGCCATGGCAAACATTCTCCCCAGAATGTATGCTGAGGTTTGTTACTTGAACAAAATGGTTCTGAAACACAGCAAACCCTACCCTCTTTACTTTAGGAACAGTGTTCCTGTTTCACCCTCCTGTTGTCTGTAGCTATCACCCAACCAGAGCAGCTCCCACCTAAAGAAGAATGAAGCTTGCTTGCCCTGTATGTGTGTCAGCAGCCACTGTCCATCTTCCTGGATGGGCGAGGGAGGTGTGGGATGTGGTGGCTCAGCCCATAGTCAAAGCTGTCATTGCATCACCACGGGAGCACCTGCAAGGTGCCACAGAGACAGAATCACCCCTGCATGGGGGGCAGGGGTCGCCACGTGGCTGTCACCTTGCCCGGGGTACTACACATGACAAGAGTCTCTTCACCATACCCACCATCAGAGAGGGAGAGAGGTCTGTAATCCAAACTCACATGGCCTTCCCTGACCATCAAGGAAGGTGCTGGGATCTGCCCTTCAGACTGTTCCCTTCCCTTCTCCATACAACCACTCCTCATGGCAGCGTCAGTCCTGGGTGCTCAGGCCTTCTGTTCCTGCTTCCCTGCCCACAGCGACACCAGAGTCAAGGACCTGGGCCTCTCACCAAGTACCTTGCAGGCAGCACCCATCTGCCTGTTCTAGGTCTAGCCGTTTGGAGGCTACAGGGGGTCAGGGTGTCCTCTGGTTGCCTTGATTGTACTGGGTTCTACCCTGTGAATTCCCTACAGGTCAGACTGAATCCCTGAACCTCTTTAATACCCTGGTTCCCTTGGGGGCTCCACGGAGCCCCTTTGTCCCCTTCTTGGGGCTTCAGCTTCTAGTACTGTCCTAAGCCCAGTGAATCCTTAAAGTGCTCATACTTGCAGGACTTAAGACAACCTCTTTTTCTAGTTTCTCTACCTGTGGTCTAGTCCCACAATTCTGCCCCCTGCACCATGAGCCTGTTGGTCTGAGTGCATTTCAGAGCCCTAAGTAGTCTCTGACTCACAGTATAGGGTCTTGCATGAGACCGGGCGGCACACCACTTACAGATATTTCTAGACCAAAGGCATCCACTTTGCTAATAGCCTAGTGATGGAGCTGAAGATAAAGAAAGTCCTGTGGACATGGCAAAGCCACCGGCTCTGATGCAACCAAAAGGCAAAAAGTGGTTCAAACTGCCTGAGCCGCCAACTTAGGGAAAAGGCATGACGTGGTGCAGAGTTGAGGCACCGTCTCTGGCATCACTTTTAGAGGTGTCTCTGCAGTTCACTCTCCCATTAACCCATCTCCATCACTGAGGCCTTTCTGCATTTCTTGCCCTGGTGCCCTCACCACAAATTCTCTCCCCCACCACCGCGCCTTTATTTTTTTTTTATTGTTTTTTGCCTAAACTTTGTAGGGTTTGTTACTTGCAAGCAAATGACTTCTACTTGATAACACTCTTCAAAAGAGAGTGTATCATCACTACATGCTATAATATAATCAGAGACGATATCTCATCACCCCGGCCAACAGAGGCTGTCCTTTTCTGCTCACTCTCCAGCACGTGACTGTACAGACCCCTGGCAACTCCACAGGCAAACTCTCCCCACATCACCCCACCTTTCATATCCACACAGGTATCCATAAATGGTACACACTGTCAGTTATCGCTGAGCAACACATGACCACAAACTTAAAGCAGCTTAGAACAATGCACATTTATTATCTCATTGTTTCTGTGGGTCAGAAGTCCAGGCAGAACTTAGCTGGCCCCTCTGCCTGGGTCTCACAAGGCTGAAGTGAAGGGTCAGATGGGTCTGGGGTCTTATCTGGAGGTCCGACTGGGGCAGGACCCACTCCTAAGCTCCCTCAGGATGTTGTCAGAAGTCATGTGCTTGTGCTTGTAGGACCGCAAGGTCTGGGAGCCTGTGCTTCTTGCTGACCGTAATCTAAGTGCTGCCCGCAGTTCCCAATCATATGGGCTTCCGCAGGGAGGCTGCTACTTCAAGTCAACAAGGAGACCCCTAGAGTGAAGTCTGCTGGCAAGACAGTGTCTGCGTGCTGTAATACAATCACAGACGGCATCTCATCACCCCTGCCATATTGTGTTGGTTAGAAGCCAGTCACAGGCTCTGTCCACACTCAAGGGGAGGGAATTACACAAGAGCAAGACACCAGGAGGTGGGGATCACTGAGGGTCACCTTGGGGTCTACCCATCACCTACGTCAAAATGTCACCTATGACCCATCAGGATATACTTGAGCCAAATATATTTTGAGAAGAACAAAAACAAAAATTCATCAGAGTTCTGTTTTTACCTTCTATATTTGTATTTGAATGCAGTTTTCATACATATCAATAAATTATATTTGGATGACCCAAAGTGTTTTTCATGTTATTTCATGGTAGAAACAGCATTCTTGCTTTCACCTAAGGATGTTTAGAATTGAAGCTGTGTCTTATAGTGATTTCTATGTCTTCTTTAGGTGAATACCATGGGCTTACTCTTCCATACACTGATCTAGACCCTGGGGAACCAAGCTAAGCCACACAAACGTGGTCTTGGCCTGCAGGAAGCTTGCAAACAGATACCTGGAAGCAAGGAGAGGCTGGGGGATGGGGAGGGGTGGACCATGGAAACATGTGGGAGGAAGGTCCCTGTTGGTAGAGAGAGGAGTGGAGAACTGGGCTCTCCAGGTGCTAGGATGGCCTGTGAGGTGAGAGATAGCACAGAAGGTGGGGGGGTGGGGGGGGGGAGCCACTGGCAAGGAGTGAGCCTGGTGAAGGAAGCAGGAGCTGGAGTGTGAAGGGTGTGAAGGGCCTTAGAGTCAACCAGGGAGCAGCGGGCTGTGGATGGAGGAGCGGAGTGACTGTGGGATTTGTACTTTAGATCCTTGTGGCTGTGGTGCTTGTTTTAGGGGAACAGCATTGTGGTGAGTCAAGCAGAAAGGCCCAAGCTAAGGCAGAACTTGGGACATGCAGCCAATCCCCTGATTTTCTTATGGCACAAGATTCCAGGGCACCAACTCAGGTCTGTTTCCCAGAGATCATAGAGAGGTGCAAACTTCACAGTGAGAAAACCTTTGGGGACCAGCTATTTCTTCACCCAAAGCCATCAACAGTGAAAAGCAGGAGACAGAAGGCAGGTCCCCTTCCTCATGCTTGGAAGATGAGCTGGGGAAGAGTACACCCAGCCCAGGAGATGTGTCTCTTGGAGGGCTGGGAGTCTCTGCTTGTCTCACCTTTTGGGTTTGGCTGTTGATGTTACATGATGGACAGAAAGAGTAAGTGACTGCCTTTTGAGACAAGGAAGCCTTTACTCCTCTCTCTTTTTCCAGCTTCTAACCTTCATTCCCTTGTAAGAAGGGCTAGGGACTTCCCTGGTGGTCCAGTGGTTGCGAATCCACCTTGTAATACAGGGGACTCGGATCTGATCCCTGGTCGGGAAACTAAGCTCCCACGTGCCACGGAGCAACTAATCCCCTGTGCCGCAACTACTGAGCCTGCGAACCACAAACCAGAGAGTTCATGCACCTCAAGGAAAGATCCCACTTGGTGGAATGAAGATCCCACCTGCTGAAACTAAGATCCAATGCCATAAACAAATAGATAGATAAAAATAAATAAAACAAGGGCTGAATATTACGTTGAAGATGGCCCATTAACAGCTTTGACGCCTAGTGGTAAACAAACAAAGCTTTATTATTTTTTTCTCCTTCATTAAAAAAATCAGAACATTGATAACAAATGAGAGCTCAGACCCCTGGGTTCACCCCCACGTTAAGCAAAGTAGCCCCAGAGAAAGATGGCACAGCTGATGCAAATGATGAGGTTGAGGTCCAGAAGGGTTTTCACCAAGGGGTTTTCTTCCAGGGAAACTATGATCGGGTCCACTCTGCTCGGTGCCTGCTCCTTGCCCTTGTTCTCCACACCACAGAGCCACAAGATGGCTTTCACCACTTTGGACCGCTTTGTGGTCGTGTCGCCTAAAAAGAACACAACAGATAAAGGTCATAAGGGTGAGCTGTGTCTCCCGGACAAGAGGGAAGAGAGTCTCTCCCGGTATGTTTCAGACACTGTGATAAAAACTTCATGTTCCTCTTCTGGAAGGTATTTGTTAATACCTCAATCCTGGAAGACTTGAATTCTGAAAGGTTGGTGTTTTCAGACTTTTCATGATGTTTAGGTGCAGAATTTCAGATGAATTTCAGCCTCTTAGATAGAGGCTCAGACTAACTTGAGTGAAGCACAGAGTGGGTCAGCAGAGGCAGAGATGGGTTTAGGACCTGCTTGATCTGACTCCCTCTCTGTGTGCGGCACCACCTGCCAGAGGCTGAAGGGAGACAGGCACTCTTGCAGGGAACTCTGTCTCCACTCAGAGCTGGGGCTGTGAAATCAACTGCGGATGGAGCCAGGCAGGTGGCCTATGGGAGTCAGAGGAGCTGATTTGCTTCTTACACACATCACCTCTACCAAGGAACATTCTCTCTCATGTTTCCTGAAGCACATGGCCTTCTGCATCTATCCTTGCGTTTCCCACTATAGGATGCCATGGGTTCATAGCCACAATTATTTTTTTAAGCCATTTGCTATTGTTTAGTCATCAAGTCATGTCCCACTCTTTACGACCCCATAGACTGTAGCCTTCCAGGCTCCTCTGTCCTTGGGATTTCCCAGGCAAGAATACTGGAGTGGGTAGCCATTTCCTCCTCCAGGGGATCTTCCTGACCCAGGGATTGAACCTGAGTCTCCTGCATTGGCAGGCAGATTCTTTACCACTGAGCCACCAGGGAAGGTCCTTTAAAAGCCATGTGTGATGATTAATGACAACTGCAGCCTTGGGGTCATGTAGGCAGAAGGGACTGCTGGGGACTTTGACTAACTGTATATCCCAGGTCTAAGGACCAGCTGCTTCCCACCTCCAGGCAACTTTTGCCAGGTAGGCATATGGGCTCCATGCTGCCAGATCTTCTAGTTATTCAAAAGAAGGTGGAAATCTGAAATGTTATGAAATCTCCCTACTTTTAAATAACTCACATTAAAAGAGTAGGTGGCCTAAACCAAAATATGTCTGCAAGCTGAGAGTTGAAAACCAGCAATTTAGAGCATACCAGCAGTAACCCCCGCCTACCACGTGGGGTTTCACGAGGATCAAATGAACTGTGTTTTAGTAGGCACTCAACAAACGTTGGCTCTCATTGCCCACCTGGAGCATCTGTCGAAAGTTCCTAACACTTTCAGTGGCCAGAGAGTGAGGGAAGACCAGACTCTGGGAATGAGGAGATGCTAAAATGTCAAGTATGCCCCTTTACTTGCTAGTGATATGATAGAAAAATTTCCACTTAAACATATAATGCTTCTTAAGGTTCCTACTGTAACCTAGGAAAAAGGCAACTCACAGCTGTGGGTTTTGGACATGTTTTCTTGAACCATCTCGAACTGGATGTTGGTGCTGCTGGCCTCTGGAGTCCCGTTTTGAGAAAGGGTAAGAGGGGGGGCAATGGCTGATGGCACCTGTTCCTTCTGGACCACAGGGTCGTGGCGAGTAGACCAGGTCAAGCGACTGACCTATGGAGCAGAGAGGAATTGTGAGATGGGGGTGGGTGGTGACCTTCATCCCTTTCTCCTGCCTCCTTCCAACCCCAGGCTCAGCCTTCATGTCCAAGTCTCTTCCAGTCTTGCCCTCCCACTCCACCTTCCAACAAGCTTCAGCTCCCTGCAGTCTTCAGAATCAATGGACGTTTCCCCCACTCATTCCCCATCTTTCTTCGAAAGCCCCAAATCTCTTGTGGGGATCTCACCCTCCCTCATTCTAATAAGAGCTTAACCCCAGCCCAGGGGTGTGTGGGACCCAGCGACGAGCATTCGGCTCACCCATTTCTCTGGCCACTGCAAGTGGGTTGGTTCATGACTGACCATGTGTCTTGGGCTGACTCCATCAATGGGCATGAGCAGCTTCACTGGAAATGCTGGGACTGAAATGCTTATGCTTTTGCCTAATGAGACTAAGAGAGGAGGTATCCTAGAAGCTGCTGACCCCATTAGGGGCTGGAGAATAGGAATAGAGGCGAGAAGGGACTTCCCTGGGGGTCCAGTGGTTAAAAGTCCACCTTCCAATGCAGGAGACCCGGGTCAGGTAACCAAGATCCTGCATGCAATGGAGCAACTAAGCCCTCACACCGCAACTACTGAACCTGTGCACCCTGGAGCCCACGAGCCCCAACGAGAGAAGACGGTGTGCCATAACACAGACCCAGTGCAGCCAAAATAAATAATAAATTAAAAAAAAAAAAAAAGGTGACCAACGGATTCAGATGGTCTTTTCTGAAATCAAGTTCCTCCAAAGACCAAACCCTGGACTTTTCAGCTTTTTAAAAATCAGTCCTGGTTTTCTGTCTCTAGCAGTAAAGGGTCTCAATGGCTATAGGGTCAAACCCCAAAGTACCATTTCCTTGGAGGGCGGCTCTGTGAACCAGCTCACGGCACACACAGTGATCAGGGTGACCGAGGACAGGATCATAGAGAAGTAGAGGTAGTGGACGTCCTTCACCACGGCTGGGCGCTCGTCCAGCTGGTCACAGCGAGGCTGCGTGTAGATGAAGTCCAGGATCAGCCGAACCAAGCCTAGGAGGAGGCCTAAGACCAGACCGAAGAAGGCACCCTGCAGAGCAGAGCAAAGCAAAGCTGTCTTAGACACACGCCTCGAGAAAGCTCAGCAAGCCCTCTCCAGAGCTGGTCTCTACCATGACAGTCACTGTACGGGCCAGTGATTCAAAAAGGGTGGGAGCTACTTATCTGCTTATCTTTTACATACAATTGATCCATTACATAAAATTCCCTGTTAATTCAGCTTCCCTTTTGAAAGACAAAAATGCATCAAAGTAGAAGCTTCATTGCTTGTGTTTTCAAAAGCCAGGTAACATCCTCCCTGGATCTTTCTCCCCAAAGCTTATCACCACCGCCCCCCCAACAATGACACCTGACATCCACGTGTCCCCACTCCAAGTCCCTCCTCTCCCTTCCAATGGACTGAAGGGCTGATCCAGAGCTACCTTTTCATTGGCCCGCTTCCAGAAACATCCCATGATGAAGACCACAGCCACAGGTGGCTGTAGGTAGGAACTGATGGACTGGATGTAGATGAAGAGCTGGCCGCCCTGGCTGGCCTGGACCACAGGGATCCAGAGGATGGAGACCAACACCAGAAGCAACACAAACACCCTGGTTGGATGAGAGACACACACCCCCCTCATTAGTTTTGTCCTCCCTGGATACTTCTCTTTTTTTATAGTTTTTTGGAGGTAGAATTTATACAAGATTCACCCATTGTAAGTGTGCAATCAAGTAATTTTGGTAAATTTATAGGCATGTAACCAACATCACAATCAAGCTTTTGAATCTACATCACTCCAAAAACATCCCCTCATGCCCATTTACAGTTTATTCTTGTTTCCAACCTAAAGAAGCACTTCTCTCTGCTTCTATCTCTATGAAAGAAAATGAAAGTGTTAGTCCCTCAGTCATGTCTGATTCTTTGTGATCCTATGGACTGTACCCACCAGGCTCCTCTGTCCCTGGGGTTTCCCAGGCAAGAATGCTGAAATGGGTTGTCATGCCCTCCTCCAGGGGATCTTCCTGACCCAGGAATCAAACCCAGGTCTCCTGCATTGCAGGCAGATTCTTTTCCATCTGAGTCACCAGGGAAGCCCCCTGGGGGCTTCTATATCTATAGCCTTGCTTTTCTGGACATGTCACATAAATGGTATACAATATATACAATACATGGTCTTTTGCAGTTGGCTTCTTTCATTTAGCATGTTTTAAAGTTCATCAGATATCATGTATCAGTATTTCATTCCTTTATATTGTTGAAAACATTCCATTGAGTGGATATGCCATTGTGTAACTATTGTTGAAAACATTCCATTGAGTAGATACGCCGTTGTGTAACATTATCTATCCTTCACCCATAAGTGGACATTTAGATCGCTTCTACTTTGTGGCTCTTGTAAAAACTGATGCTATGAACACTGGTATACATGTCTTTGTGCAGACATATGATTTTATTTCTAGGAATGCAGTTGCTAGGTCATATGGTAAGTTTATATTTAACTTTTTAAGAAAATGCCAAACTGTTTTGAACAGTTGAACCATTATATATTAACACCTGCAATTCGCAAGAAGTCCAACTTCTCTGCCTCCCTATCTGCTGTTCAATTATAGCCATACTAGTGGGTGTACAGTGGTATCTTGAAGTCATTTTCAATCTTTGTGAAAATTAGATTATACAAAATTAGATTAGAAAATAGATTACAATCTCATTTTGAAGATTGTTCTAGATTACAAGTCCTTTGTCAAATATTTGGCTTGCCAATAGTTTCTCCCAATCTGTGACTCATCTTCTCATTTGCTTTCTTTCCTTTCTTTTCCTTTTTTATTTTCTTGGCTACCCTGCATGGCATGTGAGATCTTAGTTCCCTGAGAGATCGAACTTAAGCCCCTTGCATTGGAAGCTTGGAGTCTTAACCACTGGACCACCCAAGTCTCCTTCTCATTTTCTTTTGAAGTGAAAAAGTTTTGGGTTTTGATGAGATCTAATTTAGCTCTCTAGGCTGAGCGCCGAAGAACTGATGCTTTTGAACTGTGGTGTTGGAGAAGACTCTTGAGTGTCCCTTGGACTGCAAGGAGATCCAACCAGTCCATTCTGAAGGAGATCAACCCTGGGATTTCTTTGGAAGTTTCATGCTAAAGCTGAAACTCCAGTACTTTGGCCACCTCATGCGAAGAGTTGACTCATTGGAAAAGACTCTGATGCTGGGAGGGAATGAGGGCAGGAGGAGCAGGGGACGACAGAGGATGAGATGGCTGGATGGCATCACTGACTCGATGGACGTGAGTCTGAGTGAACTCCGGGAGTTGGTGATGGACAGGGAGGCCTGGCATTTTGCGATTCATGGGGTCGCAAAGAGTCGGACACGACTGAGCGACTGAACTGAACTGAATTTAGCTCTCTTTCTTTTTTTTTTTTAACGGAATATGCTTCTGATGTCACAGTTAGTGGCTCAGTCATATCCGACTCTTTGAAACCCCATGGACTGTAGCCCACCAGGGCCCTCTGTCCATGGAATTCTCCAGGCAAGAATACTGGAGCAGATTGCCATTTCCTTCTCCAGGGGATCTTTCCGACCCAGGGATCGAACCCTGGTCTCCTGCATTGCAGGTGGATTCTTCACCATCTGAGATACCAGAGAAGCCTTTTGTTGTCATACCTTTCCCTCAACCATGGCTGAGACAGCCCTAGGAATGCACCTTCTGGAGAAGCAGAGCCCCGAGATGCTTGTTAGCATACATTTTGCATAAAATGTGCATGCCACTCACTTCACTCATTTTCATTCCCTGCATTACGCTTCAGGAGTTGGCAGAAGACTTGGTAGAGAAACCTTCCCCCAAACCTCCAGAACACCCTCTTTGCTTTTACCTGGCTATCTCCTATTGACCCCTCAAATCCCAACCCAAGTTAGAGACTTTCCTCTGAAGCCCTAGTTCTCCTGGCTCATCTGTCATAATATTCATTGCAGTTAAAACCAGCTGTTTACTTCTGCTTTTCTTCTTCTAGCTCCAAGAAAGCAAAATGAGTCTTTTCTTCTCCCTGCTATGTGCCCAGCACCTGGCACATAGGAGGTGCTCTTGAATGAATGAATGCCTTACTCATCCCCAGGGTCCTGGGGTCCTTCAGCTTGGCCATCAGAGCGGGGCTGAGCCAACCAGGAGAAGTCACTGTTTGGACTTTCCCTTTGAATAGCTCAGCTTTTTCCTCCCTGAGTTATCCTGACTTTTCAGACTCTTGCCTGGCTCTACCCAATAAGACTGTGAAGTGAAAGAAAGTGAAGTCACTCAGTCGTGTCCGACTCCTTACCACCCCATGGACTGTAGCCTACCAGGCTCCTCCGTCCCTGGGATCTTCCAGGCAAGAGTAACTGGAGTGGCTTGCTGTTGCCTTCTCCAGGGGATCTTCCTGACCCAGGGATCAAACCCAGGTCGCCCACATTGTAGGCAGATGCTTTACCATCTGAGCCAGCAGAGTAAGACCGTACCTGCCCACAATCATGAGCTCCTTCTCAGATGCCCGAGGCCGGAGATGGTTCCAGAGGTCCATGGTGAAGATGGTGCTGGCACTGTTAAAGATGGAGGTGAGGGAAGACGTGAGCGCCGCCACCATCACAGCCATCATGAGCCCGCGGAGCCCTGGGGGCAGAAGGGAGCTCTATGGGCCTTGGGCTTTTTTCTGCCTTCACTGTTGACCCCATTGCCCAGGTCTGTGGCTAACTGGTCCTGAGAGGTTCAACACTGAGAAGGCAGAACTCAGGGCTGGGAGCCGAGAGGAGGGACACAGAGGTGGGTGGGACACAGCCCGCTGTGTAGCCAGGGCCTGAGCTTCTACTGGGAGCCCTCGCATCTTGTCCCCCACCTCGGATCGGAGCCCAGCCAGGGTCCTCCTTTCTCGGGGGGACTCAGCTGAAGGGTGATGGATCATTACCTGTAGGCAAGAGTTCCAGCACAAGTTTGGGATACGCGATGTCAGAGCAGCCGGCGGGGTTGCTACAGACCTTCCGGCAGATTTCTGGGTCCGCACAAGCCACTTCGTCTGTGGAGGAAACAAGCCCAGAGATGGCTAGATGGACCCTCAGAGCCCCAGGCCTGGCCAAAACACAGCCCGGCACTGGACAGCACCAGGAGACAGGCTTACTGCATATAAGTGTAGAGCTCAATGAAATAAAAAGGACCCTGGACTTGATTAAGTGGTAAAGAATCTGCCTGCTTCCCAGTGGTAAAGAATCTGCCTGCCAATGCAAGAGACACGGGATCGATCCCTAGGTCAGGAAGATCCCCTGGAGGAGGAGATGGCAACCCACTCCAGTATTTTTGACTGGGAAACCCCATGAACAGAGAAGCCTGGCGGGCTACAGTCCATGGGGTTGCAATAAGTCAGACATGATTTAGCGACTAAACAGCAGACTTGATAAACCATGGCCTTCTCACTTAACCATCCTGGACCTCAGTTGCTGTATCTGTGAAATGGGACAGTAACGGAACTTTACTTCATAAGATTCTAGCGAGGACTGAGACGGTACACGTTAACACACTCAGCACAGAGACTGAGACATGGGAAGTACTGAGCTCATTTCAACTGCTTTTATTGTAACCTCAATAAAGCTGACACCTCACGACCAGTCTCGGCACAGTGTTCTACATCAGGTTCCTTAACTCCCTAAAAAGGACACAAGCAGTTCACCTCTTTACCTAAATTTATTGGAAGTGCAAAGGAGAATGCCATCATTTGACACATGGCAAATATTTTTTAAATTCCTCTTTTCCCCATCTCCTTCCCAATAGCATATATAGTTCAACAGCTGTTCCTCATTTTAGACTCATAAAAACTTTACCCACTCGGAAGTTTTCTCGCCTCCTCTTTCTCCATTTCTGTATCCTTTCCTCTCCCAAGCAGCATTCTGATTTTCTAATGTAAACCCACCCAGAATTCCTGGCACCTCTAGTTCTTCATTTCTACCTGTTATCGTGATGAACACATCCAAAGCATACGTGCATAGACCTCTTGCTTACAAGATAGAAAGAGATTAAAAAAAAAATTATACTAATGTGTAGTACTGATAGGGACAGAGTAAAAGGGACAAAGTAGATGATTAAATAGTTAATCCCACTAGGGGATTGTATGTAAAAAAATACATATATAGGGGAGCCTTGTAAGTTAATGATTACTCAAGGGAGCAGGTTTGCTCAACCACAAAACCAAGCAGGCTGGCTTAGCAACAAAACCGTGCAACAGAAGCACAGGACTGCCACTAAACCATGAAACAATGGTGGCACAAGGCCCACAGCCTGCCCAGTGAGCTCAGCAAGTTACTGATTCCTAAGACACGCTCTCTGCACATATGAAAACCAATAATTTGTGGACCTAGCCTGACCCTGCAGGGACGAGAAAAGTCCCCTGCGCAACCTGGAGAAGGAGCTGATGTTGGAAGCAAGAAAGACAGGCAAGAAAGTCTACTGAAGAAACACAAAGAAGTTCCTCTCACACCCCCTACTTTTCCTTTGATTATGAAACTGTAGCCCAGTAAGTTCTCAGGGCATGGCACCCCCTCGCCCACCTGCTTGTAAGACTTCCAACTGTTCTATTCTAAGAAATCACTTCTTATCCATCACTTTGCTTCTCACAGAATTCTTTCTGTGCTGAGACATAAAGGACTGTGGTACCGGGAGCTCTTTGGAGCCCCCCTGAAAGGCCACTAAACGATTTCAGTGCAGACTATCTGCTCAATACACTTTTGTTGGGAAGAGGCTCGCTATCTCATTATTAGTGTTACCTTCAGAGAGGGGAAGGGACCTGATTATAATCACCCAGCAAGGTCATGATGGAGACAGGTATTGCAACTCCCAATCCAAAGTTTCAGAAAAGGCCCAGAGTATAGGTAGTTTCAGTGGTCTGGCACATGTTTCTTGTTACTTTCTGTCTTCCTCAGCTCCTCATATCTGAGCTGAGCTATGCTCCTCACCACCGTCTCCATGCCAAAACATCACCACTCACCCCTGCTGGACCACTTACAAATCCTAATATCTCTTTTGCCAGCTGGATCTATTAATAGGGTTAACTCCCATACACAACTCCCAGACCCTCCCTCTGTGTTTCTTCCTCATTCTGATGGGTAACACTGCCTTCCAGACCACCTCTGATGGCAAGTGACAACTACCCCCAAGACTCAGTTTAGGGATGGGCTTGGAGCCTATCGCTGCCCACGCCCATCTCCTCGCAGGTTCTGATGCAATAACAATTTCATAATGAACGTGTAATTGAGGCCTCGAATTCACAAGTGGCCTCGAACACAGATGCTTGACAGGGTTACAGCACGCAGGTAGCCAGGTATGAGCAGGGAAATGGGGGCAGAGGCCAGGTGGCAGGATATCTTGTAAACATCTTGTAAATGTCTTGTAAACAGTGAGGCAGATGAAGGAAAGCAGGAAACTCCATACTGACAGGAAATGACATATTGTAGGTGATAAGGGTTCAGGTAACAAAGAAAGCTGGGGAAAGGCGGGAATCTCCTGCCTCCAAAGGCAACCTTTTGCTTAGTATGTTCTTATTACAATAAAATTGGCCTTACAGATAAGAAGCCCCCACCATGCACTGATGCCATGACACTTCTGATTTCAGCTAAATAGGGACAAAAATCCCTCCTCCCCTCGGGAAAATGGAACTGGGGTTAAAACCAGGGAGTACAAACTCCAAACTCCTCCTTCCTCAGGCAATATTCTACCTCTTCATTTGTATGAAGACCCTCTACACCGAGGATAAAGAATCCCAGGGTGGCGGCTCCTCACCTGTCTGCCCACTGTCCCTGTTGCTTAAATAAACTCTCACTTTATCTTCCCAACCTCTCTGCTTTGTCTCTGAAATCTTTTGGGACAAAGAAAGAACCTTAAATTCACTGGCATCAATGTTATCTCCAGATGAGGTTGTATGCCTGGTCTTTATAATTTTATCTGGGTTAAAACTATTAGTTTAATAAATGTGAACATTTAAAGTACATCACAACTTTAAAACCTAGTACTGTTGGTTCTTTTCTTTAAAATTTTTTATTGAAGTATGGTTGTATAATACAGAAGCTTACAATGTTTCAGGTATACAGCAAGTGATTCAGTTATATTTGTATATATATATATATATATATACACATACACACACGTATATTCTTTTTGAGATTCTTTCCTTTATTGATTATTAGAAAATATTGACTATAGTTCCCTGTAGGTCCTTGGTGTTTATCTATAGTAGTGTGTATCTATTAATCCCAAATCCCTAATTCATCCCTCCCTGCCCTCTAATATTTTTTATTGTTCTTTTTGCCATGCTGCACAGCTTGCAAGATTTTAGTTCCCCGACCAGGGACAGAACCTGGGTCCCCTGCAGTGGAAGCACAGAGTCCTAATCACTGGATTGCCAGGAAGATCCCAATTCTTCATTTTCTTTTTTAAGGTAGTATAAGACCTAAGAAATGGAAATCACCCCAGACCGCTTCATCCATGAGGAAGCCCAAGAACTAACTGGTCTTTGTAAAATTTCTCCACTCACAGCTATGTTTTCTCAAAGCCGGGACCCTCCCCTCCACTTACATCCATGAGTGAGAAAGGGTACTGTGTCCACAATTAATAAAACTAATAACAGGGGACTTCCCTGGTGGTCCAGTGGCTAAGACGCCACGCTCACAAAACAGGGGGCCCAGGTTCAATCCCTGGTTGCAGAACTAGATCTCACAGCCCACAGCTAAGCGTTGGCATGTTGCAACAAAAATCAAAGACGCCATAATTAAGACCCAGCGCAGCCAAATAAATAAATAAATGTATTTTAAAATAATAATAATAACAATTGCTATGGAACAAAAGTAGATGCCTCCAGAACTCTGATTCAGTTTAGACAAAATTCAGATAGCAGACCAAAAATGATATTTGACAGGAAGTACTGAGAAGGAACAATCTTTTTGAGAAAAATGCTTTTGAGAGGTCAAAGTTCTTGGCTTGGTTACAATTTGTCTGAGGAAGTTTTGGAGAAGGTTAGAAAATAGTTACATTCCTGTGGCCAGAAGGCTGTAGGGAGCCTCACAGGTGGGGCAAAGATCTTGTTTACATTCACATGTTATGAGTTCAAACTCTCACCATCCAAAAACTCCTGTCTTCAAGGGATACCAAGAAGGAGCAAGACTCCCCCTGAAATAATTCATTTAACAACCAAGTTTTTGTTTAACCCTCTAGGAATGCAAGCTTCAACCATGAAACATGTGACACAAAGTTTATAATGCATGTTTAGGGCAGAAAATTATGTTTGTTCATTCGGGCTGAAAAATATGTTCGTCACAAGGAAACTATTTGGCTCAGCTTAAGTTATAAATGAAATCGACAGCCTTGCGATCGTTAACCCACCATTCACTAATATCTGCTCACGTGTCTTGGGTAAATTAATCAACCATTTCATACATTGAGTGGATTCCCTTGTCAGATCCTATGATGCTTGAAATAAAGGATGGCTCTAGCAGAGTCCAATCCAAACACAGCACCAAAACTCCTTCTTCCAAAATGCCAGCATTCATAGAAGATGTACTGTGATGCAGATGCTGCAAATTAACATTCTACACATACCTTCTCATGTAATTTTCATAACTCTGTGGGGAAGACATTGCTATCAGACCAATTTTTAAAATATTTATTTATTTATTTGGCTGTCCCAGGTCTTAATTGTGGCACGTAGCATCTTCATTGTGCCATGGGGTTGCGGTGCATGGATTCTAATTGTGGTAGGGGGCCTCCGTTGCTCCATGGCATGTGGGATCTTAGTTCCCCGAACAGGGATCGAACCTGCATTGCAAGGCAGATTCTTAACCACTGCACCACCAGGGAAGTCCCTATTACACCTATTTTAAAGACAAGCAAATTGAGACCCACAGAGGCTAAATAACATCCCCAAATCATCAACCTAGGACTCAAAACCTTAGTTTATTCCAAAGCTTAAGTGGAGATGATTGGCTTTGTAAACAGGTACGTTTCTAGACTCTTGTGTTTCATTGTTTTGAGGGTCATTTTGCTTCTTTTTTGGTTTCTACCAGTGTTTCTTAATGAGTGGGTATTATTTTTCAGATGGACTAAATGGAAGAGGATGTTGTCCAGGCTCATGAGAACCCAGGATCAGAGCATCCTTTGAGGCAGTGCTGGACCCATCTGAAGATTCAGTAGGGAGCTGCTGGAGCTGAGATGGAGAGAAGAGTGGAAATGCGTAGGAACATTGGCTTGGCCTGGCCCCTGGCCCTTTAGACCAGGGATTCTCCACCTTCCGTTGGGCCCCATTCCCAGAGACCTGGATTCGATAGGTCTTGGATGGGGTCAGAAAAGTTTGCCTTTCTAGCAAGTTCCAAGGCAACTCTGATGCTGCTAGACTGGGGACCACACTTTGAGAAGCTCTGATCAAGACCTTCAAACCCACTGTGCCCACTTCACCATCTCCACCCTGCCTCACTCTCTCCAATTCATTTCTCACTTATTGCTGGTACCATAGGCTAGAGTGTTTTGATATCTATTTTCTTTTACTTTTTCATGAGTACCAGACTCATCTGAGATGTTACAACTCCCTAGGATCATGGAATGTGGCATTATGTTTCATTTAATAATCATCACTGATTGGCTGACTGCTATGAGTCAGGATCAGGGTCTTGTTATTGGTCTTCCAGATATAGATCCAAAGCTTAAGATGTGATTTCCTGAGAGAGACAGTAGCATGATTAAGAGGCAGGTTTTGGAAGCAGATGCACCTGTCTGCAGGTACAGGTATATAGATCACCAGTTCCTGACATCACAATGACTCCCAATCACATTTTCCACTCCTAGGCCTGTTTAATCCCTATGCTGAAAACCTCATTCCTCTACCAAGTTTTTTTTTATAGATAAGGCAAATACTTTAGAGGTTTGATACCCCAGTTTTGTTAAGAAAAGTACCCTGCCAAGGGTTCTATGCTTCCCTTGTGGCATATTAAAAAGCAGCGATATTATTTTGCCAACAGAGGTCCAACTAGTCAGAGCTATGGTTTTCCCAGTAGTCACGTATGAATGTGAGAGTTGGACTATAAAGAAAGCTGAGGGCCAAAGAATTGATGCTTTTAAACTGTGGTATTGGAGAAGACTCTTGAGAGTCCCTTGGACTGCAAGATCAAACCAGTCAATTCTAAAGGAAATCAGTTCTGAATATTCATTGGAAGGATTGATGATGAAGCTGAAATTCCAATACTTTGGCCACCTGATGGGAAGAAACGACTCATTGGAAAAGACCCTGATGCTGGGAAAGATTGAAGACAGAAGGAGAAGATTGAAGGCAAGACAGAGGATGAGATGGCTGGATGGCATCACCGACTCAATGGACATGAGTTTGAGCAAGCTCCAGGAGTTGGTGATGGACGGGAAGGCCTGGCGTGCTGCAGTCCATGGGGTCACAAAGAGTCAGGCACGACTGAGCGACTGAACTGAACTGAACTGAAGGGTTCCATTGGGCTGAAGTTGCCAAACCACTGAAGTGTGAGGGGCGCCCTCACATGAGATTTCAGGGAGCTGACATCTGGGACAAGATTTAGCCTGCTTTGTGGTTTTAAAATATATATGTACAGTGAGGGACTTCCCTGGTGCCCCAGTGGCTACAACTCCACGCTCCCAATGCAGGGGACCTGGGTTCAATCCCTAGTAAGGGATCTAGACCCCACAGGCTACAACCAAGTGTTCACATGCCTCAACAAAGATCAAAGCTCTCAAGTGCTTACAACTAAGGCCTGGTGCAGTCAACTAAATAACTAAAATATACAGTTGAAGTAAAGCCCTGGATAGGTCTCCACTCTGTCTGCCCTGGGACATCTATAGGACATGCCCATTGAACCAACATTGGGAGACAGCACAGAGTCAGTAGATGCTGGAATGGAGATGCCTCAGTGGAATCTCAAGGACGGGACACCAGTCTCATTCTCATGGGGCAGTTGGTAATATGTTTAGAACACTTTACTGGGTCTGTGACTCACACACAAAATCTCTCCTCCCAGCTGTCTTCTTACCTGGAAAGAGGACACGGCTGACCATACCCGGGAACACCATGATGAAAAGGGGTAGCACCTTCAGGTATGCGGCCAACAGAGAGCCTCCTTTGGCGTGGGACAGGTTCTTGGCAGCCAGAGTCCGCTGAACAATCACCTGGAGACAGAGGGGTGGTTGGAAGTTGAGAGGACTTTCTCTGGTAGGCATAGTAGACTCAGGAGCCTAGTGGATCTAGCTCCTCCAAAGAAGCATTCCTTTTATTCGCAATCCCTGTGGCCCAGCGGTCCAGCCACAGGAGCTATACCAAGGCAGAGAAAGCAAGAACTGGAAGGAGAATAGAAGAGAAAGAGAGGTTCTGAGATATTGCCACCAACAGGATTGGTGTATCTGGGTTTATAGTTACTGCATACTGGTACACCTAAGTCTTAGCCTGATCCCCTTCTCTCTGATGGGAGGCATAAGGTAGGTCTTATCAAGATTTATCCCTTCAGAACAGATTGGTAGTTACCAGAGACAAAGGGTGGGGGTGGACAAAATGGGTGAAGGGGGTCAAAAAGCACAAATTTTAGTTATAAAATAAGTCCTAGGGATGTAATGTACTGCATAGTGACTATAGTTAATACTGGGTCGCCTATCTTTAAGTTGCTAAGACATGATCTTAAAAGTTCTCATCACACTAAAAAAGGTCTCATCACAAGAGAAATGTTGTAACTATGTATGGTGATGAAAAATAACTACATTTATTTTGGTGATGATTTTGCAATATACCCAACTTTTGAATAGCAAAAAAAGATTTATCCACTCAAAGGGAATGACATGCTGGCGAGTGTTTTTGAGTAGAAAGAAGACCGGTCCCTACAAATCCTGCTCCAGCCTTCAGACTGCATCTACATGAACTCAGAATTTTCTCTACTATTTCCTGAGGCTTGGGGTCTTGAAGCATCTGCAGAAGTTGCAGAGACCTTGGTGAATTGTTGTTTAGTCGCTAAGTCACATAGGACTCTTTGTGATCCTATGGACTGTAGCCCACCAGGCTCCTCTGTCCATGAGATTTCCCAGACAAGAATACTGGAGTGGATTGCCATTCCTTTCTTCAGGGGAGCTTTCCAACCCAGGGATCAAACCCATGTCTCCTGCATGGGCAGGCAGACTCTTTACCACTGAGCCATCTACCAGAGCTTTTATAAGTTGGTTTTGTGATCAGTGGACAAGAGGAGTGAAATGTCATTACCACTGTGGTGAGCAGGACAAAGTTGGAATCCTTCCCATTTTTAAAAAGTGTTAATGGCACAGGCTTGCTGGAGTGTCCTGCTTCTTCTTTTGAAACCCACCCCCTCGGCACATGGCTATCCTTTCTTCCTGGGCACAGATCCTGCCTGATCCAGGGGTAGGTACGTGACCCAAGCCTGGCCAACCAGAGCCCTTCCAGGGTTTTTGGATTTGGGACTTTGGGAGTTGTCAGTCTCTTTCCGCTGGACCTCGATGAGAAACAATGAAATCTACAGGTAAGAAATAAAGACCAAGGAGAAGGATACCAGAGTAAGTTCCAGGAGTTTCTGAAGGCTAGTACACCTTCCTGCAGTTCGTAATCCATGAGATAATAAATTCCCCACCCTTTTCCTAAGCTGGTTTAAATTTGATGTGTAGGTTTTTTTTTTTTCCTGTGACTTGCAAACAAGTGTTCCCTCAATTGCATAGATTATTATTATTTGTTTGGATGCTGTCAATGAATGAGTCTAAAACATGGAATCAGCTTACTTGAGGAGAGGTGGGGGAACAGTGAGGCTCCCTCTATCCCGGGGTGGGGACTTAGCTGTCTTTGTCTAGAAGCTGATTTAACTGTTACCTGTCATTTCTCATAACTCCAAACATACACCCATTGGGCTTTCTAGAATACTTAAGAATGTGGTAGTTACATGTAACAATATCGCATCTATAGAATACTTTTTTTTAATGGCTTCATTAAGATGCCAAAGGGGCATCCCCAGTAGCTCAGTGACAGGAATCCACCTGCAATACAGGAGGCACAGGAGACTCAGGTTCGATCCCTGAATTGGGAAGATCCCCTGGAGAAAAAAAATGGCAACCCACTCCAGTATTCTTACCTGGAGAATTCCATGGACAGAGGAGCCTGGTGGGCTATAGTCCCTGGGGTCACAAAGAGTCGGACACGACAGAGCAACTGAACACAGTCGCTCAAAAGTGCCAAAAGAGGCATTCGAGCTTCAATCCTTGTCAGCCCATCTGGAAGCAGATAGGACAGTTTATAGCTTTGGAAAACCTAGCTCTTGTGATGGCAGGTTCAAAGCTGTGACTGAAAAGAATGTTGGCTTTTATTCCCATGAAGTGGAGCCTCCAGAGGGGAATTTAAGAGGCAGCTGAGTAAGTTTTAGGAGAGTTGTGCTGCTCAAAACCCCACAAGCCCTGTGAAGAGGGTGTGGCCCTGTATGACAACTCCCAGACCCAAGTAATGAAGCAGAGCTCATAGAAATGTTATGAAAATGAATGAGCTAATACGTAGGAAATGCTTCAATCAATTACTGGTAAATGGCACAGTTATCGATACATGTTTAAGTGTCATTACTGATTGTGATTTGCCCTTCTGTCCCTGCACAGAAAGATCTAAAACACACTCTCAATCAGTGCACCATGCATGCCACTTTTGCCTTTCTTCTGCTCTCAAGTGAGCTACATACAGAGCTGACAAAAAATGTGCGTCTCCTAGGGCAGCACCAGCACAATGAACTAACACATAACACAGCCTCTGGGCTCCACAGAATCCAGCTCAGCAGCAACAAGACCGAGAGCCGTGGGGTCCAAAGAAGGCTTGGTTTTCTGGGCCCTCTCGCCCTCCCTGGCATCCAGAAGATGATCGAGTCATCCTGGATTAAGTCCCCAGGCTTTTGAACAATACGACGTGGGTCGAAGGTGGGCTTCAAGGGATGTACACTGAAATCCCAGCTAGTAAGGAGGTGAGACATCTCAAGGAAATATTCATATTGATTAATAAATATAAGCTGGTGACCCGTGTCAAGAGCAGTAGCATAAAACCATAGCAAAAATGTAAATGATTCTAACGGTTTATTAAATGCCCCCCCCCAACAAAAAGGACTATGAGCAAATTCCCAGTGCTTCTCTCTTTTGCAATTATTAGTAATCCCACTGAGAAAACAGAGGCTGAAGATATTAAACAAAGTTATGCCACCTGAACTTGAGTCCAAGCCTGTTAAGGTTTAGAAAGCCCAGGCTCTTAGCCTGCATCTGAACTGTCTCCCACCCAGTTCAGATGGGCTGAATATTGGCTGAACTCTCCAGCCCAATATTTGCTAAGGAAAGAGGGACAAGAGGGGAGAGTGATTTCCTAAAGGGGCAATATTGCACCCATCTCTGCCTTGGGTTTTGGGTCTTCTCTCAGAGGAGTTCTCACCCATGGGGTGACCGAGGTCCACTCTCCGCAGTGCCTCCTGCATCAATTCAGTGGCCCAACTCCACGATCATTATTTTAGTTAAAGTCTCATCAGCTCTGAATGTGAAATACAGCTTCCAACATGGCACACAGATCGCTGATCTTTAATGTAATGGAAAAACTGATTTCAACAGATGACATATTCACAGGCTTGAAATCTGAGAAAGTATAAACAGGTGTGCAGTGAAATGGCTCCCGTCCTTCCTGGCACACCTACCCCAGGAAGTAATCGCCCTCAGTTTTAGGTAATCCATCTGGAGTTTCCTTCAGCACATTCACGTGTGCGCCTGTGCTCTTTCAGTCATTCAGGCGTGTCTGGCTCTTTGCGACCCCATGGACTGTAGCCCGCCAGGCTCCTTTGTCCATGGGAGTCTCCAGGCATGAATACTGGAGTGGGTTACCATGTCCTCCTCCAGGGGATCTTCCCAACCCAGGGATCGAACCAGCATCTCTTATGTCTCCTGCGTTGGCAGGTGGGTTCTTTACCACTAGCACCACCTGGGAAGCTCTTCAGCAAATACAAGTAAATGCAAATATGGATTCTATCCCCACCCCACCTTTTAACACAAAAGGCTTATTTTACCCACAGCACTGTCTTTTGCCTTTCTAATTTCTTTTTTTTTTACACCAGTTATATATTTGCTTTAAGGGATTGGCTTTGGTAGGTCCCTCTGCCCCAAACTTTCTTCCCTGACAATCACCAGAACCCACTTGCTCTCCTCCTTTGCCCAAAGGTCACATCTCAACCATGATTCCCCTGACCACCCTATTTGAAATGTCACTCTCACACGCTCAACCTCCTTTTTTTTTTTTAATGACAGTTATCACCTTGTAATGTTCCATTTATTTATTTACTGCCATCTACTTCTGTCAGAAGAAAGTGAGTTCTACAAGGACCGAGTGTCCTTGTTTACCTGTGACTTCCAAGCATCTGGTACAGAGAGGACACCCAGTATTTGCAGAGCAAATAATACCAATGTCAACTAAAACCTCCATTTAAAATATATCACCGCTTTTGCTTACTGAGTCTTTCCAGACATTCAGCAGGATGTATCATGTTTTCCCTTTGCAAAAAGCAGCAGCTTCAAATTTGCCATATGAGCAAGAATAAGAAGATAAGGTGTACAGTAGTAGAGAAATAAGAGAACCGAGAGGGGAAAGACAAAAACCCAGCTTCTAGACACCCCAAGGAAGCATTCCGGGGGCTCAGACTGCTGCCCTGTACCTGATCCGTGCACCAATACCAGAGAGACGGGATGGACATTCCAAATAGGATCCCAGGCCATGGGAGATCAGACGTCACTGGGTCTCGGAAAATATGGAAGGCATCTTCCCGGGGCAACCCGCAGCTGCTGTTCTCGCTCCGGTTGCTAGCCATGGCCAAGAAATATTTCTCCTCCAAGCCTTCCAACCCACCAACTGCAGCGAAACCTAGAATTCAGAGGAAGCCCAAATTTGCCAGGAACTCAGATTGATCCACAGCAGCTCATGAGGGGATGGTTGGAGATTGGTGAAATCCTACTTAGAACCACAGGAAAGTTAATTGACTTAGAGGTTCTTAGCCTCCTATCTTTAAAAAACATTTTTTTAATGTCTTTGGTAGTGACTATGGATTGCTTCTTAGAATAATATTTCTTAATATATAATACAAAATTGTTTAGTCGCTAAGTCGTGTCTTACTCTTGCGATCCCGTGGACTATAGTCCGCCAGGCTCCTCTCTCCATGGGATTTCCCAGACGAGAATGTTGGAGTAGGTTGCCATTTCCTCTTAATACAAAATACATCAATTATAAAGGAAACCAAATACATTGAAGGCACTCATCAAACCATGAGAACTAAGACATAGTAATTTATTTATTTGCATCATTAAATACAAAGACTCCACAGTGGGTCAAATAACAATCTAGTTTTAAAGTAACCATGGACACAAACAGTGTTTCAATACATCAGCAGCAATTATAAAAACATTTGGATAAAAACATCAGGGTTATATTTTGGTTTCAAAGTCACAGATATTGCTAATATTCCTGTGGTGAGCTGCCTATACTAATAACTGAAAGATGCTAAATGTTACTGATAGATCTGTGAAAACAGAGATGGATTTCTTTCCCATCCAAGGTTCACAAAACCTGTAAATTCTGTCCATGGATCCCAAATTAAGAAACTCTGCCTTAAGGAAACATACTTTCACCTCTAAACTTCTTCTCAGCTATCCCAATTTATGGCATTTCAAGAGTGGCCCAAGTAACCTATGACCTTGAGAAAGTCATTTCTCCATCTGAGATTCAGTTTTTCGTCTGTGAGTGGGAATAATATAGTGCCAACCTCACAGCGCTGGAGCAAGGACTAAGTGAGATACTGCACAGAAAATGCACAACATCTGGCACAAACATGAGTTGTCCTTAAAAAATAATAAAGCACTGTAGTTTACAGATAATTTGCTTCATTATATTAATCAAAAGGATTCAAGGTTATCCCCAAAATAACATTGCTCTCACTGGATTATGTTCTGGAAGATTGTGTTCGTCTTTTTTGTTTCATTTTTTTTTCTTGGGTATTTTTTGTTTGTTTTTGTTTCTTGGTATGGAAGAGAAGAGGTTGGTGTTACCATTTGGGTAAGAATGCTATATAACCTGCAGCCTGGCTTATTTTTGTGGAAGAGTGTGGTAAACAGTGGCTACTGGGGGAAAAATATTTTTGATGATAAATTTTTGTCATGCTTTTTTCCCTGAAAAGTTATTTTGTGGTAGTGGGAGGGAAGGATAATTATTTGTGGTCCAATATAATTGGACCTTGAATATATACCATTCAAATCAAGAGAAAGCTAGACAGACTATATTAATATTAGACAAATTAGACTCCAGAACAAAGAATACAGCCAAGGATAAACAGGAACCCCACCTAATGATAAGGAGGTCAGTTCACCAAGAGCTCATAACAATCCTAAAAAGAGAAAGAAGTCAACAATCATAGTTGGAGACCTCCATACCCCCTTTTTAGTGGTTGATGGAAAAATAAGACAAAAATATTTACACAGATAAAGATTTGTACAACACTATCAACAAAGTTGACCCAATTGAAATTTACAAAGCACTACACCCAACAAGAGCAGAATACATATTCTTCTCAAGTACTCTTGGAAGGCTCATCAAAATAGGCAATGTTTCTGGCCATAAAGCAAACCTCCATAAATTAATAAGAATTAACATCATACAAGATATATTCTATTATTGTAATGGAATTAAACAAAAAAAATAATAACAGAAATATATCAGAAAAATCTCCAATATTTGAAAATAAGTTGTCCCTGTTTGCTGATAATATGATATTATACATAAAAAATCCTAAAGATTCCACCAAAAACAGTTAAAACTAATAAATGAATGAATCTAGTAAAGCTGCTGAATACAAAATCAATATACAATAATCAATTGTGTTTCTATACACTATTCAGGCTTCCCTGGTGGCTTAGACAGTAAAGAATCGCCTGTAATGCAGGAGACCTGGATTTGATCCCTGGGTTGGGAAGATCCCCTGGAGAAGGGCATGGCCAACCACTCCAGTGTTGTTGCCTGGAGAATCCCCATGGAAGGGAGGAGCCTGGTGGACTACAGCCCATGGGGTCGCAAAAAGTTGGACACGACTGAGCGACTAAACACATAAGCAAATACTATTGGAAAGAGATATTCAGAAAATAGTACCAATACACATTACTCCATATGAAATAAACAACATGGATTTACTGTATAGCACAGGGCACTATATTAAATAATTTATAAGTATAATGGAAAAGAATCCGAATATATATACACATATATATATTTACACTTCAAACTAATACAATACTGTAAATTGAGTATACTTCAATGAAAAGAAAACAATATCATTTCTAATTGCATCTAAAAGAATAAAATAGGAATCAGTTTAATCAAGGAGGTGAAAAGATCTGTACACTGAAAACCATAAATAAGAGTGATAAAAGAAATTGAAGACACAAATAAGTGGACAGCTATTCCATGTGAAATGGACTGGAAGATCAAGATTGTTAAAATGTCCATACTACTCAATGTGATCCATAGATGCAATGAAATCCCTATCTAAATTTCAATGGCATTTTTCACAGAAATGAAAGAAAAACAAACAAACAATCCTAGCATTTACATGGAACCACAAAAGATCCTAAATAGCCAAAGCAACCTTGAGAAAGATCAAAGCTGGAAACATCACATTTCCTGATGTCAAACTATATTACAAAGCTATAGTAATCAAAACAGTATGATATTAGGAAAAAGCAGTCCTGTAGACCAGTGGAACAGAATTCAGAGCACAAAAACAGGACTTTCCTGGTGACCCAGTGGTAAAGAATTCACCTGCCAATGCAGGAGACATGAATTAGATTCCTGGTCTGGAAAGATTCCACATGCCACAGGGCAGCTAAGCCCTTTCTTTCACCACAACTAGTGAGGCTGTGCTCTAGAGCCCAGGACTCTCACACAACTGCTGAAGCCTGTGCACCCTAGGGCCTATGCTCAGCAGCAGGAGAAACCACTGCAGTGAGAAGCCAGCACACCACAACTAGAAAGGAGCCCCCCTCGCTGAAACTACAAAAAGCCCACACAGCAATGAGGACCCAGCACAACCAATAAATAAATAAAAATGTTTTAAAGGCACAGAAATAAAACCATGGTAAACAAGGGGATTGGAATTGACATATACACATTACTATACATTAAATAGATAACTGAAAAGAACCTACTGCATAGCACAGGCAACTCTCCTAAATACTCTGTAATAATTTACATGGGAAAAGAGTCTTAAAAAGAGTGGATATATATATATATATATGACTGATTGATTTTGCTGTACAGCAGAAACTCACACAGCATGGTAAATCAACTATATTTCAATAAAGATTAATTCTAAAAAATAAAATAAGCTTTATGATTAAAAAAAAGAAAGAAAGAAAATCATGCATATATTGTCAGTCAATTTTCCACATTTAAAAACCTGCAGATACCTTAGGAGAAAAGTCTGCTAGATATAGCAGAATGAGGAAGGTTGCTGAAGGTGGATCAGTAATCTCTCTCCTTACTGATCATAATGAATTAAGTAATGGAACTTCCTCTTTGAGACCCCACATTTAGGGAGAAAGATCAGGAAGTTGGCTAAATAGCAAACCATGTGAAGGTCTATCTTTTGGCTCTTTTGCCTCCAAAACCCAAGAGTGTTATGAGTCACTTATGTGGCACTGGGAGGTTCAAAATGTTATGATAGCAACCACCCTCAACATTTATCTAGTGAGGCTGAACATGTGTCTTTGTATATTTATTACTCATTTGTTTTCTTCTTTATATAAACCAGTGAAGTTTTTCTTCTTTGTAAGGGTCCAGAACATTTCCTGTTACAGTTGATAATAGGCAAGTCTTATTGCTGGTTTTTTTTGTGTGTGTGTGTGAAACATTTATTATTCCGTGATTTAAAAAAAAATTGTTTGAAAGGTAGAAGTAACACAGACACAACATTCTGCATAACTGTGCAGAAAGACACAAAGTTAAGGTAAAAACTCTTGCCTACACTCTTTGACTCCTGCTCCTAGACTCTTCCCAATAAAGTTATTACCACATTATCTCCCTACTCTTATCACCAGGCAGTGTGATAGGGAAAGAAGAGAGTGAGATCTGAGGTCAGTCTGACTGGGGCTTGAATCCTGGCTTTGAATTCTAGCTTTGTGACATTGGGCAACTTTTCTAACAGTTGGTGCCCTAATTTTCTCATCCAGCAAAGGGAATAACAATAATACCAATACCACTGGGTTGCTGTGAGCATTAAATGATAGCACATCCAGATCACAAGGGTGTTAATTCTTATTAATTTTTGAACTTTTGAGATAATTATAGATAGACAGAAGAGTTGTATAAGTAGCACAGAGTTTCCATACACCCTTCTCCTAATATTACGGAAACTGAGAAATCAACATTGTGCATTACCATTAGCTACAATAGAAGCTGTTCCAATTGCACCGCTCATGTTCTTCTACTCTTCTGGAAGTCAGTTCAGGATCCTACATTGTGTTTATTTGTTGTGTCTCTTTATTTTCCTCCTCTTTGTAGTTCCTCAGTCTGTCTGTATTTTTCATGCCCCTGATACTTTTGAAGAATACTGGTCATTGTAGTTTGTAAAATGTCCCTCAATTTGTCTGATGTTTATAAATGATGAAGTTAAGGGTATATATTTCAGCAAGAATGGCACAGAGGTGATTCTGTGTCCTTCTCAGTGACCATGTCAGGAGCTACATATAGGTACATCTGATTATTGGGTTATCACTTACTATATCTTGGTCATTTAGTACAGTGGTGCCATGTTTCTCCACTGTAAAGTGGATGTATGTCCCCTTGTAATTAATAAATCTTTTGGGTGTGATGCTTCAAGACCAAGCAAATACGCTATTTCTTCATAAACTTTCACTTGCTAACTTCAGCATTTATCGTTGGCTTTTGCCCATAGCTGTTATTACTATGGTGTTCTAATGGTGTTCTTCTATTTCCCTCACCCCACCTGCATTTATTAATTGGAATTTTCCTGTAAGGAAGAACGATTCCTTGACTTCCTTTTATTTTGTTATTTATCCACACCAGTATAAGAAGATCTATTAATTTTTCCTTAGGAAACAGTTAAGTTTCCATGATAAGCACAGCTCTCTTCCAGCTAAAATAACCAATGCCTCAAGCAGGAATCCCCAGCTGGGTTTGAAATTGTGAAGAAAGCAAATGCCCCTTCTTGAGAGAGGCGCTGTCATCCACCCAAATGACCCTGGGGCCCCACTTACTGTAGCCCATCAGGATGAGTGCTCCTATGAGCATGATCAGAGTCTGCAGAGCATCTGTGTAGATCACAGCTGCCAGGCCACCTAGAGGGGAGACGAGCACAGAGGTGATAGTCAGGTACTCTGATGGAGAGGAGTTACTCTGGTGGTGCCAGAGGAAACTTTGAAATTCAAGACCTGATGGGACAGAGGTCTTAGTGTCGACTCTTTGCAAAGATGGCCACAACAGTACCCATTTTTCATGTGCCTGCCAATTTTGTCGTGTAGCTTTGCTGCTCCTTTCATATTGAGGTGAAATTGATTTCTCTTCCTCTTAAATGTGGCTTGGCCAAATGGCTTGCTTTAACCAATAGATGTGGTGGAGGGGGATATTATGGAGCTTTAAGCCTGGGCCTCAAGTTGCCCCTGCAGCCCCTGCTCTTATTCTTGTGTTGTCCTGAGGCTACTATGCTTCTTTAAGAAGCCCAGTCTAGGACTTCCCTGGTGGCCCAGTGGATAAGAATCTGCCTGCCAGTGCAGAGAACACAGGTTCCATCCCTGGTCCAGGAAGATCCCACAGCTGCAGAGCAACTAAGCCAGTGTACCACAGCTACTGAAGCCCTCTCATCCTGGAGCCTTTGCTCCACAATGAGAGAAGCTACCACAATGAGAAACCCACGCACTGAAACTGGAGAGTAACCACAACTAGAGAAAGCCCGTGTGCAACAGCGAAGACCCAGCACAGTCAGATAAATAAATATTATAAAAAAGAAGAAGCAGGTACATATCAAGGCCCTGCTCCCCACCAGCCACTCTTCTGGGACGCAAGTCTTAGGGGAAAAGATGAGCCTCAGGCTCCAAAATTGCAGTGGTTTGTGGTCCAGCTGTGCACAGTGCTTGTGAATACATCTGCTCAGCATTTAGTAGGTTCTAAGGAAAATCACTGCAGATGGTGACTGCAGCCATGAAATTAAAAGACGCTTACTCCTTGGAAGAAAAGTTATGACCAACCTAGATAGCATATTCAAAAGCAGAGACATTAATTTGCCAACTAAGGTCCATCTAGTCAAGGCTATGGTTTTTCCAGTGGTCATGTATGGATGTGAGAGTTGGACTGTGAAGAAGGCTGAGTGCCGAAGAATTGATGCGTTTGAACTGTGGTGATGGAGAAGACTCTTGAGAGTTCCTTGGACTGCAAGGAGATCCAACCAGTCCATTCTGAAGGAGATCAGCCCTGGGATTTCTTTGGAAGGACTGATGCTAAAGCTGAAACTCCAGTACTTTGGCCACCTCATGCGAAGAGTTGACTCATTGGAAAAGATTTTGATGCCGGGAGGGATTGGGGGCAGGAGGAGAAAGGGACGACAGAGGATGAGATGGCTGGATGGCATCACTGACTCGATGGACGTGAGTCTGAGTGAACTCCGGGAGTTGGTGATGGACAGGGAGGCCTGGCGTGCTGCGATTCATGGGGTCGCAAAGAGTCAGACACGACTGAGAGACTGAACTGAACTGAACTGAAGGAAAAGTTCTTAAAGAAATAAATGGAAAATAGCTTTATGCAGGTATGGTGCATTTTGAAATCCTCCCTTCCATCAGACAATCTTTTTCCTTTGGACAATGGCCAAGAGAAATCATATCTTTCAGGGTAACAGATTGAGAGTTCATGAAAACAAGGTCTTAGTATACTGAACATCAGAAGACCAGCCAGGAAAAGATAGGAGGGACCACAGCCCGTGCCCACCACCTCTCCCAGCATCACCCCTTGTCCAGTCATACCTGCAATGGTGTATAGAGCTGTGACAGCCAGCAGCCCGACTATTGCCAAGTAGAGATTCACATGCAAAGACTGCTGAATGAAGATGGCGCCTGCATACATGTCAACCTAGAGAGAAGTTGATGGGTGTATGAATGAATGGACATTTTAGCACAGTTTCCCCAGGTTCAGGCCTTAGCCTTGATTCTGAGAAACACAGAAACATCATATGTTGTCCTTTCTTCACCCATCTCTTCCCAGATCAAGGGTCTCAAATGGGAGCCCTATGGGTGATTATGTTTGAGATCCCTTCACTAGGCTAATACAAGCTCCTCAGTGGCCTTCCTGCTTCTCTTCTTGATCTGCCTACACTCCATCCTCCACACTGCAGCCTTATAAAATACCATCATGATCATCTCATCCTCTCTTCCTCATCCAGACTTTTCAGTGGCTCCCTTTTTGCCCCTAAGATTGTTGTTCAATTGCTGAGTTGTGTCCGACTCTTTGCAACCCCACGAACTGCAGCACACCAGGCTTCCCTGTCCTTCACTATCTTCCGGAGTTTGCTCAAACTCATGTCCATTGAGTCAGTGATGCCATCTAACTATCTCATCCTCTGTTGCCCACTTCTCCTCCTGCCTCAATCTTTCCCAATATCAAGGTCTTTTCCAGTGAGTTGGCTCTTGGCATCAGGTGGCCAAAGTACTGACGCTTCAGCTTCACCATCAGTCCTCCCAATGAATATTCCTTGAGAATTGACTAGTTTGTCTCCTTCTGTCCAAGGGACTCTCAAGAGCCCCTCAGATAATGTCCAAATAAGTTAGAGCTCTATGCCAGGTGCTTCCCAGTTTGCCTGCCACTTGATTTCACTTCCTTTACTCACTTCATGCTCCCAGTCCCTCAGGCATGCTGAAACACACGCTGTTTCCCTAACAAGTCAAACTTGCTTGTTCTGTCCATCCATCTGGAATGCCAATTCCTCTTTCTCTATATCTGCTCAGCATCTTTCTCACACGTAACTTCCCTTGGGAAGGCTTCCCCACGCCTGTAGATTCCCACCAGGATAAGAGCAAGTGTTGTCCTTCTAAGTCTTTCTTTCACATCTGGAGCTGGCAGAGAGTCAGTTATTGTTGTTTGAATTGAATGGAACTCCTATACCCCGCCCTACACCACCTCACACCGGACAAGGTCTCCCCCAGTTCCAGACTGAAGAGAAGATGGCATCCTTGTGAGTCAGGCCGAGCCGCACCTGCTGGAGATTGCCAAGCATCTGCTCTTGGCCGCTTTCCAGGAGATCTGCCTATCCAAAGGTCAGGGTGGGGCAGGTTGAATGTCAGCACACATGTCTCATAGCTGATAACTGCCTGATCCCAGGAGGAAAATGACAGACTCACCCCAGCGCTCTCAGAGTCCCACTGAGAGTCAGGTGCCATCCTGAGATGTTGCTGAAGAAGCTTTGGCAGGAGACAGGGGAGGAGTCCTCTCCACCTTTTCCCCGTACTTCCTCCGCCCCTGCTTGCCCTTTGCCCCCACCCCTCCCATCTTCCTAGAACCTCCCAGAAGCTTCCTCAATAAGAGAAGAATGTGGATGGGCAGCGGATGCCACCAGCAATGAGCTGTAATGAGCGTCTCACCTGCTGCGTCCCCATCTTACCGAGATCTTGGTGAAGATGTAGATAAACAGGTAGAGCACAGCCAGGATGATGGGAATCCTGTTGCCACCAAAACGTTTCCGTAGGTATTCCGGCATTGTGGTGACCTGGGGACCAGAGCTGAGCTTTTGCCACCCAGCAGCCCTTCCCCCACCTCCTCCCCAAACTCAGAAGCACAGATGGTCTTCTTGGGATTCTCAGTGGGAGACTTAAGAGGGAGGAGAAAACGGGGACCAAAGGGTAGGGTGAGGATGAACTGGGGTTCTGTGAAGAGCTATGTACTTAACTATCATATATACCAAATATATATCCTATCCCAATTTTTGCCATCTGTGTTATTAATGTTATTTTCTAAAACTTATAAATGTTCTATGAAACAATGTTTTTCTTTAAACCAACTCATGTTTATTTTTTTATATTTATTTTTTAAATTGAAGGACAACTGCTTTATCGTGTTTACATTTAAATAAACATCTAAAGGTCAGTTTTCATTCCAATCCCAAAGAAAGGCAATGCCAAAGAATGCTCAAACTACTGCACAATTGCACTCATCTCACATGCTAGTAAAGTAATGCTCAAAATTCTCCAAGCCAGGCTTCAGCAATACGTGAATCGTGAACTTCCTGATGTTCAAGCTGGTTTTAGAAAAGGCAGAGGAACCAGAGATCAGGTTGCCAAAGTCTGCTGGATCATGGAAAAAGCAAGAGAGTTCCAGAAAAACATCTATTTCTGCTTTATTGACTATGCCAAAGCCTTTGACTGTGTGGATCACAATAAACTGTGGAAAATTCTGAAAGAGATGGGAATACCAGACCACCTGACCTGCCTCTTGAGAAATCTGTATGCAGGTCAGGAAGCAACAGTTAGAACTGGACATGGAACAACAGACTGGTTCCAAATAGGAAAAGGAGTACGTCAAGGCTGTATATTGTCACCCTGCTTGTTTAACTTATATGCAGAGTACATCATGAGAAACACTGGACTGAAAGAAGCACAAGCTGGAATCAAGATTGCTGGGAGAAATATCAATAACCTCAGATATGCAGATGACAACCACCCTTATGGCAGAAAGTGAAGAGGAACTAAAAAGCCTCTTGATGAAAGTGAAAGTGGAGAGTGAAAAAGTTGGCTTAAAGCTCAACATTCAGAAAACAAAGATCATGGCATCTGGTCCCATCACTTCATGGCAAATAGATGGAGAAACAGTGGAAACAGTGTCAGACTTTATTTTGGGGGGCTCCAAAATCACTGCAGATGGTGATTGCAGCCATGAAATTAAAAGACGCTTACTCCTTGGAAGAAAAGTTATGACCAACCTAGATAGCATATTCAAAAGCAGAGACATACTTTGCCAACTAAGGTCTGTCTAGTCAAGGCTATGGTTTTTCCAGTAGTCATGTATGGATGTGAGAGTTGGACTGTGAAGAAGGCTGAGTGCCAAAGAATTGATTTTTGAACTGTGGTGTTGGAGAAGACTCTTGAGAGTTCCTTGGACTGCAAGGAGATCCAACCAGTCCATTCTGAAGGAGATCAGCCCTGGGATTTCTTTGGAAGGACTGATGCTAAAGCTGAAACTCCAGTACTTTGGCCACCTCATGCGAAGAGTTGACTCATTGGAAAAGATTTTGATGCCGGGAGGGATTGGGGGCAGGAGGAGAAGGGGACGACAGAGGATGAGATGGCTGGATGGCATCACAGACTCGATGGACGTGAGTCTGAGTGAACTCTGGGAGATGGTGATGGACAGGGAGGCCTGGCGTGCTGCGATTCATGGGGTCGCAAAGAGTCGGACACGACTGAGCGACTGAACTGAACCGACTGAACTGAAACATCTAAAAAGAGAAGGAAATGGCAACCCACTCCAGTATTCTTTATTCTTGCCTAGAGAATCCCATGGACAGAGGAGTCTGGTGGGCTACAGTCCATGAGGTCGCAAGGAATCAGACCCAACTGAACACATATACACACACTCACATCTATAAATATCAATGCAAATCACTACTGTGAAATGGAAAAACCAACCCTAAACTTAAGGAAGCCAGCAAAAATATACACATTGATAATAAAGTAACTCATTTATGTTCTGTTCATTCTGGCACCTTCCTCTTGCACACCAAAAACCCTGGGCCCAGAACCTACTCTTTAAAAAAAAAAAAAGTCATCAGAAAAGTGTTGGGCAGATGTTAAGAGCACACTAACACCAACATGAGACATTACCCTTGAGCTCACTGAAGACAGTGGAGGAGGCAATAACTTCACTAGATGATTCCGTGTCTTTGGCTCCTTATCCAATGCATAAAATCATATCAAGAATCTCCATTTGTCCTTGCTCTAAACTTTGGGGAAATTGCTCTAAACTGTTAACCAGGTTACCAGGAACACAGACTCCTAAAAGCAAAATGTGCACATTCCAGAGACAGCAGAGAGACCAGGGCGGCACTGAGTGAGCAGCTTGCCCACGGTCCAGATGGGTGGTCCCAGGCTGGGTGTCCTTGCCATATGGGGCACCCCAGGGGCTGGGTCATGCTGATGAGAACCATTATTTGAGTGATACTTTCCTTGGAGGATGGCTTGTCCTTTCCCAATCTCTCCTCACTGTACCCCCAGACTTGGGTTCAGAGGATACTGTGTCTGGACAAAATAACCTCAAACCAAAAACTTTTCTTCCATGAGATCCTAGATCTCAGATGGAGAAGGACAGAGTGCTGATGATATTCACAGAAATGTTTGCAGCCCCTCTTCCAGGATGCTGCTGCTTGGGTGTTTCCTAGTCCAACCCAGGGAGGAGACTAATGGGTACCCAAACATGAGCCGACAGACGGCCAGCCATCCATCCCAAGGTCAGATGTGAAGGCAGAAGAAGCCCGGAGGGGAGACTGGGAGAAACTGGATGGCCAGACTTGATTTAAGAATGATAAACTGAGACGTCCCTGGTGCTCAGGTGGCTACGCAGTGGACCTGGGTTAGATACCTGGTCTGGGAAATCCCAGGTCCCATACGCCACAGTTAAGTGTTTGCACGCTGCAACTAAAGATCCTGCCTGCCACATCGAAGACCCAATGCAGCCAAATTAATAAATTAAAAAAAAAAAAAAGAATGACAAATTGTTAATAGTAGAACCTGGATATTCAAGACTATAAGGGTGTAGAGTGTAAAATTACTTAAACATTAATGTATGTTTGAAAATCTTTTCATAATAAAATACTGGCCAAAAAATTGAACTCTAGAAATACATATGTATGTGCTCAGTTGCTCAGTTGTGTCTGACTCTTTGTGACCCCATCGACTGCACCCCACCAGGCTCCTCTGTCCATGGGGATTCTCCAGACAAGAATACTCGAGTGG